>NC_034596.1:52277633-52295261 GCF_900095145.1 Mus pahari
AAAAACAATAACATAGTTGGGGGCCACCACATTATGAGGAACAGTATTAAAGGGTTTTAGCATTAGGAAGGTTGAGAACCACTGTGCTAGATGGAATAAGAGAATATAATAATAACGGAATAGAAATGTAATATTTGCAGTAATCGCTATATTCTCATGAGAGCTATGGAATCCTTACTGGGGTTTTCCCCCTCCACTTCCAAAACAGCCTCAGAGAATTTCAAGTTCCAGGTCAGTCGACACAAATGGCTCTAGCTAGGTCTCTAAGACTGTGAGTGATTCATGCTCTAGTTTGGTCAGAGGCCATAAGGCAAGCTTTCGGGTGAGGCTCAGCATAGACACTGCAAAGAGTACATGAGTCAATGTAAGAGAACTAGAAATAGCAAGACTTGGGGGGTGGGGTGGGAGGACTACCAGATGCTGTGAGGGACATGCTTAGACCAACAGACAGCTGAGGATGGCTAAGAGGCAGACGACCCAAGAGCCACAGCTCTTCCTAAGAAAGGAAGAGGATGGGGACAGGAGAGCCCTTTCAGTGTTCAGGAGGCTGGGACACACTGCCAGGAAACCATGGGGCCTCGCAGAAAAGATCCTCTCCTTCCACAGGCTTAGAGGTTTTGCTTTGAGTCCTTAGCAGGCAGCCAGAGGATGCAGGAAGCAGGGCGTGTGGTTTTGATAGGATATCCACACGGGGAAGAATCAATTAGGTTGTGTCCATATGAAGAGTGGTGTGTAGCCACCTCTCCTGTCTACCCACGTCTGCAGAGGGGTGAGCCCCTTTGCCCTGCCTAGCCCTCTGGTCTGAAGATATCTCAGCAAGGCAGGGGTGGTGGGAGGGTCCCTAAACCCTTGGATTGTAGGCAGCCTCGTCCACAGAATGACTCTTTGGAGACCGTCTTTGGAGTTCCTTGAGGATCAGCAGAAGGAAGTCTTTAGAAGAGAAGAGACCACCTCAGGGATAACTGGAATGTCCCCCTCACTCGCTCCTACTTTTCTGGCCTTCTTGGGGAGCAGAAAGCACAAGACTACCTTGGCTACTAAAACTGACAGGCACTTTAGAACCACCCAGCCTCAGCAAGTGTCCCGGACTTTGGGGAAGTGAAGCCGGCGGCCAAACAGGACAGCATAACAGGCTAGCCCTTGCCTACAAAGGGCCTCCCAAGAGGAGAGCAATCCCCACGTCCAGAAACCACAGTAGAGGAAGCCCAGGTGGTCACAAGGGAGGGCTGGAGAGGCTGAGGAGAAGGCAGCAGAGGGAAGGACAGCAAGGAGCCACTGACAGTTACCCTGAGGGATGGCTGAGCCCAGCCTCGTCCCACCGAGCGGAAGTCTTCTCCTGAGAGGGCCAGGGAGCCAGGGAAGAGACCTGAGAGGAAACAGTGAAAGGTCTAAAGGGAAGTATTCTGAACGTCTGAACTCCGACGACCCCCTAAAAAATTATAAAGACACAGGATTCGACGGCAAGCATCCCGAAGAGTTTCAGTAAGACTTAAGTCTCTGGTAGAGGTTGGAGCTAGTCGGAGATATACATAGATCCTGGTAAATTCTCCCAAAGGGACACCCCGGCCCAAAGTTTACCCCAGATTGAGGAGAAGTGGCCCAGCTCTGTTTAAGAAACAGCTACAGAGCCTATCCAGGCCTATGAGCCGCGGCCTTGCCATGGTTGCAGAGTCTCCCTTTTGAGACCACAGGCAAGGAAGAGAGTAGCTGCCTGGGGGCCTAACGGGCAAGACGTGCCAGCCATGATTAGACAGGGATCATCAGCGGATGCCTGGGGGACAGCAGACCTAGGACCACAAGAGACACAGCCTCCTCCCAGGTGCTGTGTCAGTGTGCCCAGGCTCAGGAAAAATCCCAGGAGCTGGCTTGTGGTGGAAGAGGCACAGACACTCTGTACTGACTGAGGTGAAGTATCTGCCTACGCAAGCAACAAGAGCTAAAAGAAAGAGGGTTGAGATGCCTATCTATATCTCTATCTATCTATCTATCTATCTATCTATCTATCTATCTATCTATCTATCTATCTATATCAATGTGCTTAAATTACATATTGTGAAATCTATTATGAGACACCAAAAAAGCAGGTTTGTAGTGGCACACGCCTTTAATCTCAGCATTCAGGAGGCAGAGGCAGGAGGGTCTCTGTGAGTTAAGGGTCAGTCTTGTCTACCTAGGAAGTTCCAAGACAGCCAGAGCTATGTAAAGAGACCCTGTATCAAAAAGACAAACAAAATCCACACTCCGTAAGTATAAAACTTGTACAATAAAAGACTACAGATAAAAGACAGATAAATAGGCAAGGGGAATGATTATATTATATATGACAAAGAACAATCTATTACAAGGCTGTCAATCAGTGAGCAAGGCAATTCATCAAGACGCTAAAGATGGTAGTGGGCAGTCTGTGTAAGGAATTCATGTTTTCCACGTGGACAACCTTAGACACCATGGCCTGAGTCACCGCGATGAAAGTCTACAGCAGCCCAAAGACAGGTATCGCTGGCATGTTCTAGAACTGCTCTAGTAGGGATTGGAAGGACAAAGAAGGAAGTTCGTTTTGAGTTGTCATCCTGCCAAGTCCCGCAGACACAGTCTGGACGATGCCAGAGAGACTCGGACCTGCCTGGACATGCAAACTCTTATTTCTCAACAAAAATCTACACAAGTTCAGAGGTGAGACCAACAAAGCATCAAACATAAGGTTATCTCTAAGACAAAGGCTCAAGTCTAGAAATTAAGGGTTTGGGGGCATGTGGGTGATATCCAAACAGGAGTTCAAATTCAAAGAAGCGGGGCTCATCATACCTGTGGCAGGAGAATCCCACCAGGAACTCTAGGGATTTCTAGAACTCAGTGTGGCTGAGACTGAGTGCTCGCTCCCAAGGGTCCTCACCTGCCGGAGAGAGCAAAGACGAGCCAGGTGGCTTTGGAGACGTGGGCAGTAGTAAAGTAACTAACCTGTGACTGTCCCCTCTCCAGCATCCTCACACAAGGAAGCCAGACAAGTAACCTGGGATAACCCCATGGTGGGGTATTTAAAAGGCTGAGGCAGATTTGTATGTACTGATTTGGAATGAGCACTAAGGCAGTGGACAGGGAAAGTAGGAAGCCAAATGACACAAGCAGAGGTGTATGTGTTTGTCTACTTATTTAAAGTTCCTCCCACATCCTGAAATTATATCATTTATAAAAAACAAAACCACCACCACCACCACCACCACCACCACCATCACCACCACAACAATAACAACAACAACAAAAACCAAACCAGTTGTGGGCTAAGGCTACAGCTCAGTGATAAAGAGCCTCTCTAAGACAGTCAAAGTCCTAGGTTCAATCACTAGTATTTCCAAAAATACCAAAAAGACCAAACAAACAAACAAAAACCCCTGCAACCCTGGGGTCAGGAAGCCGAGGCAAAATGATCACTAGGACTGAGAGCAGTCTAAGCTATAATATGAAGCCTTGCCCAAAATATCAACAACTCAAAACCTCATGGCACTTTTTTTTCCTCCTATAGAAATAGGTGTGATGTGGACTGGGGAGGCGTCCCAGTCTGTAAAGCCCCCCCCCCCCTTGCAAGTAAGAGGGCCTGAATGCACATGTTAAAAGCATCTCTCACCAGGAAAAAAAAAATCATCTAAATGAGGATTAAATAAGTCAATACAAGCAAGCTGCTTGGAACCGAGCCTGGCACATAGATGTTCCAGCTACTGTTACTTGTATAAACATAAGCTTTGCTTCACAAGTAGGTGGTGCTGGCCTTTGTGGAGACTTTCATCACAATAAGGCTCTAGTTCACATGCTCGTGAATTGCAGAAGAGGGATGCCTGGTATACACGTCTACAGGGAGAGGAAAGCCCCTTCCTCCTGAGGGGTTGGGGTCGGGGGTCAGGACAGGCTGAGAAGACACTGAAATTCGCTTTGGCATCAGGCTCTTCCAGTGGGCAGCAATATGCTGGTAAGAATTCATGTCCAGGGTCAGGCATGGTGGCTCATCCCTATAATCATAGTACTCGGGAAGCAGAGAGAGGTGGATATTTTTGAATTCAAGGTCTGTCTGATTTATAGAGTCCCAGGTCAGGCAGGACTCCACAGTGGGACTCCAACTCAGACAAGCAGACAGATAGACAGACGCACAGAATTCATATCCAGCTGTGCTGAGGTCATTTGAGGCAGCTGGGATCCCTGGCTGATCAGGTGAAACTCATTTGTAAAGACACACCGTCCCTAGAAGCCCCCAAGGAGCATGTGACTATGGAGACAGGTACTCAAGACCCCTCCGTGGGTTCCTCTGACACACAGCTAGACCAGTCCACTGGCCTAAGTGGCCCTTCTGCTCTGGGGACCCACAGGGGCATAAAGAAGCTCAAGACTGTCCTTAGCCACAGACAGGGAAAGAACGGGCTTCATGAAGGGCGTAAGAAGGAGTGGGGCTCAGTGGCTTGGCTCTTGCTTAAGACCTTGGCGTTGGCTCAATGCAGCAGCAGCAGCAGCAGCAGCAGATGCAGCAGCAGCACTAAGAAAAACAAAACAAAACAAAAGAGAGCTATTATTTCTGTAGCATTTAAAATTGATTATGTGTGAGTATGTGCTCTTGGCAGAGTTGCAAGAAATTTAATACCCGTGCGTACTGCTGGGAGCACTATGAGTCCACGCATGCTTTTCTGGATAGCATCCTGGCAGGACCTCGGGAACTAGAAAAAGTTCATACCTTTAACCCAGTCGTTTACTCCCTGAGAACTTATCTTGAGAAGAACACAACCTCTAAAGGAAAGTTATAAAAATAATACACACTCCATTTCCACCGTCTTGTTTACATTTGAAAAACTGGAGACTGCATGTCCTATAAAGAAAGCATCATGACATGACATAGTCAATTGGTAGAATGTTAATCAAGTATTAAAAAGTGGAGTGCTTGCTTAACATGCCTAAAACCTGGGTTCAATGGAAGGAGATAGAGGAGGAGGAGGAGGAGGAGGAGGAGGAGGAGGAGGAGGAGGAGGAGGAGGAGACAGCTGTGTGGTACCTGCTCAGGGTCCTGTGGAAGTGAGCTAAGCCCATGTGTTGTTGGAAATGCTCTGTTAATGTTGCTAGGATATTTAGTGGTACCACTTTAAAAAAAAAAAAAAAGACAGTGAACTTGGATTCAGACTGGGGCCTGTGCAGGCCTCAGCTTCCTTGGCTAGCCAAGACATCCCCATCATTCACAGAGCATTTAAAAGTGTCCGTTGCTATCATGTAGCCACCCACCAGCTATTTCCAGTAGCACAGGGCCTCTTTATACTGTCACTTGAAGTTCGGGGGCTTATTCTCACTGATGGATGAATCTGGAGCCTCAGGCATGTTACAGAAGGGCTCTGAGCTACATCTCTTCCCTTGATTATTGTTATTTTGAGACAAGATCTTGCTTGTTGCTTCAGGTTGTTCTCAACCTTGCTTTGCTGCCAAAAATAGATTGTCAACTTGGGATCTTCCGGTCTCAGAAAGAGTGGTACACACCTCTAACCCTGCAGTGAGGAGGCTGATGCAGGAGGATGCTGAGTTCAAGGCAAACCTTAAACTGCATAGTGAGACCCTGCCTCACAAAAGGAGGAAGGAAAGGAAGGAAGGAGAGAAGAAAGGGGGGAAAGAAAAGGCTGCTTGCTTTACCAACCAAAGACTTTTTCAGTGAGATGTGAAGATATTACCAAAGCCAGGAGTCAAGACGCTGCACTTGAGACAGCTGACTCTCCATCCCACTTAAGGAAAAAGAGGCAAAGCAAAAGATGGCTGCAGCTTAGTGGGAAGTAGATCAGGTGGGACCATGGCTGTACCAGCCACTGGGAAGCAACTATGCAGGAAAACGCTGTCTTGGAAAGACAGGGCAGGCCGCAGACTGAGTTGCAGATGCTTTAGTAGTCACATTTAAGAATCAGGCAAGTAAAAGGGTAAACAGAGCGTGATGGCACATCCTGGTACCCCTAGCACGCAGGATGTGGGGAGGCATGGGATCAAGGACAGCCTTGGCTACATAGCAAGTTCAAGGACAGCCAGGGCTACAAAACCCTAGAGACTAGAATGAAATAAACAATTGAAAAATAGGTAGGTGGGTTGGAGAGAGGGCTCAGTGGTTAAGAGTACTTGCTGTACAACCATGAGGATAGGTGGCAAGTGGGTGCTCATCACTCCAGGGCTGGTACAGGAAGATGCCATGGGCTTGCTGGCTTCCAGCCTAACCATGCCCCAGGTTTGCGCACACTCACACACACTCACACATGCACACACGCACACACATTCACACACACTCACATGCACACACACACACACACTCACACCTACACACACAAACAATAAACCTTTACAACAGAAAAAGGGAAAACTAACTTTATTTAATGAAAACTCCAGGCCGGGTGGTGGTGGCACACACCTTTAATCCCAGCACTTGGGAGGCAGAGACAGGTGGATTTCTGAGTTCGAGGCCAGCCTGGTCTACAAAGTGAGTTCCAGGACAGCCAGGACTACATAGAGAAACCTTGTCTCAAAACAAAGCAAAACAAAAAAACTCCAAAACATGCTTTTTTATCATATAATTGAAAAAATTATTTTTATTAATTTTTACACTCTGTTTTCTGTTTGTTTTTTTTTTATTTTAGTTTTTTTTGGGGGGGGGGGAGGTCACAAGTAACTATACTCCTTTTTTGTTCTTACTAAGCCTTTGAAGCCCAGCATATATTATAGCCTACTTTATTTCAGACTGTTCACATTTCAAGGAGTGGGCTGGGGATGTAGCTCTGTGGTTGAGCAGTTGCCTAGCAGCAAGGCCCTAGGAAGGGAGAGAGAGAGATAGCAATCTAAGCGGTGGGCACTAGGGTTTTGTTGTTGCTGTCTTTCCGAGTTGGACTCACTGTGTAGCCACGACTGCCTGGAATTCCAGCCTACGAGCTTGCTGCGCTCTTTAGCCTTAACGAGTGTTGCGCTGGTCCAGCATGCAGTTGGTCCTGCTGCACAGCGCAGATCTGCATCTCTGGCTCTGTCCCTCCTGCTCTGTCCCTTCCTCCTCTATTCGTTTCCCCTCCTCACCGTTTCTTCCTCCCCTCCATCTTTCCTTTCTCTCCTATTTCATGTTTTATTTTTTGATTCCTTAGGAATTGAGACAGATGTTCACCTGCCGACACTCCAGCTTCCCACAGATGTGTATGAGGAGAACCAAGGTGAGCTGTCTGTCTCCGCAGAGCAAAAGGGGCGGAGTTACCAGGCCCTCTCTCCTTTGTTGGCAGCATTCCTGGCGGTTGCCAGGACTTGCCAGATCGTTTTCACTTTGCCCTGGAAGTAGGCTAGTGGCCAACAGGCCCTTCTTCCTTCAAGAGTTGCTGGGCATGAAGTTAATTTGATACCCAAAGCAGGAGGTCTCACAGAATTATTCACGGAAGAGGCTGCGTGTCTGTGAGTGTCCTGGAAAACTGCTTCAGCAGAAGAAAGCCTCACGAGGGAGGCTCTGAGATGAAAGGGACAGTTAGTTTTCAGACCCAAATTTACCAGAAGTCATTACTTCTTTATTTGCATTTCCTCTCCTTATCAAACAAAGTAACACACCCACATATGTGCAAACGCACACCTGCGCATGCACTCGCAATCGAGAGAATACACACACACACACACTCTCATCACACAATGGTTTGTGCAGTTGCTATGAGCTCAGTTGCTATGGTCTGTGGGGCTGGGCACGCCAGGCTTCCCGGACTGACGACAACGGGAGGCACTGGGAATTTCTCAAATGTTCACAAGAATGTGAAGAAGGAGCTCTGAGTAATCGCGATTCTTTGAATTTCTTGTGGGAAAATGTCGTGTCAATTTCCTTTTAGAGACAGCAGTCTTTGAAAGCAGTTTTGCCTGAAGAGCTTTTATTTTATTTGTTTTGGTGTAAAAGCTCAGCTGTGGGAGGCCCCACCAAGGAGAAGTCATGCAGCTGGAGTGGCAGGGGCCACCTGTCCAGGAAACACAGCAAACTTGAGTTCTAAGTGCGATCTGCTTGGCTGTGGAGTCTGGCCATTAGTGTGATCCGTCTAATTAAACTGCTTATGTCTTTATTGCCCTTGTGCCTCAGAGACTCAACTTTTGGTGTCTGCCCGCTTCTTCTGAGTATCTAGATGGCAGAACCTGAGAGGTGATCTATATGCTACCGGGGTAGGCCAAGGGACCGGTTCTTTACCCAATCCTAGCTGTCACGCCATCTGCTCTCCTGGGAGCGTCTCAGGTGCCACATGCTCTCCGACTTTCAGTTTCCATCTGCCAGGCTGACCATCACTATGAGCTGTGGCTTATGCAGAAGGTAAAGAGAGAAAAGGGAAAATACTATAATGCCACACCAACCAGAGCCCGAGGGGCTTTCTCCTGCTCTCTGTGGTCCGTGCAAGCTGTGACTGGTGGCATGTCCTCCAGCCACAGTGCCCCGCCCAACAAAGCACCCAAAACAGGAAGAGTGAGGAGGTGGAGATGCTGCAGCCACAGCGCCTGCAGTGGCCTCCACCCACTCTCTCAGATCAGCTTGACCACAGACAGGCTGACCGAGTACAGCTTGACCGAGGTCCACGGGCGACTGCTCACCCATCCTACCCAGCATGCCCGGCCATGCCGGCTTCTCCTTGGTTTTTAGCATCTGCCATTACACTTTTTTTTTTTTTTTTTAAGGAGCACAATAATACTAAAACAATCATAGAAAGACTCTTTTTCAGGGCCTCAACCAACACCAGAAATTTATTATTCTAGAAAAGATCTAGATACAGGGGAGCTCTTTCCTCTCGGAGGGAGGCAGATGGACCCACATCCATTCATGGAACAGTGTAAGCTCTCGGGATCTAACCCCAGTGCCACTTCATTTTCTCTGTTGTTCATTCAGTCATCAAACCCATTCCTAAAACTCCCAGGGGCCGTGGAAAGAGAGCCCGCTGCACTTGCCAGCAGGAAAGGCCGGTCTCTCTCCTGCGCAGGTCGCTTTCTTCTCACGTTGAAGAAGGCAGAGAGCCCTCCTTTAAAAAGCGCCTACAGAGCAGTTTCACCCTTTGTGAAAGAGCTTTGGCAAGCCATGGGTTGAGTCACAGCCATGGTGACACACAGCACGTGACTTCAAATTGCCCAGAAGTATGACTGGCTCCTGGCCTGTGCCTCCCCACCCTGAGGGGCTCAGAGTGAGCCATATCAATTTAGAATGAGCAAACCACAGATTCCCATTGCTTTCTGGAGGCATCGGTCAGCCGCTGGACCACAGGGCCCTGCCAGGTACTCTGAATGGTGTGCGGTTTCGTCTAAGCAGAGCATCTTTTTGAAAGGTGCAGCAAGCTGCTCTGTGGGTCTTTCGGATGGGTAGAAAAGTGAAGAGTGTTCTCACTTGCAACGGCAGACATCAGCCCCGCTCCAGCAGCTTGCTGACACACTTGAAGCCTGACCCTGGAGGAACACAGCTCTCTTGTCTGGATACTAGCTAAAAGTGCCTCAGATCACACTCCAGAACCCGACAAGCTTTGGGGTCCAGAGTGAGCCATAGTGCATATCTGCCCAGCCCATATCTGGATGTGGAGCAGAAGTAAGGAGAGACAGTGGGCAGCCACGATTGCCCAGTATCCTCCCAGGCAGCTGGAAGCCAGGCAGCTGGTGGCTTGTCAATGCCAGACCGGGGTTTGAGTCATGGCCTCCTCATAGCCCTCTGTGGAGGACTGACCCACAGAGGAAATTACACAGAGCTGTGTGGCATATGGCAGAGGCAAGGGGCTTTTCCAGGGGCATCAACTGGGAAGGCAGAAAGCAAAGTTACCCACTCTGGAATACAAGGCTTGGGACCCTCCCCCCCCCCCACCTACTTCATGAATGAGGATGCTGTGACTGTGCCTTGACCCACTTGTGATAGGTCTTGGCCCCGCTTATTCAGCTGGCAAACTCGACCCACACCGTTTCTTGAGCTCCAGCCGCCAGGCCATCGGCATCTGTCACCCAGAACACACACAAACTGCAGACACTCACTGATGGATCCTCAGCCAGGAGAGATATACACCTCTTAGGGAGCTGTGATTCTGGGCAATTAGATTAACTCCCACAGGGCTCAAGGGTGCATGCCTATAATCCGTCCTAAGTACTGAGAATAAGGCAGGAGGCTTGCTTTGAACCTAGGGATTTGGGACCAACTTGGACTACAAACATTGTCTCTAAACAGCAGCAATATAAATAAGGCAAAACCTCCGTGCCTCAGTTTCCTCGGAGGTCTTAAGCACACACCTTACAAAGTTGTAGGGAAGCAGAGCTATGCCATGGTTGTGCTGACAGAGGTGGTGGTGAGATTTCGTGGCAGTGGTATGTACAAAGGTCTTCTTGGCACAGCCCTGGTGCAGAGAACGTGCCCTGTCTGTGTTCTTTGATCTCAGCTTGCTCTGGGTGAACTCCAGTTTGGCACCCACCCCCAGGCTCAATCAGAAGAATTTTCCCCTGTCCTTCCCCATATCCATCTTGCAGTCCTTCATGCAAATGTGTGGCTGGAGGGAAAGGCGGAGCTTCACATCATCTCCACTGACAGTTTGAGCTCCAAAGGGCTGACCGCTGAAAAAGACTTCTTCCTCCACCACCACCCTCCCAGCCCAGTGCCGGGGAAAGGGGACAGCATTTTGCATCCTTTTGGCATTTGTTGTCTACTGTGCCCCCCCCCAAAACCACACCTTTGCATGGTTGTGTTCTTTCCTTGCAGAGTGGTTTTTCTCCCAGGTGTTCTTCAGCTGGAGTAGGGCTAGTGAGAGCCCTATCTCCCCCACCTCCCTTTGAGACAGACGTCCCCAAACCAGCTTCAAACTCAAACTCAAAAAATGGCCGAAGATGGCCTTAGGCCTCTGGTCCTCCTGTTCCCACCGCCCAGTGCAGGGATTATAGACAGCTGGCTTTTCCGTCTATCTTTATCTCCCCATCAGAGGTGCTGCGTCTCAGACCACCACTGGCTGCCCTGGGCCCACAGCTTGAGTTTACAAAGGGAGCCAGCCACCTTCCCTTCCTCCCTGTGAGCCCTGTGGAGACCATCTCCTTATCTTCTGGATGGGAGTGGGAACCAGTTTTTCTTTTTCTAGAACCAGAAACCAACTGAGAAAGGACTCAAGGACTCATCAGAACTGAGGGTCAGCAGGTCTGGCACTGCAAGCCATCCCAAACAGCTCAGGAACTTCTGAGAGTCCCTTCCACCCGGATTGCTGCTGTGCACTGGAGAGTACAGTTTGACGCTAGAGCGCAGTGAGGATTCTGCTGCATCTCGGAAGGACTCGGCAGTTTATTATTGTGAGATCTCCCTGGGGCTATGCTAAACAAATGCTCTGCCAGCCAATGAGCCCCTTCATGAGGAATAGGTAACTGCCAATGTGCAGGAAGGAGCTGGGAGCTGGGAGCTGGGAGCTGGGAGCTGGGAGAGTTAGCAGTACACAGCAGCTTCTTGACTGCAGTTTTCTGGACTCACCTGGGGCCACTGTCCCCACCAAGTGCCCAAAGACTAGCCTGTGTGCCTGGAGGAAGCAGGGCTTGGAGTGAGGGCTGGGGACATCTCTCCTCAGGGAATGAAGTTCAGGAAGTCTGAGCTTGATGCATAGCTGGCTGGCCCTGTGCACTGAGGAAGTCTCCAGCAGTAGAGTCTCCTCCGCAAAACTGTCCTTCCTTCTCTGGTCTGGCAGAGGTGACAATAGCTAAAACCAAGGTGGCACTTGAATGTGATTAATTTATTTTATTTTATTTTGTTTTGAGTGGTGAAGGGAGTGTTACACAGGGCACAAATGCTTTCTACTGATGGGTTTGCTTAAACCTCACGAAACTCTAAAACAAAACAAAAAGAAAGCTCGGTTACCCCTATTTTACACACACAGGGGGATGGGGAGAGGAAGCAATCTTATAAGATCATAAAGCTAGGAAGAATTCAATAGTTATGACTGTTTGGTTTCTGACCCTGGGACCAAGGACTGAGGTGCATACGTTACATATCAAAGCAGACCTGGCCTCCAGGTTCTCCCAGCATCCCCCAGTCCCTACCTGGCATCCCAGTCCTCAACCCTGAACTTTCCAGCACAGGGTCTGGGCTGCCCTTCCCCAGAGGCTCCGCCCTGTGCCTGTGCCCGATATAATCTAGACATCACCTCTCTCTCTCTCTCTCTCTCTCTCTCTCTCCTTCCCCTTCTCTCTCTGTGTGAACCCTCTTTCTTTCTCTTCCCCCTCCCCAACCTTTCTTTCTCTTCTCCCTCTCTACACCTCTCCCCATGGCAACTCCCCTGGCCTCAATCCTTGGGGCCAATGAATTTGCCCTAGAGCAGTTTCCCAAACAATCTGCCTTTAAAATAATTTAATCTGGTTTGAATTCGTTTCACCTGGGCTAACCTATCAAAGATCTTTTGTTCTGTTGCTGTTGTTTGTCTTTGAGACAAAGTCTCACACTGTAGCCGTAGGCTAGCTTGCACTCACTCTGTAACCCAAGCTGGTTTTGAACTTGTAACAATCCTCTTGTCTCAGCCCCTGGGTTTCCAGGTGTGAGGCACCAGGCTGGTCCCTAAAACTCTGTTCTGAACCTGGGCTAGCCTCGTGCTACCTACAAGCAAAACCTGCACTTTTTCAATGGGTTCAGTTGGGAGTGACGGTCCGATTGTGTAAAAGCAAAACTCCTTTTCCCACTTTATGTTTGCAATGAGAAGGGTGTTTGTTCTCATCTTTAAGCAGTTTGCAAGCCAGCAATGCGTTTCTTCAGTGGAATCCTTTCTAGGGCCCGGCCCGGGCCTGTGGCCTGAAGAGGGACAGTAAGGAGTTGCTGAGGAGGGTGGAATGTGTGATTCAGAGCCTGCCTGCTGAGCCCACTCCAGGGGTTTTCCTGCACAACGGGGCTTGGCTGTGCACAGGCTTTTGGGTTAACACCAGGGTAGGAAAGCCTGCGCCTAGGGACAGCCACCCAGACCTCAAACTATCGGGGGTGGGCAGAGTCAGCAAGAAGTAGAGTGCTCCGGAATGCTAATTTTTGCTCTCGGGACATCCAGATGCAGTTATTTTTGTAGTTATCTTTAAACTGCAGAAACAAAACCCACTTAAACATGAGCTAGCTGTGACATACTTTCATCCCTCCGGTTGCCCCGTGAGGACAGCCAATGGGGTCCCCTTTGGGCTCCCTTCTGTGGGGGAGGGGAGGAGCATAGGAGGAGATCGAGGATGAAGCCAGTGTTAATTTCCTCAACACAAGAGGAATTTCCAAGAGCAGCGTAGGTCAATCACTAAGGCAGCACATAATTCTCTGTGACCTTTTATTGTCACTGGCTTCCAGTTCCTAAAGCCACCACTAGGGGCCAGGTGTTGGGAGTTACAGTGGTCGGCCTGGAGTCTGGGATGCTGTATTAACCTCGTTGACTTTGCATCACCCTGGCTCAACATGTTAACAGTCCCTTTATCAGTCTTTCTCTGCTTACCCACTTGTGCTCCAGGGGTCCCAAGGCCCAGATGATGCTAGCTGACTTAAGAGAACGGCCGCACCTGGTATCTGGTTCTGTGGACACAAACACGCTAGAAACAGACCTGTAGCAAACTCCGGGTTCTTACGTGTCAGCATGCCAAACATATTCCTGTCTAGGTACAGCCTCCTTGGTGAGGCAGCTTAGCCAGGCTGTGGGCATCAGGGCACTATGGGCCCTTCCTGAGCCTTCGGGCTACTAGGCTACCCCTTCTTCTTCATCTTCGTCTTCACCATCTCCTCCCGATGATTCAGGGATTCGGCCCATCTTCAGCCTGTGGCACACGCACACGGGCGCTGACGGCAGTCATGAGACAGGAAACGTTCAGAGGCTGGTCCACACCTGCTTTTTCCTAGTCCGGAGTTCCACAAAATGCATCCTGTTCCTGCAACGTGAGTCAGACAAATCCTGATGTGGCCTCTTCCCCAGGTGCAGAAATGTACGGCCCTGGGGTCAGGGCGGGGACGGGAACTCAAAGGAACCTGGACTTTGCAATTTAGAGCAGAAGTTGGGGAGCCTCTGACTAACTCCCTGCGTGTCCTTGATTCACAGGCAGGGGAAGGAATGTGCAGGGAACTGGGGCCGCACAGGAGCTGCTAGGTGACTATCGTTGGATCCAGCCTGGAGCAGCGCCTTCTCCACGTTGCCCTCCTGCGTTTCCTCTGTGCTCTCTCTTTGTTTTGTTTGTTTTGGTTTTTTTGAGACAGGGTTTCTATGTATAGCCCTGGCTATCCTGGAACTCACTCTGTAGACCAGGCTGGCCTCGAACTCAGAAATCTGCCTGCCTCTGCCTCCCAAGTGCTAGGATTAGAGGCATTCGCCACCACCGCCCGGCTCTGTGCTCTCTCTTAACAGTGTTCTTTTTTGGTGTCACTTGGAGGCAGGGTCTTGAACCTATCCTCCTCCTTCCACCTATGGATTTTGTATGTGTGTCTTGTGGTGCAGTGCCGGGGATCAAACCCAGGGTTTCGTGCATACTAGGCAAGTAAGTATTCCGCCAACTGAGCTGCATCCCCCAGCCCTAACATTTGTCTTCTGGGTAGCTTTTCTGAACCTCTGGCCAAAGGCTGAAGGGGAGAGGGGGGGAAATCCCAGGAAACTACTTCCTCCTGCAGCCTAGGTGAGCCCCATGCAATGTCTGCTCCCTCGCTGAAAGCCTCTCTCAGAATTTTTCTAAGTAGTTCTGAATGACAACACTAACTTACCTGGGAGCTGCCAGTATCCTGCCCATCTCTGCGGTAACCTTTCTCCCCGATTCCTGCCCAACCTAGGCAAACTTGGTTAAATTTGGACAGTCATTCTCGAACAGAGGCCACAAACATCTGAAGTCTGTGTCCTTGGGCCATCCAGCTGCACCGAGGCCTTTGTCCATGTAGAGTTGGGGTAGATACAGCTGCTAGATTATCAGGGACCAGCTGCCATTGCTCCCTGAAGCAGAACTGTCAGAAAAGATTTCACAAGCTTCCCAGTGCCCTATTAGGAGTGTTAACAGTTGTTGGCAGTGCTGAGGATCAAACCAAGGGTCTCTCGCATGTTAGGCAAACACTCTACCACCAAACCATATCCCCAACCCAGTGACCTCGCAGAGAACTCACCATGGAGTAGACATTTGTACTATTTCTCTTACCACTATAGATATACCTGAAGGGACTCTAGTCACCCTGAGCATGGCACACATGGCTCTGGCAGGCCTTGCCCTTCTCCCTCAATTTCCTCTGTCTTACTAAAAAAAAAAAAAAAAAAAAAAAGTTGGATTTCTAAAGCTAGTTCCCAGGGTCCAGTCCCTTATTTGGCCACTTCTTCCTCCTGAGACTAACTATTAAGGTCCAGCTATCAAAGTATTGAGGTTCAGCAATCAAAAGCCTCCTTTGGCTTATCTAATTAACATGCCCAATTAAAATTGAACAGCTCATCCTAACATGGGTTTCCCCTTGTACCTTTATAAACCGCCATTTGCCTATGGGTCACATCTGTCTCCTCTCTATCCAGAGGCAGAACTTTGTCCCCCAGGACAAATACCCCTGCCCCTCTCCCCTGTTCCCTCCCTTTTATCTTTGGTTCTCTACCTCCTCTCTTTGTCTCTTACTCCTTGTCCTTTGTCCCTCTGGGGTGAATAAATCTCCTTTGTGCTGAGAACTTGGTCTTGGGGCTCCTGAAGCGATACTTTTCTCTTCTGGGACCTTATCTCGCCCAATCTAAAAACAACAGAACGGCAACACAAAAAAGCCACAGTGTCCACAGGGCCTCCCCAGCAGCAGCCAGGGAGGTCAGGAGCCCACCAGTAAGCAATCTATTCTACTGTCCTCCCCCAGAAGTGACTCCACCCTGGTCCTTCTACCGTGGGGGGACCCTCGGGGTCCTCTGAATAGGGGCGCTCCCACCTAATATCTACTCTTTTATGTTTAGAAGGTATAATATTATCCNTATTTATTATAACTGCAGTAACCTCCCTAAACTCTAACTCAATAAACTCAATACAAAAGCCATGTTGGCAAGCTGTGCTTCGCGATCAAAGGTTCTTTGTTGTTTTGGGGTTTCGTTTTTTGTTTTTGTTTTTGGTCACTCACAATGAGAACTTCAACAGTTCCTTGACCCCCTGAACTGTGAGCTCTCTTCCAGACCACACCCTCTGACAGCCAAGTAGCCTGTGAGCAGTCTGATTCTGATCCCGTCCCTGCCTCTTCCTGCAAAGGGAGAGCTGGCTCCACTAGTGCCACCGCTGCAGAACTGTGCGGCCAGCTGGAGAAGGCAAGAGCACCGTTCCTAACAGAGGTCATGGGGGCCTGGCCACGGAGCAGCCTGGACAACGGGTTCCAGCTAGGACTCAGGGCTGCTGGTGGGGTCAGCTGGGAAGGCAAGGGACACTGTGCAGCGGGACACTCCTTTCCCAGGGGAGGAGCTGGGCCATATTCCCATTTTGTGAGCACTGCTGGGCAAAGAGGAAGGGCAGGTCCGGTTCAGGGTTCCTGTACTCGCTGCAGCCCCACCTGCCCCTGCTGAGGTCTCCCCACCCCTTGCAACAGCCACTGGGTTCCTCACCGTGCTCATGTCTTATTCAAGGATACACTGAGATATAAAGGAAGTCTTGGGAAATCTAGAAAGCTCATTACAGGAATAATTCACACCCATGACTCAGCACCTCATCTGTAAAGGAAGCCAGAAGTGTCGCAAACACAATGCTCTTTGCCCTAAATAAGTATTAAAAAAGATCCTGGTTCCTGAACTCTCTGCAGAAGCCCCAGGCTCAGTTCTCAGAGTCTAGAGGATTGGCAGGCTCCCTTCTCACACAGCTAGGTCTGGGACTAAATGGCTTGACGTGTGTCTATGTGAGGCGCAGTGAGCGATGAGCTCAGGCCCGGGGGGGTCAACGCATTCTGGAACAGAGTTCTTCATCTCTTGGACCAGAAGCCACAGTGCTAACCGAAAGTGCCTGCCTACTGCACGGGACATGAAAACACAAGCAAGCACATGCAGTGTGATCACCATGCCCCGAGTCGTCCCCCGCCTCCCTACCGGTCCATTTTGCCTTTTCAAGTGCTTTAAAGCATATGAGGATGAGGGGGAAGCAGCCAGTGTGGGAGAATGGAAACAAAGGTTTTGTTCTTTCTGGTTTTGTTGGTTTGGTTTTATTCTCCTAGTTGATTTTGAGACACAGTCTTGCTTTGTAGCCTAGGCTGGCATTAAACAAGAGATCCTCCTGCCTCAGCGAGCTTGCCGCTCCCTCTGCTGGGTTAGGTTTTGTTCTTATGACAGCTTGTTTTGTCAAGATAGTTTTTTTTTTTTTTTCTTTCATGTCTTTTCTAAGATGTCATGCCTTCCTTACCCACACTGTGATTTCCTTAATTCTCCCCAGGCTTTACGTAGTGTGTATTTCAACCCACAAAGCTGTCAGCCTTAGAAGATTCCAGCTTTGTACATCTCATTATCCCTGACTTGCGGAAGACAACCACAGTGTGGTTTGGTCTGAAGTTGATTTGAGAAGCTGAGAGTCCGACACTTGGCCAAGAGTCCCAGAGAGGCTCCAGAGCTGGCCTGGAACTCAGCTGTGGGGGCTCAGGACATTATTTTTATTTTTAAATTGTATATACAATGTTTTTTCCATGTGCGCTCTCTCTCTCTCTCTCTCTCTCTCTCTCTCTCTCTCTCTCTC
>NC_034596.1:52295296-52297753 GCF_900095145.1 Mus pahari
CTCTCTCTCTCTCTCTCTCTCTCTCTCTCTCTCACACACACACACACACACACACACACACACACACACACACACACACACACAATCAAAATCCCTTTGTTTGGTGAAATCATTTCTTCCTCACCTACAAACACCATTTTAGAAAAGGATGATGTCACGGTCCTCTGACGTCACTCTGCTTTCCGCCAGCCCCAGAATAATAGGCATTCAAACCTCTCTATTCTGGGAATTCTCAGCTTTCCCCTGGGCTGCCTGGTACCACTTTCCCAAGGATTGGCCGTTCTGAGTTCTTCCCGGGTTTTGTCTCATGCAGCTCACACTGGCCTCCAACTCCTGCTCCTCCTGCTCTATTTCCCAAGTGCTGGCATTGCAGGCAAGCACCCCGACACCCCATTCATACCCAGTTTTTACGAAAGGACACCCTAGAACCTGCTTTGATTAGTTCTGGTTCCAGAGTCTCTGTGGCCCAGGCTGAGCTGGAACTCTCTCTGTAGCTGATCCCGAAACCGAGATCTTCCTGCCTTGGGGGCCCAGGGCTGGAATTGAGAGACAACAGCAGCTGGCTTACTCATAGCACTTCTAAAATTTTGTGCTAAAAAGGAGCCTAAAGAAGCCGATGTGGTGGAGTAAGCCAGAAACCCCAGCCCCTGGAGCTGGATGCAGCAGAAAGAGCAAGAATCTACGGTCATCCCCAGCTGACAGAGGCCACCCTGAGCTAGGAGCGCCTGTCGAAAAAACAAAAGCAAATGACCCAGAAGTAGCCTAATGAACTCACTAATTTTATTGTCTTAAAAAAAAAATTATGCTGGGTGTGATGACACATACCTTTAATCCCAGCACGTGGGAAAGCAGAGACAGGTGGATCATCTCTGTGTGTTCAAGGCCAGCCTGGTCTACATAGAAAGTTCTAGGCCTGCCAGAGCGACATTGTGAGACCCTATCTCAAAAACAAGACGACAAGGGCTCGAGAGGTGGCTCAATGGTTAAAAGCACCTACTGCTCTTCCAGAGGTGCTGAGTTCAAATCCCAACAACCACATGGTGGCTTACAACCAACTGTAATGGGACCTTATGCACACTTCTGGTGCGTGTCTGAAGACAGCTACAGTGTACTCATATAAAATAAAATAAATTTTAAAAAAAGAACATATACATTAAAAAAACAAGACAACAAACAAAACAAAATCACCGCACAGAATAAACAAACAAATAAAGCTAAAAGTAAATAAGTAGAAACATAGGTGTCATTACTATGGCATTGGGGAGGATGCACAGCTAAAGCACACATGTGGAGGTCAGAGGTTAACTTTATTTCTCTTCCTCCATCTTCTGGAGACTGAACTCAGGTGGGCAGGCTTGCATGGCAAACGGTTTACTCATTGAGCCATGGAGGGTACCCCAGAAAATACTTTTTATGATTTTGTTTTTGTGTGCTTACGACTCACCACCCAGGGTTTTATTATGTGGTCTGTGCATCCTTGAACTCACTATAATCCTCCTGCCTCAGCATGCCAACTGTTGCAATTACAGACATGACCCACCATGCCCAGTATATACTTTAAAAATCATTTCTACTTTATTTGCTCTATAGATACAGGCTGTATTTGTTTATTTGTTTATTTGCTTCCTGTATTTCCCCTCTTAACACACTATGTAATATATTGTGTGCACATCTCCCCCTCTTAACATGCTATGGTATATATTGCGTGGGAATGCCGTGTGTTTCCATTGTCCATGGCAGTGGAACAGGCCACCTTGTGCGACTTGCCACCACCTGCATTTACTTCAGGAGACCACTAGTAGTTTGACCTTTCCCAGCCCAAATATTTGAGAGCAAACCCAGTTGAGGGCAAGCCACGATTCTGACTTGGGGAGAGGACAAGGTTTGCTCTGTGCACCTCTGGCCAGTGAGGTAAAGAGCCCTGGCTGATGAATGAACCTGGCCCCACCCACCACCTGTCCCTTATCAAGGATTGACTGGTCTCAGCTTGACTGAGCATGGGGTGGCACGGCCAGCACTTTTTCTCTTTCTCAAAAAAAAAAAAAAAGACATGACGTAAGAGACGGTTGAGAGCGGTCAAGAATGGACACAAGGCACACAGGAACCTTCTGAAGACACAGCTCAGTCTAGGGAGTTGTATCTGGAGTTCCACTCCAGCAAGGCCCCGACAGACAACCATTGTGTCACCTAATGAAACATTGACTGATATTGATAGAATTTAAATATTCAGGGCAAATAATTCATCCAGGGGTGTGCTCTGCTGCTCCCTCTGAGACTTCTTTATGTTGCTTGTTTGTTTCATTCTTTCTTTCTTCTTTCTTTCTTTCTTTCTTTCTTTCTTTCTTTTTTCTTTTTTTTTTTAAATATTTATTTATTTATTTATTATATGTAAGTACACTGTAGCTGTCTTCAGACACTCCAGAAGAGGGAGTCAGATCTTGTTACGGATGGTTGTGA
>NC_034596.1:52298800-52326075 GCF_900095145.1 Mus pahari
CTGGTTGTCCTGGAACCCATTCTATAGACCAGGCTGGCCTTGAACTCAGGGATCCATCTGCCTCTGCCTCCCTAGTGCTCACATCATCATTGCTTCCTTTCTTGAATGGTAAGCCACTGGAGAGGGTCTAAGAACACAGACAGCTCTCCTAGCAAACTTCAAGTTCTAGATTTATTTCTAGGAAAACAAATTCCAAACAACTGAAGTTTTCAAAACCGTAGCTTGTTCTTCTTTTATTACTGTTTTATGAGCAAAAATAAGTAATATGATCATAGGAGGTGAAGAAGTTTCTAAGTCTCAAAGAAATAATCATATAAGAAATGACTGATAGGTTTGGCTCACATCATGTTAGGCCACACTGATCTGAATGAATAAATTCCTCTTTGGAAGCGAGGGAAAGGCTCTATTCACAGAGACTGTTGGCTCCTGTGTGTTGAACTAAAATGCAGGTGATGACAAGCCCGTTGGGAATGTCTCAGATGTTGTCTATGGGAGCAGAACACATTCTGCTTAAAAAACAACAAGAGATGCCTAAGGCATAGAATCGGGATTGAATGTCTTTCTTCCTTTTTCATTTTGTTTTGTTCTGTTCTGTTTTGTTTTGAGACAAGGTTTCTCTGTAGCCCTGGCTGTCCTGGAACTTATTCTGTAGACCAGACTGGCCTGGAACTCACAGAGATCTGCTGCCTGCCTCTGCCTCCAATCAATCGAGTCAACTGGGGTTACAGATGGCTGTGAGGTACCATGTGGGGGCTGGGAATAGAACTTCTGCCATGTGGACATCCTGGCCATAATCACCTTTGGCCCCAGAGCCCTCATTTCCAACCTTCCAAGCTCTTCTTCTCTTGTCATGGGAGGTCTCCATCTCTGTGGACTTCCATTAAATTCCTTGCTGCTTAAACGAACGGTCCTGGTTACTGTTCATGAGGGGAGCAGCAGTCTGATATCTGCCACTTAGCTGACAAATGTTTGTACTTCACACTGAGTTTTGGACCTATTTCACCCCTGTGGACTTTCTTTGTGCTTGCTCTCTCATGGACAGTTGCAACAGTTTCCTAAGTGGGCATCTCCCCGGCTTTCTCTGTATCCTTAAGTCCTTCAAGTATCACTGATGAACATATTTCCTTTTAAGATTTATTTTATTTGTAATTACGTGTCTGGGGAGGAGTATGTGAACATGAGTGCTAGCCTGCACAGGCCAGATGCACAGATGGAATTATAGGTTGTTGTGAGCTACCCAACCTGGGTGATGGGAACTAAACTCGCCCTCAGCAAGAGCAGTATGTACTGTCAAGCCATGAGCCATCTCTGCGGCCCTAATAACAGGATTTTCTTTTCTTTTTCTTTCTTTCTTTCTTTTTTTTTAATCCAGTGATTTTTATTGTTCAAGAACCTAGTAACTTGGCTGTTTCATGTATGTCTACAGGGCTGCTGTGACAGCTCAGAGGCTAAGAGCACTGATTGCTCTTCCAGAGGAACTGAGTTCAATTCCCAGCACCCCTCGAGGTGCCTCATAATGCCAGTGCTCCTAAGGCCAGGGCAGGAAGGTCTTGACTTCAAGGCCACATGGACAACTTATTGACACTGTAAAAAAAAACAGACAAAGGCACAGCACGGGAACTGGAGAGATGCTCCGTAGCTAAGAGCTCCGACCACTCTTGCAGAGGAACCGAGTTTGCTTACCAGCCTCTGCGTTGGTTGGTTCATAACTGCCTGTAATTCTGGCTCCAGGGGATCGGGCCTGCACTCATGTGAACATTCCTGACAAAGATATAAATGAATACTGTAATTTAAAGTAATAAAAATACATCTTCTTTAAAAAAAGCCAATCTTGTGTGCACAGGTCAAATCTAGATATCTACTGTGTCCTGCCACAGGCCGTTCCTCTGTTAGTTGACCTGAGAAGCCTGTGTTCTCCTGGAGGGCTCCAGTGGAGCACTTAGCTGTCCCCCCACCCCCCGAATAGGAGATCCTGCCCCTTTCTTTTTGTCCACAGCTTGATAAGAATTTCAGGTCTGGTTTGATTCTCTGGGTCTGGATCTCTCTGCAGGAACTTGATTTGAGCATTACTGCTATTCTCTGTAGATCTCCTTGGTTGGGACATGTGGCCTGGTCCGTGGAGGAATCCTTCACTTTCTTCACCTCCTTCCCACCCACGTTGTGACAGTCCCTTGAGTTAGGTCGGGCAGGTGGGCTTGCACCATTGAACCTTAAAAACTGGAGTCCCACACTGCTGCTGGGCAGGAAGGCACAGACATAGACTTCAACAGGGCTGCAGTTCTACAAAGAGAGCTGGCCAGGTGCCAAGTCAGGGACAGTGCACTCTGTAAGACCCTCCTCTGTGACTTGTCCAGGCCACCTGACCTCTACCCTGTGTACACAGTTCAGCTCTGAATCGCATTCTGACCCATTCTGGTGCTGGATTTTCTTCTCCAACCACCCATATGTGAGTACAGGCCCGATTGAAACAGTTACCCACATGTCCAGCTTACATGATGTCCCTCCTTCTGGTCATTGGCCTTGGTCTGACTAGATTCAGCCAGGGTTTAGTACAGAGCTCTCAGTAGTTAAGCATGCCCTAGTTCTTGGGATATAATTAGATCTGTTTGAATCCTCTCCCTGGGAGGGAACATGTGCAAATACGTGGGGCTGAAGTATAAGGGGATTGTGGGTGCTGGTCTGAGGGTGGACTCCTCATCTGTGTTACCCTCCTGTCACTGAGAGCATTTGGCAGCACAGTTCCAGTCTCCTGCTGAGTGGTAGGATACAGAGGAAGTCTCCTGCAGGGGAACCCAAGCAGGCATCCCTGTGGGGCAGAGCTGGAGTGTGTGTCTCACGTCTAACACATCTCATCACGTCCTTCCTGAAGTCATTGTTAAGGGCTAGGTTACTCTGATGCGAGCAGTACTGCTAAGATGTAGATTTTGTCCTGTATCCCTTTGACCCTCCTGTTCCTCAGGACTGGGTCTGTGGGTCATGCTTAACTTTGCACTGTTGTTTCTGTAGCTGAAGTAGGGGGTTTCTTGGATTCAGGACCGCCCTGGACCACGTAGAAAGACCCACCCTGATAAAATGAGGACGTGGTCTGGAAAGATGGCTCAGTGGCTGTTCTCGCAGAGGACACAGGTTCCGTTGCCAGGACCCACATGGTGGCTCACAACTGTTGGTAGCTCAGTTCCAGGGTATCCAATGCCCCCTCTGGTCTCCTCCAGCATGGGACATGCATGTGGAACATAGAGACACATGCAGGCAAAAATACCTAACCACCTAAAATAAAAATAAATCTAAAAAATGTAAAAACTAAAAAAGGAGAAGGCTTTATTATTTTTATAGATAGAGGGAAAAAAACCTATCAGAAGAGTTTAATCTTCCTGAATATTTTTATTACTGTAACAATGGTACTAAAATTATACTGCTATATGTGGGTTGTAGCTGAGTAGCTTCGTGTGCTTAGTGTATTGGTATGTAATCCTCTCCAAGCAGATGCAATGATTTATTCTTACAACCCCAGCACTGGGGAGGTAGAGGCAGAGAGCCAGAGCCCAAGGTTATCTTAGTTATATAAAGAGGCCAAGGTTCATCTGGACTACCTGAGGTACTGTCTCAGACAAAGGAGCAGAAAAAGACAGGCCTGTTGTCTCATATCTCTAACCCCAGCCTTTGGGATTTGGAATCAGGATGATCAAGTGTTCAAGGCCAACCTCAGCTGCAGATCTAGTTTGGGGCCTGATGTACCTGAAACTATGTTTCAAAGAAAAGTAATTTAAAAACATTTGGGGTAAGTGGTAAAATGTTTAGGGTTGGCTTTTCAGGATCTTCCTGCCTGTGGGCAAGGCTGTCTGACCTTGGGGAAGAAGGCAGGTGCCAGTGAAGTGAAGCAATTGCTCGTGGGCTCATAACTGGAGCTGGAAAGGGAGGTTATGTTAGTGTTCTGTCTACACTGCTGTGTCTGTGAAACTTTTTATAATGAAAACGAGGTCAACCAAAAACGAGAATACAACCACTCAAAGACAACTATTCGTGAAATCTTATGACATCTGTCATGTACCATTTTCTGTGTTTGAAAACTGTGTTAACTTGAAGAATTACCAGACTCTCACGGTCCCAGCCCCAACCACCTTACATGGCCCAGCTGGAGCTCTGGTCATCACATTCTCATCTGGAACCTTGGATGAGCAGTCAATAATGGGACAGGTTTTATGGGATCCATGGAGACACAGGGTTAGGCAAGGCCAGCCACAGGGGCTGGATGCCAGCCAGGTGGTAAGCTTATCTTCCTCTGGACATTCTCCTGAATGCCCAAATCACTCACGATTAATTTCTTTTGTTATGACCATGACTCTCATAGGTAGAACATTGAGTGTCACTTGCTTGTTGATAGATAGGGTTAGAGGGTCAGACTGAGCAAAGAACTTTGCAATCCCTTATCCCCTTCGTTTTTCTCACGGAGGATGTGTGTATAGCACACACAGGTCCTCACGCCCCCCAGTTCTCAGACACCTTTAGTGGTGCGGCAGGGATGAACTCTCTCTCTCTCTCTGCCTTGCCCACGCCCACACGTGGGCTGGGACTGTCTCAGTAGGGATTTCCTGAAGCTCTGAAGACAAGTGGTAGCCTTTCTCTCTGCTGCTGAGTCTCTGCTTTCAAAAGTCCCAGCAAAGACAGAGGTTGGGGCAGAGGTACAGCTCAAACATACAGGGCTTGTCTGGCAGGCACAGGGCCCCGGGTTCATCCATGGTGTGTGTGTGTGTGTGTGTGTGTGTGTGTGTGTACACACAGACAGACAGACAGACAGACACATACACACCACTCTTGAGGCAGCCCCTGAGCAGGGTGCAGAGCTAGAGCTGGAGCTCCTTTAGCCCTTTAGCTGCAGCCAGCAGGCTTCCCTCACACTAAAGCCCAGTGCCTCAGGACTGTATCCATAGGTGCTACGATGGACGAGATGCTTATGTTTCCCCAAATTCATATGGCATCCTAAACTCCAAGATGACAGCATTAGGAAGTGGGCTTTAGGGTAGAGCTTAGGTCATGGGATTAATTCTTTGTAAGGAAGGACCCAGAGAGTAGTAGGTCTTTCCTTCCACCGTGCCACCACCCAGAGAGGGAGATGCTATATATAAGCAGAGAGCAGGTCCCTACTGTGTGCCCGACCTGTCAATTTCACCCTTTACAACTATAAGAAATAGATTCTGATTGTTTGTCTTTTGGTATTTGGATGCAAATTGCCAGCTAAATGATGTGGCTTCCTATGCACTATATCACTGGGGCTAAGGACAGAGCTCCATTGGCAGAGCCTTTGCCCAGTGTGTATGAAGTTCTGACTTCCATTCTCAGTCTCTCACAAACAAGGCATGGATGGTCACACTATAATCCTAGAATTAAAGAGGTGGAGACAGGAGGAGAGCCAGAAGTTTAAGGTCATCCTCAGTCCCATGGTGAGGTCAGGACACAAGATAGCCAAACACTATCACTTCTTCTTCAGACACTATGAGGCTGCCTTCCAGCTTCTTCAGTAAGGGGGTTTTTAACAATGGAAATGCGGCTAAAACCTACTGGCATGAGACAGGTTTATGTGGCAGCCGCAGCTTCTTAGGTTAGCAGCAGCAGCAGCAGCAGAAAGTAGCAGCTTTGCCTGATCTCAGCAGGACGTGGAGGCTCACCTGGGCCTGTAAGGCAGGAGGCAGAGATGGAAGGGGCAAGGTTAGGGGCCCAGCACAGCCAACCGCTTCCCCTTAGACACAACACGACACGACACGACACCACACGACACTTAAACCTCTCTCTGAACTCAGAGCTCTCACTAACGCTCTCATGATTTCATAGACACAGAGTAGTTAATTGTTTGACACATGACACCTATGCCTCTTCCGATCCTCCTGGGGCTGATTCCCTGGGTACACTGCAGTGTGCATTATGGTGTGAGTTACCACAAAGGGTAGGTTAGAGCTAAGACTTGTCTGTGCAGGTGAAATTCTAGAAGTAAAACATGCTTTCTGACCCCCGACTCCACTTCCCTGCCCTGGGCACCCCGGCACCCCCTCTTCTCACACTGCTGTCCCATGTCCTGAATGTTTTGCCCTTTTACACTTGTCACGTGTCCTACTGCTCGGGTCTTTGGGCTTAATGACTGGTTAGACGGAGGCCACCTCTTCTGTGTGAACATGACCTTATTTTTCCATTATCTTTCTGCATAACAATAACTTTACTATTCCAGGAGACTCTTGCCTAGGCAAAGAACAGATTATTCATTACAGGAATTTCCCCAAAGACCCATCGACTCTTTAGTAGGAAGCACCAGTGAACATTTCACACCTGGGACCTTCAAATCCTTGGCCTAGGTGCTACTTCCTTCAACATGAAACTGTTACATCTTGCCCCAAACCTCTCAATGCCTCTGCTTTTTAAAGTTCCTCTCTGAAATCAGGTCATAGTTCTCGGTGAGATCTGCCCTCTACCCCCCACCCCACCCACCGTCTTGTAACCAGTTTTAGGGCCCCCCTACCCTGCAGCTGGTTCCTCCCCCGCTAAGCCCTTAGCTCTGTCTTTGCCAGCTGGAAATGCTGCAGAGAGAGCCAGGACTCCAGATCAATGGCCACAAGCCTGTCAACATCTCTTTTCTCTGGAGCAGAAGTTCTGGAACATTCCTCCCAGAGAGCCCTTGAGATCACAATGGCCCCATCTGAGCCCTGACAAAAGCCAGGATCATGAGACTTCTGGAGCCAGAATGGCCAGGGTCCTTCACGTGCTCTGAGCATGTGGAGCTACTCTTGGGTGTTATGGAGATACAAATAGGCAGCCATGCACACAGAGACCCTCACAACACTCGGCTGAGTATGAGTACCACTCCCCTCACCCCGCAAAGACTTCCATAGGTAGTCATGATAGGCAGTTAGAAGACCTAGGAGAGAAGGCTGCTGACTTCCATCTTCCTGGTACACTGTAGACTCACAGTTTAGGTCTCTCCTCAGAGCAGGGATTACTCTGTTTTGAAGAAGAGAGCAACTGAATTTATGAGGACAGAAAGGTATTTAAGGTCTGGCGAGATGGTTCAGTGGTTAAGAGTACCAGCTGCTCTTGCAA
This sequence comes from Mus pahari, assembly GCF_900095145.1. Lineage (NCBI taxonomy): Eukaryota > Metazoa > Chordata > Mammalia > Rodentia > Muridae > Mus > Mus pahari. Next base: position 52,305,884 of record NC_034596.1, read on the forward strand.
AGGTCCTGAGTTCAATGCTCAACACCCACACCAGGCCGGTTACAACTGCCTTTAACTCCAGCTTCCCAGACACCCTACACCTCTGCCCACCACAGGCACCTGACTCACATACATACCTCAACACATACATACACTCACATGCACAACATGTACATACACAGACCTCAACATGTACATATATACACACTCACTCTTACACACACACACACACACACACACACACACACTCGTGCGCACGCACACACAGTTTTTTAAAAAGTCTTCCCAAGGGCTGCTTCTAGCTTGACCAGACACAGGGTTTGCCATTCAGCAGGGACCTACTGTAAGAAGAGGTCCCCAGTGACAGAGCTAAAAGGGCATTTAAAAGAATGCATTACCATCAACTTAAAAGGGCCTGGTGGCACCTGCTCATAATTCCATAACTCAGGAAATAGGCAGGTGTATCTCTGTGAGTTTGAAACCAGCCTGGTCTACTGATGAGTTGCAGGCCAGCCAGGCCACACAGTGAGACCTCGTCTCCAAAAAACAAGTAAACAAATAAAAAGGAAGGCCGCTTAATCCTGAATCAGCGCTGGACCACTCTCCCAGAAGTCATTCTCTGGTCCTCACAAAGTTGCACTTGTCTTTCAGTTTGGGCATGACTGAGATGGACCATAAAGTGCTGAGAAGGTTTTAAGAGTCTGGCCAGAATTTTTAATGTGGTGGCTTTGGGTGGACCTGAGTCTCAGTCAGACCACAAGACTGGAAGCTCCTGGAGGGTGGCACAAGCCTCACTTCCTTCGTTTATTTAGTGCCATTGAAACTTAAGACTAAAACTGCCAGGGGAGGTGAATGTGACCCGTGTCCGTATCTGAGTTTCATGTAACTCCTCTATGGTGGCCTCCTAAGATCTCAATCCTTTACTGCACGAAATAAAAAATATGGCTAAGTTTTCTAACTAAATTTTATTTTATTTATTTATTATTATTGTGTATGATGTTGGGGTAGGGGTATGTTATACAGCCTTCAGGGGTCTAGACTAGCTATGTAGACCAGGCTGACCTTGAACTCAGGGAGATTCACCTGCCTCTGCCTCCTGAGTGCTGGGTGGGATTAAAGTAGCCAGCATGTTGTTCGTTTGTTTGTTTTAACATTATTATTGTTGTTATTATTATTGTTGTTGTTGTTATTCGCGTTTGTATGTACATAACGGGGGTTCAGGGCACGTGCATGTATGGTGATTGCTCAGAGGTTAGAGGACATATTTGTAGAGTTGGTTCTTTGCTTCCATCTCTGCGTGGGTTCAGGGGACCACTTCTGCAGCAAGTGCTTTGCCCAATGAGCCATCTCACTAATTACATGCCCTGCTTCTTTAAAACAACAACAACAAAATTTTTTTAATGACCTTTAAAACAATTTTAAAAAGTTACTGGGTGTGGCAGCCCATGCTTGAAATCCTAACATTCTTGCCAAGTGGTGGTGGTTCATGCCTTTAATCCCAGAAGTCAGGGTGATCTTGTGATCACCTCCCAGTGCTAGTATTAAAGGCAAGGGGCTTCGTTCCCAAGCTGGGTCAGGTACAAGCAGCTGCAGACATGCTTCTCATGGTTTGTAGTGTTAGGAGTGCTTGAGAAGTGCTGCTGTCTTAGTTAGGGTCACTGTTGCGGTAATGAAAGAAACATCATGACCCCATGATGTTCATGGGGGAAGAAAATGGTTCATTTGGTTTACACTTCCACATCATAGCCCATTACAGAAAGAAGTCAGGACAGGAACTCAAACAGGACAGGAACCTGGAGGCAGGAGCTGATGCAGAAGCCATGGAGGGGTGCTGCTTTCTGGCTTCCTCCTTAGGTCTTGCTCAGCCTACTTTCTTATAGCACAGCAATTCTCAACCTGTGGGTCACAATCCCTTTGGCAAACCTCTATCTCCAGAAATATTTACATTCTAACCCATAACAGTAGCAAAATTGCAGTTATAAAGTAGCAATGAAAATGACTTCTTGGTTATGGGATCAGCACAACATAAAGAGCTGTATGAAAGGGTTACAGCATTAAGAAGGTTGAGAACCACTGAAACAGGACCCAGGAACTTCCAGCCCAGGGATTCACCACCCACAATGGGCTGGGTCCTCCCCCATCAACCACTAATTAAGAAAATGCCCTGCGAGCTTGCCTGGTCTTCTGGAGGCGTTTTCTCAGGTGAGGTTCTTTCCTCTCAGGTGACTTTAGCTTGGGTCAAGTTGAATAAAAGTACCCAGCACAACTACTAAGGCCTAGTTCTTTACGATGCAATCCATTGCATTGTCTGGAAATGCAGAACCTCGCGCCAGCCTCAAAGCAGATGACGGAGAGCCTGAATTTCACCAGTCTGCCCTGGCAATTCACATGCATACTGTCTGAGAAGCCCAGAGACTAAAGCCAGCACTACCTTGGCATTGAGACAGGTTGCAAACTTCCTTCAGGCTCACCTTTGGCATCTGCTGTCACCCACAGATGTAAAAATGAAGGATAAAACCTGCTGTGGATGGTTGACTTCATTCCGGGCTGACAGTTACTTTTCTTTGAGGCTATCTTGCCAGTGTCAGATAGCTAGCTAACTGGGGTGCAAGCTCGTGACCCCCTTCCCACACACACTGCACTGGGGGGGGGGGGCTCCGTTCTCAGCTCCGGCTCAGTCTGCCCTGTGCTTCTCCACAGTAGCCCATTCTTGGTGGGCAACCTCTATTCCTAAGTGCTCTGTGGCAGGCCCTGACCGGCTTATCTGTGTGCCTCTACACATCCTGGAGAATACTTCTTCATAATGCAAATGAATGAATGAGACCAGGAGTCCCACTTCTCAGGAGGGAAAACACACACAGAAGAGCAAGTTTCCGTTTTTGTCATGTCCCCTTACGTACCATGTGGAGACAGCCTGGATGGTTTTGTCCAGGGATGAGAGGTCGGGGGATGCACTTTTGGGTGGGTCAGAACAAAGTTCTAGAAATCCGACCTTTCTTGTCTAGCAAAACTCTACACTAGGAAGGTAAGTGAAGATGTGGGGCTTGGGGCAGGAATACTGTACCTTCCTGCTCCGTTCTGGTTCTCACTACTTAATCACTTCCAGGAGATGAGGAGGTTCAACGCAAGTCTTCCCTCCGATTCTCTATCCTTCAGCAATGCCGGGACTTAGATTACTCACACTGGAGCTTGTTTCCTCCTTTATAGAAAAACTCTTCCTGATGGAAAAAACCAGTCCACCTGCCCTGTCAAGGCAACGTGCCCTGCAGCCACATGAGGCCGAGGAAGGGACCGAGAACTTGCTCACGTGACTCCAGTTCCCTCAGGCTCTTCTCCCCGTCTCCCCCCAAGGCTCCTTGACTTCTCTCTCCCAGTCCTGACAGACCTTTGGCTTCCAGGAGAAAATCAGGCATATGAAGGACGGCTTTGTCTCGTCTGAAACGGTCTTGTTCTTTACTTGGAAAATTGAAGACTTTCTAGAAATCATTTCTGTTCTAAAATTTTCTCCAGCCTCAACCAACCAGGGTGAGGGAAGCAGCAAGTAAGGAGCCAGGGTGAACTTTTGTCTTCGCTGGGCCTCGCTCCCTCAGGGTTTGTGCAGGTCATGAAGCTTAGGCTAGTGCATGATGTCTTCAAGGCCACCAACATGTGACCCAGAAGAGGACCTTCCTTCCTGCAACCATGGAGGGTGACACCCCTAGTCATGAGCCACTCTGGAGGCCACATCCTCTTGACCTCCAACCTTCCACAAGAACCAAAGTGTGTCTGTCTAGGTGCATCCTGGCTTTATGTGACATGCTCAAGTAGTCCTAGCTGGCCTCAGACTCATGGCAACCCTCCTGCCTCAGCCTCTCAAGTGCTGGGATTACAGGTATGTGCTGGCAAACCTGGCTTTAAAAGCTATGCAGGAAGCATTAAGACCATCTTTCTAACATCAAAGCCAAATGTCTCCCCTTTGCTCTTTAGGCTATGAGGGGGTCTCTCTCTGACCCTCACATTTCCCATGCAGTAGAATGAGCCTAAGTCAGCATTGATGTGAGCAGCACCGAACACCTATGCTCAGATGCTCTGGGGTGTAGAGCCTGGGTACCTGATAGAGAACATAGAGGGACAACCACAGTGGACTGGGGTCGCAGGAATGGGACATGGCTGGCTTTACCCAGTTTGTAGTAGTGCTTTTTATATAGGAAAGACACACTGGGTGTTGGCTCCCTTTTGGTATAAGATGAACATTGTATTCACTTGACATCCAATGTGGATCCAGAACAGAATAATGAGCATAGGAAAGACACTTTCTTAGCTATAAGCTAAAGCACATCAAATGTATCATTGTACATTCATCGGATGTCATCTCATTCCTTTCTACCAAAGCAAGAGCTCTGTCCCCGGGACAAAAACATTAACTACCAAGCATCTATATGCAATCTTCACAAGTTTCTGACATTGCGAAATCTGCTTTGGTAGTAGAATTTGAACCCTGAGCTGATGAAGATTCTTCAGCCTTCAACCCCTGAGACCACAGTGACGAGATACATGGCCTTATGGTTAACAGTCTGACAAAGAAGGTGCCCGATGAGTGAACCCGCTTCCTCTCGGGGTGTCCCCGCACAAGCTGTTCTCTGGATTTCTTGCTTCCCCTGTGAAATACAGGATGTTGTACAATAGCTGTATTTTTTTTTTTCAGCATTAGATGCCTGGCACTGTCATGTGTTTTAGCCTTATGCAATGTCTATAACAGCCTAGTCAATGAATAAGTCTCAGAGGTGACTATCTCCTAGGAGATATGTCAGGACAGTACCATTTACAAGCCCATGTCCACTCTTGAGGATTTTCCCAGCTACATCAAGCTAACTCAGCAAATTCTTCTTGTCCCAACTAAGTTCTATGTAGAAGGGGTACTAGAGCCTTCAGTGACAGGCCAAGTGGCTTGCTGGTACCCCAGCTCAAGGCTGGCATTTCCTGTCACCTTGCAACAGGCTCCCTCCCACACAGGGGCTGCCATGAAGCTTTGCCGGGAGGCTGGGCTCCCACGTGAGAAGCCGCTCTCTGAACTTCCGTAGCTGGCTGAAAACATTCACACCACCCCCTCCAGCCTCTGATCCTCAGGAGCAAGCCACTCAGAAGAGCCAATGAGCAGGACAATGCTGTTTGTAAAAATCTGTTTAATAAATATACATCTTAGAAGTACCAAAATAATTACCAACAAAATACAACATATACAACATTTACAAGAAGGCGACACAAACCTTAGTTGGGGGCGACTTTTAAGCACATACCACTGAACACCTGGCTCTTACATGTGAGGATACACTGGGCTCACCTACTAGGTCTATGGTGGTTCAATCAAAAGCACAATAAATAAAATGTGGTCCTTTCATTAGGTTCTGGAAAATAACCTCCAAAAAAAAAAAAAAATCCCTCAAACATGAACCTTAAGAGACATTTTCTTTGAATTTCAATGATCTGTTTCCCCAAATTTCACAAAAACAACAGCTGAATCGCCACAGTAAAATGCTTGGGTCTAGGCGCTGTGTGGTGTGGTGCTAAGTAGACCCTTTCTCATTTTTTTTTCTTTCTTTCTTTTTTTTTTTTTTTAGAAAAATAAAACTCTATTTGTACAAATATACAAGTCCACGTTTTTGTTTTTTTTGCCACTTTCGAATTATAATGTCAGACGTTGGCCTCCAAACACACAGTCATCATAGGGCAGCTAAAACAAGAGAGGGAAAAAGACATATTAAATTCCTAGAACTTCACCAAGACACTGGGATAACGGGAGACCTGCTTCTGCAAATAACTCCTATTCTTGAACTCTTTTCTCCTTAATCTAAATAGAACAAGGGCACCAGGCTGTAGGAGTTTCCTTTACCTATTCTTTCCTTAAAAAAAAAAAAAAAAGGTCTAAGCTATTGAGGGGGTGTAGCTCAATGGTAGAATGTGTGCTTATTACCACATGTTAAGGCCTGGGTTCAGTTTCCAGGATTTCCTCATTCCTCAACCCCTATGATACAGAACAGCCCTAGAATAGACGTTCAAGTATGTCGAGGGAGGATGAACACGTACCTCGTCCTCTGTGAATTCTGACTCCGTGTCATAGCTCTCCTCATCCTCACTCTCCGGCAGCATCTGGAGATTTTCCAGGGTCAGCTGGCCCAGCTGCTGCTGTATCCGGGTACTTGGGCGGCCCCAGGTAAGCTGGTAGGGGGAGTAACCTTGGTAGGTTACCCTGTTGACATCGGCCCCGCACTTCAACAAGAGCGAGACCAGGTCAGGGTTCTGCAGGTCCACCGCAAGGTGGAGGGCTGTCCGGCCATTGCAGGGCTCCTAAAACCAAAAGCAATCGGACATGTTTATGGCTGCATCTGGAAGCCTGCTCACAGTTAAGAGCCAGCCCAACAAGAGTTTAGGAAGAAGGGAGATGTACTCACCTGAGCATTGACATCAGCACCCAAAGTCACCAAGAGCTCCACGATGGCCAGGTAGCCATGGATAGAGGCTAGGTGCAGACACGTGTGGCCTGGAGGAAGAAAAAAAAAAACTGTAACTATTTGTTTCAACCCTCACACAACTTCATGTCTATTGTCTTGGGGACAAACACAAGCTCAGTTTTGAAGAACTCAGAATATTTTGAATATCATATAGGCATCAAGGAGAAGACTTTTTAAAAGTCCACACTGCCTGAACTTTTTATACGTTCGGAGTTTAAGCTCCAGGCTAGACTCAAGTGGCCCCATCTCTCCCTCCTCTGCATCCTTGGATGGGCCGGCAGACCTACCATTGTAGTTGGTGGCCTGCAGGACGGAGTGGAGATGCTGGGGCGTGCAGGTCTGCGTCAAGACTGCTACACTGGCCAGGCAGCCCTGCTCACAGGCAAGATGTAGAGGGGTATTTCCTCGAAAGTCTCGAAGCTCAGGATCACAGCCAGCTTTCAGAAGTGCTTCAGCAATTCCTGGCTGGTTGGTGATCACAGCCAAGTGGAGTGGAGTCTACAAATGGAAGAGGAAACAGAAAGGGGATAAGCCACGGGACAAACCCACAGTCTTGAGTTTCCTGAACCCCAGACACCTCCTGCTACGGAATCTGATCCTCCCATCTGTCTCTAGGAGATCAGGCAAACAGGAGGCCCTAGGTGGGTCATAAAGACCTCACCAAACCCAAGGGATTTTTCTGCTCGCTCTAAGACGTTGGCTAATTTGAATGTAAAAGGCCAGGGCAGATAAGAAGTCTGTGACTATTAATTTAGAAACGCTTTGGGGGACTGAGCAACATCTGACTCCACCACGGGGTCAAAGAGGGCACCCGCCGGGCAAGCAAAGCGCGCACCTGCTGCAGGTTGTTCTGGAAGTTGAGGAAGGCCAGGTCTCCCTTCACCTGACCAATCACCTCCATGGTCAGAGTCTTCTCTTCGTGGATGATTGCCAAGTGCAGGAACCTGGGGGATGACAGGGAAACCCCCCGAGGGGTGGTGAGCGCACTGCGTGGGGGGGGGCGCCCGAGAGGCGCGGAACGGGGGGGGGGAGGGATTGCGCAAGGCCGGGGTTTCTGGAGGCCGCGGCCGCGGTGTTTTCCGCGAGGTTATTATGAGCTGAGTGTTCCTGGCAGACGCCCAGGGACTTTCCGTGCCCCACCCCCTCCGGGCGGGCGCCGGCCAGACCGGCCCGCCCTCCGCCGCCCGGAACGCCCTGTACTTCCCCTCGCAGCCGCGCGGCGCCCGGCGGCTGCGCGACAACGCGGCCAGGCCGGGACTTTGCGTCCTCGCCGCCGCTGCCGCCCCGCCCCCCCGGCCTGCGCTCGGCGACTCCGGGTCTGGGGACAGCGGGGAGGGGGAGGGGACGAGGGGTCGGGGGGGGGAAAGGCAAGTGACCAGGCGACCCGCAGCCCCGCAGCCTCGCCGCCCCGGCGACTCCCCCCACCCCGCCCAGCGTGCAGAACCCCGGAGCGCGCTGCAGGCCCCGCGCGACCCCCCACCCGTGCCCGCCGCCACTTACGAGTCTCCGTCCTCCGTGAGCTGCTGCTTCCAGGGCTCGGCGGCCAGCGGCGCCTCCTGCGGCTGCAGGCGGATCTCCCGCAGCTCCTTCACCATTTGCTCGTATTCCTCGTCCTTCATGGAGTCCAGACCGCTGTCGTGGCGATCGTCCACCAAGCGCTCCTTCTTGAGGCCGTCCCGCGGGCCCTCCATGGCCCAGTCCTGGCCGTGCCCAGCTGGCTGAAACATGGCTGTGCGGGGCTGAGCGGGTGCAGGCTGCAGGCTGCTGGCGGCTGGCTGGCGAGGTCTGACTGTTGTGGGCTCGGCAGCGCCGCCGCGGCGCCCTATAAACGCTGGCAGGGGATTTCTCAGGGGCGGGGTCAGGCGCGGGGAATTTCCAAGCCAGTCAGACTAGAAAAAGAACTGGCTCGTCCTCGACTGAGAAGCCTAAACCCAGGGCCGGGGTTCATCGGAGAAACTCCCTGCGATGAGCCACTGGGGTCATGTACAGGGAACTTTTTGATGAGCCCTGAGTGGCTGGAAAGTCCTCCCGACCAGGCCCCCTCCCTCTAGGTACTTCCCTGCAGCCTGCACCCAGTAACCCCAGCCCTCTGCAAGAACCCTTCTTTCCCTGGGGTTTCCCACCGGGCGATTTTGGTTTGGGGTCCCAAGCTGCTGAGCTCCCAAGGACGCGGATCTGCTAGGCTGTTCCTCTTAGCGATTTGCCAGTGTGCAGGTCTTTTCCGGTTTTTGATCTTTTTGAAAACCCAAGAGTGGAAATGCTGGCTGGGTGCAGTGATTCGCTTCTCCTAAATTTCTGCGACGACCGACATATGAGTGGTTCCGGGGCCGTCTGTGTTTTGTCTGTTCCAGGCCCTTTGCAATGCAGGGACATTTGGCTGCCCTTCACCCCCTACTCCATGAAGCTGTAAAAACTTTGGCATTAAAACAAACAAACCCACCACCACCAACAACAAAAACCAAGAGCTTGGAGAGCCCCTAGATTATTTCCTAGGGGTCAATAATCTTGTCGCCCAGGGGAGGGGCAAATTTTAGCTCTGTATGGGAACCACATTTTCCCCCAAGTAATGCAAGCTGTTAATCTTAGTAGAAGTTGTAGTTTCCTTGCAACCGCAACTGTTGGGTTCTTGCTGTTGGAATTAACTTGTTGCAGAGAATGAAGCCGGAGCTTATTGTGAATGCCTAGCAGAGCAACTGATTTAGTGCCCTAGCCAAGGCTGGTCTCTCAAACATAGCTAAGAAAGTAACTGTAAGGTATGCTGCAGGAGGCTCAAGATAGTCCTAACACAGACCCCATCTGAAACCTGCTGGCTCTACGGGCTTCCTTGCTCCCAAGGGACCTCAGCATTGTGGGTAGCTGCTCCCCCAAGAAAGGGATTTGGGCCTGTGATCCTCTAGTTTGACCTGCAAAAGTACAAGTGTTGCTTCCACCCCATCCCTACTTAGGGAAAAATTAAAGCAACTTGGATTAGAGTTTGTCAAAACAGACCCAGGAGGTCTCTCTAGTTCTGCATAGATTTCTGGTGAGATGTGAATGATCTTTTTCTTAATGAGCCTTGTGTCAGCTTTCCTGTCTTCGGAATTCCAACGCCTCCCCCAGAATGTGAGGACACTGATGGAAAAGATTCAAAATCCAGGAAAAAACAAAAACTTTCAGACAGTAAGAGCCAGGTTAAAGCTAAAACTTCCTCAGCAAATCCTCCTCTTCCTCTTGACCTGCAGGTGTAAGGACTGGGACAAAGTGAGACTGATCACGATCAGGACATCTCAGTTCCACGCTCTGTCTCTCATTAAATGCATTAGTTGGAGAAGTCATGTAACTTTTTTAATGGTATACCTGCTTTTATAATAATAAGATTGGATCTGTGCTGGTGAGCTGGTTTGAGACGGGGTTTACGTTGTAGGCCCAGGTTGGTCTGGATTTCACTGTGTTGTCCCTGTTGACCCTGAACTGTTGACCTTGAACTGTTAGTAAGACTTCTGCCTTAGCTTCCCCCTGAGAGCTGGAATTGCACGTCAGTCCTGGAATATTTAAGGTACTTGGTGGTATCAGTTGGGCATCATTTGTCTAGAAATACACGTCTCTGCCTTGGAAGTATGAGCATGGACTTTTGGAACTATCACAGCATAAATTTTTGGAGGAACCCGGCTTCGTATGCATCATGGTTAGTTCTCAGAAGTGATATTCTAAGCTAGGTGCTGTTCCCATTTTCCTAAAAAAGAAAACAAAGTACCTAGAAATTTACCCAGGCACCCAGTGTTTAGTTTGTCTAATTTCTACTACAATATATTAATCATTTTGGTAAAGTAGATGTTAGCACTTTGAACATTTGGTAAAGTTCATGTTAACCTTTGGAAAAACCTTGCAAAAATGAGACCAAAATGTAGTATAATTTGGAATACACTAAAAGTAGTTATCCTAGTTTGAGATCAATGTGGGCAACATAAGACCCGGTCTTGAACAGCTCCTCAGCCCCCCAAATCTCTCTTCCACTTGTGAGATAAAGCAGAGGGTAGGTAGTTTCTCATCTGGAGATAGTTCTTTTAAAATGCAGAGCAGGGCTGGAGGAGTGGCTCTGCAGTCAATAGCACTAGCTGCTCTTCCAGAAAACCCGAGTTTGATCCCCAGCACCCATGTGGTGGCCTGCAACTCCAGTCCCAGGAGATTTAACACAGCCAGGCACCAAGCATGAATGTGGAGCACATACATACACACATACATACATGCAGGCAAAATATTCATATACATACAAATTATAAAATTTATGCAATGTATCCTATTTTAATGAATATATATATATATATATATATATATATATATATATATATGAAGTTAAAGTTTGTAAAAAAAAAAAAAGTGCCACAATATGAACTCAAAGCCCCACTTATAAAGGATACAGCAAACGGTGACTTGGGGCTGCAGGTATAAAATGAAGGAGTATGTATATTTATGTCTCCTTTGAGAGTTCTGTCCCGACAGCCTCAGGCCTTGGCATCTACCTCGGTATTGTTTAGTGTGACACCTAGTGGCAGGAGTCAGGCCCAGGCATTTCTGGGCTGTCACAGAACCCTTTGAAAAATCTGGGCGGCGCTGAGGCTGTCTGACTTGGCCCTCCCTGGGAATTCCCTAGGAGTTACCTTCTGTTTACCTGCAGCTCAGGAACACTGTTGACTGACTAAAGTGAGCAGACAGGCTTGCTTTCCGTCATGCACGGCTCCATCTAGCTTAAGTCAACATCACAGTTCAGCAGGATTGTGTGAGGACAGACAAGAAGGAAGATGCCCAACAATGGGTCTGGCTTCTCGGCGGCGAGAACATGTGGATCCTTCCATGCTTCAGTTTTCTCCTCATTGTCAAACATTTATCTAAGCTTAACACTTTTTTAAAAAAGATTTATTTATTGTTATATGTAAATACACTGTAACTGTCTTCAGACATACTAGAAGAGGGTGTTAGATCTCATTACAGATGGTTGTGAGCCACCATGTGGTTGCTGGGATTTGAACTCAGGACATTTGGGAGAGCAGTCAGTGCTCTTAACCACTGAGCCATCTCACCATCCCCAGCTTAACACTTTTAAAATGTTAATGCTTTACAGAACTCTTGGAGACAAGGTCTCGCCTTTGGGTTGCAGCCAGCCTTGACCTCCTGAGTGCTAGGATTGCAATCGTCCGACACTGTGCCTAGCCCCGTCTTGATGTTTGTGAGCTCAGGGCTGGGGATGACCTCAGGGTCTCTTGCAAAGATGATAAACACATATTTTACCTCGAAACTACACCTCAGTAGTTTGTTTTTCCTTTTAATGCAAAAGGCAAAAATAATACCTTGTACCCTGTAGCAACTTAGTGTAGGCTGGCCTCAGGAGATGACAAGATGGCCCGCAATGGTCCTGGGCTGGTTATGGACGGAAGAGCCTCCGCAGGAAAGGGGCATTGTCAAGGCAGATGATACTGTGGATATTTCATGAATCCTCTTGGGTGAAACTAAACTTCCTCCCTTCATAGAGCTTTTGTGCAAGTTCAACCAGGTGGTCCAACCTGCCCCACCCCATCCCCCGTGGGCAGACTGGCTTGGGTCAGTTGTCTTGGGCAATTATTCCTAACTTGTTTTAGCCTCAGACAGTGGAGCTCTGGAATAGACTCCCTATGCTGGTGCAGCTAGGCTGGGGAACAGAGGAGCAGGAGTCTTGCATGGTAGAAATGCACAATGGCCAGCCCCTGCTGTGACAGCGTGAAGGCAGATGTGCACTCTGTCACTAACTCAGGCTTCTGTGGTGGCTAGCATCCGCTCTGTCAGACCCTGGGAGCCCCACCCCCACCCCACTCCACCCCCAGCTAGAGATCTTTTCCCACAGAAAGGCAGCTGTCAGGACTTCCATTTGCACTGAGATAAAAATAAACAGTCAAAGCCTTAGTGCGCTTCCTCTGCTTCAAATCCTACATTGTAATGGAGATCAAAGCCTTAGAGGATGTCGCCCAAAGTTCCTACCTACGGAGGCCAGCCGGGGCTCACAGGTGAGGGTCTAAAGGAAGTGGAGGGCTTCATCAGTCTGAGGCAAGTTTACTTTTCCTTCCTTTGAGGTCAGGCCATGTGGCTCGGATGCCCTTGGTGTTCGGTTTGTCTACCATTTGTTAAAGGAAACAAACAAACAAACAAACAATATTGGTGTGGAGGGAGTTTCCCGAGTTTTAAGACACTATTCCAGCCAGGCCTGGTGGTGTGCGTTTGTATCCCAGCTACGCAGGCGCTAGGATGCAAGAGGATCAAACAGTCAAGACCTGCACGGACTACCTAGATGATTTCAAGGTCAACCGGGTCAGTGAGACCCTGTCTCAAAGTCATAAGTAAGAAGAGGCCTGGGGAGGAAGCTCACAGATAAAGCACGGACCTATCACGTATAATGATTCAAAAATATGAAAACTGAAGCACTTGGAGGCAGAGGCAGGCAGAGTTCGAGGCCAGCCTAGTTTATAGAGTGGGTTCCTGGATAGCCAGGGCTACACAGGGAAACCCTGTCTCCAAAACCAATAAACAAACAAACAAACAAACAAGTAAGTAAATAAATAAGACAGTCCTAGCACTGAGAGGGGTGAATGGAAGCCTGGTCCTACCCCCTACCCAAGAAGCTCTTGGCAGTCCGCAGCCTCTGGCTAAGGGGAGATGGGGTTTCTCTAGTGGGGCACCACTGCGTATACTAACCCTCACACTCCAGGGCAGACCCCAGGGCCAGGGGTAGTTGGCTAACACGAATAAAACTCTCCGGGTTTAAAAAACAAAATCCTAATTTTTATTCTACATATATGGATGTTTTGTCAGAATGCATGTTTACCGTCGTACCTTGTGCATGCACTGCCCACAGAGGATCCCCCTGGGACTGGAGTTATAGATGGCTGAGGGTTGGCTTGTGAGTGCTGCTGCTGGGACCCAGGTCCTCTCGCAGAGCAACCAGGGGCCTAACCACTGAGCAACCTCTCCAGCCTTTTGTGTCTTTGTTTTTTGTTTTGTTGCTGTTGGTGGTGGTATGTGTGTGTCCGTCCATTTAGAATGTGCAAGGCTGTTGCTGGCAGGCAAGGTTAGAACTAGAGACTCTGAGCCTCGTAAACAGTTGTCCCTTCTCCAAAGCAGGTTTGAAACCCTGCATTGTAAAACACAACAAGTCCAACATTGTTCTGATTTCTCACAGGAGGACTACGCGTCTCTGCTTTGAAGTTTACTTCAGTAAACACCCGTGCATGGCTTCTGCTCACTGGGGAAGTTGCTGCAGGGGTAGGAGGAGGCCCAGCGCCAGCCCTGGCCAGAACTGGCTCACTCCTCTCTGCTTGTTGACAGTAACCAGGCAACAGGTTCAGGTGCGTAGGATTGTTCATCTCTGTTGTGTTCTGGGAGGAGAACTTGGGTCAGGAATGTGGTGGAAGTTTGACAGCACATGGCTTCAGCACGTGCAGGTGCCTCTCCTGCTCTCAGGTGTAAATTCATTCTGAGTTTAATCAGGGAAGGAGGAGGAAGAAGGGGGGAGGGGAGGGAGGGGGAGGAGGCAGCTTAGAAGTAAGGCAGATTGTACATAAAATCTGGATGCTCACACAGGCCGAGGCCCTCTTCACTGATGACTAGTGAAACCACTCAATAAAGCATCTCTGGGGAGGGCACAAGGCTTCCCCAGTCTCCTCCCCTCAAAAAAAAAAAAAAAAAAAAAATCTGGGTGCTGCCAAGTCTTCTTATGTAGACCAAGGTCCCTGTCTATATGGGCAGCATCATTAGGAAAGGGGTCATTGACCCTTTTCAGCACCAGGAGCATAATAAACCCAGCCTACTTCCCGAAACTACCTGGAGGGTGTCAGCCCCTCTCCCTCATGGTCTAAATTTAAGAAATGGTTTGGATAAAGAGATTCAGAGTGGAGGTCACTGGGAGGTTGCTTTAGGTTATAGAGGAAGGGAGGCTTGACCTCAGCACCTTCCAGTGAGCAGCTCCAGACCCCTCTTAGAGACTTGTCTGAGCTCCCATCACTTGGGTGAGGAGTCTTCAGTCTGAGTTACTGTGGGTTGGGGACCTGTAAAGTCAGAGTCTGAAAGCAATGCTTAGCTAGTTTTTACACACGGAAAGCAAGTTGGGAACAGACTAGAAGGAGTCATGGCTGGAAGATATGAGTGAGAAAGGTATACATTGGCCTGGAATGTGTTGTTTTTTTTTTTTTTTCTTTGTTGCTAGGCCTCCGCTGTTGGAGTCCAGTCCCATGACTGTCATATTCCCTCAAGATAAGTCATTCAACTTGGCTCAGGGATGTTCATTATTTCCTATAGACCAGGGCTGTTCCCATGCTAAAGTTCAGGGAATACTTTTGTTAAGAACACTGATATTTTTAGAAAGTGAGTTGAATTGAGGTATATCACTAAGTCATCTGAAGATAATTCTTGAAAACGGAGTCAAATTGCCAGAGTGGGAGAAACAGAATGCAATGACTGAAGAGACCTCAAAGGGTTATGAGGAAGCTGGGTGGGGGGGTCAGTGTGGGCGTGAGTCTTGAGGAAAAAGCTTCGTGAATTAGATGCAGGAAAAGACGTGAAGAATCTGAGCTCCATGATCTTGAAGGACTCTGGTCCACCCCCAGGTTTCCAGGACATCTAGAGAGCATCAAGCCGGACTTGCACAGAATCACGGGGGCACAGCATGGGGTGCGCATACGAAGCAGAGGCACAGAGAAGCAGAGGTTGGAACTTTTTCCCTTGGATGGCAAGATGAAATTCAGCCGCCAAGAGGCGCACAGCGCACACCGTACTGTCTGCAGCGACATCTTCTGGCCACTTTTGAATTAACTTCTCTTTGAGGAATCACATTGTCTTAAGGAAGGGATTAAGCCGGGTGGAGGATGTGCACTGTGGTTGTATCTAGATGAGAGGAGAGTTTAGCATTTATCACAAATCCAAGAGAGCTCTCGTTCTGCCTGGCAGAACTCCCCATGAGGCCTGTAGCCAGTCAGCTCAGCCCACTGACTAATCAAACACCATTGGTGTCTATGTCCATGTGTCTGCATGACAGGGCTGTTGATATGTAGCCTAGGCTGCCCTCGAGCTTAGGATCCTCTTGCCACAGCCTCCTGAGTGCTGGCATTACATCACTGGTCAGCGTCAGCACTTGGGTGACAGGAACAGGTTACTGTGCCTCTGTGTGTGTGTGTGTGTGTGTGTGTGTGTGTTTTGAAATTTGTTGTTGGTTTGTTTTCAATTTTGTTGAGTCAGGGTCTGTTTCTGTAGACCAGGTTGGTCTGGAACCTACTACATACCCTAAGCTGGCCCTGGACTCACAACAATCCTCCTGTCTCAGTTCTGTAAGTGCTTGGATTAAAGTATGAACCACATAACCATCTCATTCTCTCTGTTTTAAAGAAAACTGAGACTCAGAAAGTTGAGGACTCACTTACAGGTGTAGCTAAGAGATCTCAGGTCCAGGGTTCAAGTCCATCCTGAGTTTACCCTTCCTGTGGTTTCCCTCCAGAACATACAGTAGTTGGTTTTGTTGTTGTTTGTTGCTATTTTATTTATTTTGTGAATCTCACTGTATAACTCCGGCTGGCTGGAACTTACGATGTAGACTAGGCTGGCCCCACACTCACAGAGATCTCCTGTCATTATTTCTATCATCTCCCTGAGTGCTGAGATGAAAGCCAGCCACTAGGCTTCAGTTACAATGTCCTTTAACTATTCTTCTTTTTTTAAATAGCAAAGGTATTTGCATACATTATAAATTGTATTTTGATTTTTTTTTTGAGACAGGTTTTTTTTTTTTCTGTGTAGCCCTGGCTGTCCTGGAACTCACTATGTAGACCAGGCTGTCCTAGAACTCAGAGATCTGCTTGCCTCTGCCTCCCAAGTGCTGGAGTTAAAGGCATATTCCACCACACCAGACATATTTTAAACATTTAAAGAATCAGTTAGTGGTTTTAAAACTGAATTCCTGGGGTTGATCTCTAGTATGGAATAAAGTCAGCTATGATGGCACAGAGTTATATAACCCAGCACTTGGGGGACAGAAGCAAGATAATCACAGGTTCAGGACCATCTTCATCTGCATAGTGAATTGGAGGCCAGGTTTGGGATGTCTGAGACTCTGCCTTAAATTTAATTGATTAATTAATTAGGTGGTACAAAAAGTTACAATTATACAGTGACAAAGTATACAATTATACAGAAATACATAAATGTTTCTGATACACATTTTATCTATCATTCCTTAGGCTAGAACATTCAGTGAGCTGCAACCTCAGGGACATCATGAATTCCTTAGCCAGCACCCATAGCTCTCCTCTGTGGTTTTGCCACTGCCGTTTGCTTCCCAGCGTCAACGCTGGTACTGGGAGGTACTAAGTACTAAGAGTCCAAGAGCCACCTCAGTCAGTTTATTTCCAGGACCTTTCCAAGACTACTTCCCTGCTTAGTACGCAGCCCTCTTCCAGGGCCTCAAGTTCTTTGAAACCTGTCTTGGATGTGGGGCCCGCGTTGCCTGTCGCCCTGACGCCCTGTTGCCCTGTTGCCCCGTCGCCCTGTCACCCCGTTCCCTCGTTACCCAGAGCAGCTTAGTTATGTTAGGCACTACAGGGTGTCGGTTCTGCTGGGTGGAGCGAATGTTCTGAAGGCATGAATATCTCTTCTTTCTTTGTGCCTGTCATAACCTTTCCTTTGCCTCTTGTCTGTCATCCCATCATCTCATCTCTACCAGAAATTATCTGCAAGGGCTTTCTGGTCTGCTTCTGCCTTCAAGTGAGTATAGTGTCACCACCACCAGCCCAGTGCTGCCCCAAGCAGGCAGTGAAGGCTATTCGGAGGGTGGTGCTAATCAAGGATGCCTCTGAGAATCCAGACCATCCTATTGTAAGCATCCTGGATTGGAACATGAGTGAAGGAGGCTAGAGCAGAGATTCTCAAACAGTGGGTTTCAGCCCCTCTGGGATTGAACGACCTTTTCACAGGGGTCGCTGCAAATCGGATATTTAGATCACAATTCATAACAGTAGCAAAATTACAGTTACAAAGTAGCAAGGAAAACAATGTTATGGTGGGGGTCACCACAACACCAGGAACTATATTAAAGGGTTGCAGTATTAGGAAGGTCGAGGACTGATGCTCTAGAGGCAAGCCCCTCTGGTACTGGCCTCCTTCCTTCCTCTGTTGCCTGTGAATCATCTCCCGAGATGAGCCTATTAGAGAGACTCCTTGGGCCTTAAGATGATGTCCCAGGGCCTTACTTCTTGCCACTTTCCAGGACAAGAGACAAATAGGGGCATGGAGTAATGGCTCCACTGTTAAGATCACTTATTGCTTTTGTAAAGGACCCAGGTTCAGTTCTCAGCACCCACATGGTAGCTCACAACCATCCCTAACTTCAGTTTCAGGAGATCTGCTGCCCTCCTCAGTTTCAGGAGATCTGGCTTCCATAGGCACCAAACACACACGTGGTGCACATACATGCACGTGGGTAAAACACTCATATATATTAAATAAATAAATAAGCAAAATTAAACTCTGCTTTAAAGATACAAGAAACTGGTTTATTCTGAGCAGAGTGCAAAGGCAGAGTGTAGCTCAGGGACAGAGCATTTGTCTGACATGCACAAGGCTTTGGGTTCTGTCTCCAGTACTGATGAACAAACAAACACGTCCTTAGTGATGTATGAGTGACTATGGCTAAGGGACAGAGTTACTCAAGTAACAGAATCCCATGGAGATGGTGGCATGAACTGCAGTCACAGCAAAGAAAGTCGTGAACGAGTGTTTCTAAAGCACATGTGTGGGGTCTTCAGTTAGGAGTTGCAGCAAGGCAAACAGACCCAGAGCCCTGGGGGCTCTTTCTTCCCTCCTCTTAGCTGTCAGGCTAGCGCTGCTTTCCAAAGGTTTGAGTAGAAGCCAAGAGGGGCTGGAGCTACAGTGGAGCACCTGCCTAGCCCTCTCATGGCCCTAAGTTCGATCTCTCAACACTGAAAGGAAAATGAAAAAGCCAAGAAGATGTTTTGCCAGATGCAGAGGTTGATAGCAAATGGCCATTAAAAGGATCTAAAGATAACCAGAGATAATGTTGAATGAAAAAATAAATAAATAAAGAGAAAAAGGAAGGACATGGCTGCTCCTGGGTATGGTGGAGGAGAAAGATGATTACAGATATGTGGGAGAGCGTAGTCAGAGGCAGACACATCTGGGAGAGACCAGAGTCGTCCTGACCTGGGCCATGGGAGGTGGGGAGGGGAAGAGAAAGGGGAAAGAGGGGAACCAGGTACAGCAGCCAGGAGGTCAAAGGTACAAAAGGGGCGGGTAACCAACATGCCTAGATTATATAGGGAAGGGCATCAGGGAGAAGGGCAGCTCACCCCTGGGTTGGAGACGTTTAGGGGTAGAGGGTGGAGTATGCCAACCATACGCTGTCACAGGTAGGGACTGAGGGATGATGGGAAAGCCTGGTGGCCAGGTCTGCTTTGATACACTAAAGAGCCACCTCAGCTGCTAGTTCCCCCCCCCCCCCCGTTTGAAACAAACGTTTGCAAACGTTTGCTCTCGACTGATGGCTTTCCATTTCTCCACAAAGACTCGGAGGAGGTCAAGTGGTCAAGATTTTGAATACAGTTGCAGCTGCTCCAGTGAACTTCAGCTGGCAGGGAAAAGCTCTAGATATTTTATAATTATCCTCGTTGTATTTAAATTTTTTTTTTTTAAATTTTAGAGAGATTCTTGTTAGCCCAGGCTGGCCCCAAACTCAAGATTCTTTTCTTTCGGTCTCCCTCGTGCCGGGGTTACAGGTGTGCACCACCAAGTCCATCTGCAGAGGTTTTACCTCAGCAGGTCCTCTGCGGCAGACAGGTTTTGAGGACAGCGCATAGGGACGGAGGGGCGGGACTCGGATTAGGTGGGATGGTGAGAGGCCAGCAGGCCATATATATCCAGCTGGTGAGGTCGACCAGCTAGCTTCCAGGTGTGTACTGGTACTTTTAGAAGCAGGGACACTTCTAACGAACTATCTGGCCTCAAGATTTGACCTAGTTTAGAAGTACACACAGATAAAGGCAGTTAGGTTCCAAGTGAGAAGCCCATTGGTATATGAAGAATGATCTTTGCTTTCTGGTCAGATAGTATCCACAACAATCTATTTCCTAGATAGGTTTCCTGACAGGAAATCCTAGAGAAAAACGGAGGCAGCGCAGGCTTTGTTCGCTGATTACAGACCACCGTTCCGATAGGATTTCTGGCAGACACTTCCGGAAAGGCTTTATAAAGTGCCTAGCGAGGCAGCGTCCCACTGTCTCAGCTTCAGTCCAGCAGATTGAGGGGACCTTCCCTGGGTGACACGGTCCAGCAAAAGTGACAGCATAGAGATCGACGTGCCGGGGCTGCTGTCTCGAGGGTACGGAATCGGTGCTAAAAGTGAGTGGAGGCTCCTGGGGCAGCTCCCGCCTAACCACAGGCAGCACAGAAGCGGCACTTAGTAGGGAGCTCTGCCTTCCAGCCCTCCCCAGAAGAGCGCACAAATCTCCAACTTTATCACCTCTGCCCCACAGGAAAAAACTCCAGGCAACAACAAAGTTGGTGCTTTCAAAATGCTGCCTCCCTTTTCTCTTAAGGATGATGGGAAGAAAGGGAATGAGTGAGCGTGAGAAGTCCTGGGCTGCGTCAGCACAGTCAGGAGAAAGCCAGGGGGCGAAGGCAGGGGCGAAGGCAGGGGGCGAAAGCAGGGGCGAAGGCAGGGGC
>NC_034596.1:52327543-52348621 GCF_900095145.1 Mus pahari
GAAGGCAGGGGTGAAGGCAGGGGAGAAGGCAGGGGCGAAGGCAGGGGCGAAGGCAGGGGAGAAGGCAGGGGCGAAGGCAGGGGTGAAGGCAGGGGCGAAGGCTGGGCCTCCCATGGGGTACACAGGTGTGCACTCGTGCTTCTCCAGGGCTTGGTAGAGGGATTGTGTAACAGCATTAGGCAGGAAAGACATGGTGAACATTCCTGGGACCAAATGGAGGTACAAAGACTGCACCCCGGAGGGTCGCAGAAGGCCACTTAGATAGTTCTAAAGGCGGCTGTGGTCAGGGAAAATATTAAATTGTGGATTTAAAAACCCTTGGGTTTTCTGTTTTTTGTTTTTGTTTTTTCTCCCCACCCCCCTTTACCTTCTTTCCCCTTAGAGAGACAGTTTTTCTGTGTAGTCCAGGCTGTCCTGGAATTAGCTTAGTAGACCAGGCTGGCCTCGAACTCCCAGAGAGTCACCTGCCTCTGCCTCCCGAATGCTTGGATTAAGATGTGTGTCACTACTCTCTGATGACTTTTTTCTTACTAAATTTGAGTTGGCTCCTGGGGACTTTCTCTACCCCATCTCTGTATGTGGGTGACTCTTCTCTGCCCCACCCTTAAGAAGATGTCACCCGCAGGTTACTTCCTCGGGTCTGAAACTCTTTTGGGACAGGAATATTTTTTTTTCTTGTTGCCTAGACTACCTTAGACTAGGGACGCGATTGGCAAGGCGATATCCCCCCCTGCTGCCCCTTTGTATCGAAGTGTGCAGCTGTGTCTAACGACACTCCTAAGGATTGAAAGGAGCATCTAGTGAGCCACAAGACCCTAATTCCACTCCAGAGCAAGGTCTTTGTGAAAGCTGAGTTTGGGTGTGGTCGTGTTCAATTTAAATTAACTGAGAAGAAAAGGAGACTGGCTGACGTCTCCTGTCTTTTGCCAAGTGAAACAATACGGAGGGTGGAGACTCTGAAGTATCTGGAGCAGGGCTAAATGGGTCAACACCCTACACTCCTATCTTCCACCCTAAGGAAAAGCACCCTTAAATGTCAGCCCAGAGTAACAAACTCCTTAATGGCACTTTGGTGCCGGTCAGCCCTCACCCCTTGTCTCTACCAACACAATGAATTTTATGGCCCAGTCGTTACACAAATCACTCTGGGAAAATGATAGCACGTGTAACAACTGCAGACAGCTGCAATTATCTAAATGTCTCCCTATTAGCCATTGGATTGGCTAAGGCCTGGTAATCAGATCAGAGCGAATGCTAATTGAAATCTAATAGGGCTTACATCCGTGTGAGTAGGTATCAGAATTTGATTTCAATATTGTTAAATTACATACAGATGGAGCCCATCAAGCCACACTAAAAATAAACATTGTAACTTCAATAGCAAAAAAAAAAAAAAAAAAAAAAAAAAAAAAAAAAAAAAAGATTGATGCTTTCAATAAAGAGATCAATCCAGGAACGCCTTGGTACCGCCACCTACTGGCGCCTCTTGGCACTGCTGAGACGATCTTTCTTGAATGCCAATTTTTTTTTTTTTCTAACACAGATGAGAGTTTCTTGGGGCCTGTTTCCCTCCCTCCTTCCCTCCCTTCCTTCATTTTTGAGACAGACAGGGTTTCTTTTTGTAGCCCTGGCTGTCCTGGAACGCAGAGATCCACCTGCCTTTGCCTCTCCAGTGCTGGGATTATGTCACCATGGCCAGCTTTAAACCTTTTACTTTTAAGTGTATGTGTGTGTGTGTGTGTGTGTGTGTGTGTGTGTGCACATGTGTACCTGCGTGTGTATGTGTGTTACATCTCTTCAGAGGTTTATTTTCAGTTGAGTGCTGAGAGGAGAGAAAAATGGAGGAAGGCCCTGCTAGCCACGAAGGACTGCCTTTGCTGTACAGGCTCCTGGGAATAGCACTTACAGTGTAACTACTCTCAGATTCTGCCTTTAGTCTCTCCTCATGCTGAAGAGAGTTTGGCTAAATAGAACATAACTTTCTCTGTCTTTTTGAATGTGTGAAATCTATGGTCTTGGAATGTGGAAGGTAGCATGGGTGTGGGTGTGGTGACTGAAATACGTTACCAAATTTTACCAACCACACAGACAGAGTTACTATGTCTGCATACTAGATGTGGCTCGAATTAACCCTGCAGTTTTTTTGTTATTGTAATTTTCTTATTTTACTTTTCAAAAACATTTATTCTACATGTATGTATATGTATGTGTGTGTGAGCATGTGAATATGTGTGTACCTGAGCTTATGTCTATGTACTGTCTGTGTGTGTGTATGTGTGGTGCCCGTGGAGGTCAGAAGAGGGTGTCTGAATCCTTGGGACTGGAGTTAAGACAGTTGTGAGCTACCATGTGGGTTCTGGGACTCAATCCCCAGTGCTCTTAACCACTGAGTCATCTCTACAGACCAATTTTCTTAAAACAAACCAAAAACCAAAAACCAAACCAAAATAAAAAAAAAAACAAAAAAAATGCCACCACCACCCCCCAAAAAAAAACCCACCAACAACAAAACCAGGATCTTACTATGTGGTCTGGAACTCACTATGTAGCTCTAGAATGTTCCATCTCCCCAAGCTTCTTACAAGGATTGTGATTACAGGTGCATACCACTGTGTTTGGCTTGTATGGTGTGTTCTTAGGCTACACTGAACAATAATGAATCCAGTGAGAATATCATAAAACCATTTCAATGGAGTGAATAAGAGAAGTAAAGGCCAGGAGAAATGTTTAACGAGGTTTATAATGCAGCTGAAGCAAGAATTTCAATGCAAGGATTCCAGCATGTACTAGCCAGAAAACACCCTACCCCGCCCCTACTCCAGGCCCCGTCCCTACCCCAGCCCTACTCCTATTCTTACCATCACCTCTACACATCCCCTACCCTCACCCCTACCCCACCCCTATTCCACCTATATACCCCACCCCTACCCTACCCTTCCCTATGCCAGTGTCTGAGTTCTAATACTAAGAAATCCTAGCTGTGTTAGGTCACATGGGCTAAGGTGAATTAGGGCTGAAGGCGGAATTCAAGCTTCTGACCTAGTGACCTTGATTTGGATCAAGTATCCTGAATGATCCAGACCGGCCCAACACCATCAGTAGGGCCCTTTTAGAAGAAACAGGGAGCAGGAGAGAGACTGGGAGTGTGGGTATGATGTCGCTGTTTGAAGACGTTAGGGCCACCAGGATGAGGGTCCCTAGAACGTGCGCGCGCATGCGCACGTGCACACGACTTTGCAGATGCCATGGCTCTAACTTAGACTCACTTCTGCTCATTTGACCAGGTCTACTGTATGGTAAATGTAGACGGTAAATGTTTGCCACGGTAGCAGTCGGGAAGTGACGGGAGGGGAGGGAAGTTGAGAAGGCATGGAACTGCATACTGGAGGCAAATCCCTATGCCCAGTCAGTGCCTTTGCTGAGCCCTGGATGTATTTTGTGTTATCGGTTGTTGGTTATTAGATGTTTGTTTACAGCATGTACATAGGCAACCAAAATCTATACATGAAACTCTATGGATGCAAAGTACGTTAGAATTATGCATACAGAGCCGGGCGTGGTGGCACACGCCTTTAATCCCAGCACTAAGGAGGCAGAGGCAGGTGGAGTTCTGAGTTCGAGGCCAGCCTGGTCTACAAAGTGAGTTCCAGGACAGCCAGGGCTACACAGAGAAACCCTGTCTCGAAAAACCAAAAAAAAAAAAAAAAAAAAAAAAAAAAAAAAAAAAAAAAAAAAAAAGAAAAAAAGAAAAAAAAGAATTATGCATACAATGTAACAGGACCCAGACCTTAGTAGGTCCCCAGGCTTTAGCACAGCTGACTCCATGCTGGAAGTACCGTTCAGGCCATAAGACTCAGCACACGGGAAGCACCACCCGCCAAAACCAAAAACAAAGACCTGATCCCTCAAAGTCCACAGTGCTGGGAAAGTCTCTAAATGTGCTAATCTTTCTGCTTTTTGGCTTCTGTACTGCTCTGGCTGGCTGACTGTTCTTGTTATCTGAAGTATGTGAGCCTACAACATGGCTCTTGTACTTACAAAGCTCACCCTGAGAAAGGCTCCGTGCTACAGTGTACAGTGTACAGTGCTATGGTGTAGTAGCCGGCTGACTAATGGAGACTCTCCATTGGGCTAAACCCAGACTTCTCTGGTGGATACCCCACCACAGCAGGGCTTTCAGGGGGCTCTTCAGCAAAAATCTACCTTCTCTACTCGCATCAGGGGAAGTGGTTCCTGCCTCACAGGTGACAGCCCCACCCTCCAGAGAGAGAAAACAGACCAGGTCAGTGGGACTATCCTTGAAATACTAGTCAGCAGCTGCAGCTGTACGTTAGTCAGGTTAAATCTGCTTAATAATCATGATTATCAGCGATTATTGCTTTATTAAGTGTTTGGGATTACTGGTATCTAGAGCCCCAGAGAATAAGCTACGGCTCTCATGTCTGCAGCTGGGATTTTCTCCATGGGAATCCTCTATAAGCTCTTGTTTCCAATCGGATGTCAGTGGTTTTAGAGCCTGGAGCGGTGGTGCAAGCCTGTGGTCCCAGCACTTGAGAGACGAGGCGGCGGGATCTGTAGGGCCCACCTTACACATCACCTGAGCCTCAATTTTAAAATACTTGTATGCTCACCAGAATTTTTCTTTTTGCTGTTTGTAGAGCTCCCCTGCATCCTTCACACAGCTTCTCTCAGTGACAGGACCAAAAGCAGCAGCCCAGGTCGGCAAGCTGCTCAGGGGCTGGTTGCTTGCCTTGGATGCATGAGGTCCTGGGTTTGATCTCAGTAATGAAATAAGGAACTAGCTAAATAACACACACCATCCCAGCTTTCCAGATCATCTGAGGGTTAGAGCAGAGACCACAGTGTTGTTCAAGACCAGCAGTCTTCTCTGGTTCAAGGTTAGCAATAACCACAGGGCTGGTCAGAATTTACAGCTCTTACATGTCCTAGGCTTTTGTGACACAGTCCTATGAAAACTTTCCAAGCATGTAGGTTTTCATACTGTGGGCAGGGTACAGAATTGTACCCTCACGCTTGTCCTGCCTCTTGGATTGATACCCCCCTGGTCCCTAATTCCTGGCAAGGATGGGTCTGTCTTCTGTCACTGTAAGTTTGCCATTTTGAGGCTGTTCTGTGAATGGCTTTAAGTGGTATGTAAATTTTCGAGATCAGCTTTCTTCCTGCAGAGTGTAATGCACTTGAAAATTCACTCAAGGTCTTGTGACTGCTTCCTTCTTATTAAGGGGTAGTATCTTAGGGTTACTGTTGCCATGAGAAACTCTGTGACCAAAAACAACTTGGGGAGTAAAGAGTTTAGTTTCTGTGGCTTACACATCCACTGCACTGTTTGTCTTAGTATTCTGTTGCTGTGAGGAGCCACCAGGACCAAGGTAACTCTTCTTTAAAAAAAAAAAAAATCAGATCCCATTATAGATGGATGAAGGCCACCATGTGGTTGCTGGGAATTGAACTCAGGACCTCTGAAAGATCAGTAGTGCTCTTAACCACTGAGCCATCTCTCCAGTCCCAAGGTAGTTCTTATAAAGAAAAATATTGCGTATAGGGAAACGTGGGGTTGAATTAAGACAACAAACGGAAACGTCTGGGACATCGGCAGTGCGCACCATCTTCTGGAGGAGAGAACTGTTAGAAGATGTGTGGACAACGCCAGAAAGAAAGGCAGATTCATGTAGCCAACAAATACTTATTGGGGCCCTTTCCTTTCCTTTCCTTTCCTTTCCTTTCCTTTCCTTTCCTTTCCTTTCCTTTCCTTTCCTTTCCTTTCCTTTCCTTTCCGTTTGTTTGCTTTTGTTGTTCTCATTTGGTTTGTTTTGAGACAGGGTTTCTCTGTGTAGCCCAGGCTGTCCTGGGACTCACTCTGTAGACCAGGCTGGCTTTGAACTCACAGAGATCTGCCTGCCTCTGCCTCCTGAGTGCTGGGGTTAAAGGTGTGCATCACCACTTCCTGACTTATTCCACCTTATTGGGCCTTATTATGAGTTCTGTGTTATAGACCTTGGCAACAGAGGCCCTGCATCCAGAAGCTTCTAATCTAGAAAGAGTGAGAGATAATAAGCATTTTATGAGTTCTGTGTTATAGACCTTGGCAACAGAGGCCCTGCATCCAGAAGCTTCTAATCTAGAAAGAGTGAGAGATAATAAACAAGTCAATAGATAAATAATGCCAGGCAGTGATTCCTACCAGGAGCCAACAGAAAACAGGGAGAGAACTTAGAGATCTGAGCAGTTGTTTTAGAATGAATAGCGGGAAGGCCTTTCTAGGAGGACTTAGGAGTTTGTGGGATCTAAGAAAGTTGAGCCAGGATTTGACCCAGAGGAAGTTGTTGGAGACACTCTATACATTCCTAGTAAGAACGCCTTTTTAAAACCAGTGGACACCAAGAGAGTTTTGTGTGTGATAGTGTCTGTCCTTCTGTGCCCTCCCAGAGAAGCAGCTTGCAGATGGAAAGGTGCTGTGTGAAGTGAGTTGGTAGGATTGCTGATGGTGTCAGACACCAGGATGGTGAAATGCATCCATTCTCTAAGCATTAACCTTTCAGTAGGTGATCGTCACCAAAGTTGTCCTTTGGTCTACATGCACCTACACACATGATCATATATGTATAAGCATTACAAACACAGGAACCTTGAATACATAGATATGGCACACACATACACACACACACACACACACACACACACACACACAAGACTTATTTCAGTTAAAGATTAGCAAGGACACATGTATTGTTTCCCATGGTTCTTTGTAGTACTGTGGATTTTACAAAATTATTATTTTGGTGCGTGATAGGAGCTGTTGTATGTGAGTCATTTTTAATAAGTGGCCATGTAACTGTACTATTTTTAAATGTATTACTTGGAGATATGGGAGTTTTAGTAGAAATGACAAGAAAGCAGGTTTTGGGGGTGGAATCTGTATTTCCCCAGGATAGAACCTTGCAGTTCTGTCCGGTTGCTTCTGGGTATCGCAGTGGCTTGGGGCAACGCCCATCCTCACACAAGCTCAGTTGAGGAAGATACATCCCACAAAGGAAAAGATGAGACTGCGGTATCCATGTGGGGCAGAAGGGGCAGTTTGCCAAGTCTGCCCTCCAGCTGTTTTAAATACTAAAAGTTGTGGGCAGGAGAGATGGCTCAGTGGGGAAAGGCACTTACGCCGCGCCTGCTGACCTGAGTTCATCCCCAGGACCCACGTGGTGCAGGGAGAGAACGGACACCCACAGGCTGTGTTCTAACTTGCACGGGACTGGCACATACACATTCCCACCAAACACAGCAGTTAGTAGGGTAAGGCGGGATGATCATGAACTCAAGGGCAGCCTGAGCTACATAGCAAATTTCATGACAGCCTGGTCTATATACTTCTTGTTTCATAACACAGATTGAAACACACTCTACAATGTGGTGCTTCTAAATTTTCATTGTCATACAATTTGTACATTCATGTTAACCATAGATCTTTCCTTCCTTCCTTTTCTTCATTCACCCTTCTCATCCCCTGCGCTGTCTTCCTCCTTCCCTCCCTCGCTGAGACAGGTCTTGCTATGTAACTTGTCACCCAATCTGACCTTGAATGATTGATCCTCCTGCCTCTATCCTCCAAATGCCACAATGTCTTAGGCCTAAGGTTTCATTTAATTTACTTCGGGTTCAATTAACTTCAAGAAAGCACTGTGGGAGCTGGGTGTGGTGGTGCCTGCCTTTAATCCCAGCAGAGGCAGGGACATCTCTGTGAGACAGAGAACTATGCAGGGAGTCCCAGGCCAGCCAGGACTACAAAGCGGGATCCTGCCTCAAAAAACAAAAACAAAAACAAAAACATGCCATCAACAACAAAATATGTGGAGATGTGGCAAGGCTCGGCAGGCAAAAGGCTCTCTGTCCCAACGTAAAGATCTGTGTTTGATCCCCAGTGCCTATATCAAATGCCTGCTGCAGCATATCATCCAGCTGCAAACTTCGATAAAATGAACAAGATGTCCTCAGTCATGTCTAAGCTGTAGGTACTTGATATTCCCAGGCCATATAGTAGAGGTCAGGTGGGAGGTGCGTGTTGGTGTACGGAACCTGCAGGAGACAGCAGAAGCCATTATCCTAGCTGTACCAAACTCATTAAAAGGCCCAGCCAAGAGTTTTCCTGGCTTCAGAGTGGTGCTACACAGCTCCCCACCTGTTGGTAATTGAACCGTGTGCGGCTGGCACCACCGCCTTCTTCTCTCCCTACCCGGCGTGGCCACCCTGTCTCTTGGCGTGATTCTGCTCTGCTCTGCCTGACTTGATCAGAGCCTCGTGATAAAATGCCTAGAGGTTTAGTTTTGTCACTGTAGAGATCAAACGAGTCTACAGGTTATTTGGTTTTAATGATCATTCACCGAAACGATCAATGTGGAGGATTGAGTCGTTCAAATGGTTAATGGCAAGACATTTAGGTCATTACAGCCAGTGAATGTTCTCTCTTCTGCTAATTGTGTTTATTGAACAAGATTTATGTGTAGGTCTTGAGGAGAAGTGGTTGAGGCTGTGAGTACCACAGATCAACATTTCGTGAGGAAGTGGTGGGGGAAGATCTAAGTCTCAGGATGGCCTTATCTTCTTCACTTCATACTTACTTCATGGTCTGGGTTTCAAAGTGTGATGTAAGTGGGTGGCCTGCGGCCATTCTCACAATATATGTATTTTTCTTTCTTTCTTTTTTTTTTTTTAAACCACAGATCTGTAATTCATTGCCATAGAGCTCCTTCCCTCTTCCCTTCCTCCCTCCCTCCTCATGCTCTCTCCCTCCCTCCCGGCCTCCCTTCCTCCGCCACTCTCTCCCGTCTCTGTCTCCCTCCCTCCTGCCCGCCCTCCATATGGGCGCATGCCAGATACCTCTTCCTCCACCACTCTCCACCTTACAGTAAGGCAGTCTCTTCCACTGAGCCATCTCTCCAGTCCCCTGGCTGAACTTTTAATTGAGGCAAAATTCACATCATATAAGACTTATAAAATTCATAGCATATAAAAATCATTTTAGGGGCTGGAGAGATGGCTCAGCGGTTAAGAGCACTGACTGCTCTTTCAGAGGTCCTAAGTTCAATTCCCAGCAACCACATGGTGGCTCACAACCATCTGTAATGGGATCTGATGCCCTCTTCTAGTGTGTCTGAAGACAGCTACAGTGTACTCACCTAAAATAAGTCTTTTAAAAAAAGAATCATTTTAACTATTTTAAAGTGAGAGGCCAAATCTTTTAAATTCAGACTCTATTTTAGAGAACCTGACGTAACTTTGAACTCAGGTAAACGAACAGGCTGGGACCTAGCATTAGTTTCCAAGTTGCCGCCCCCAACAAAACATGAGCCTAGCTCCAGTCTCCAGGCTAACCCCCAACAAGACCAGTGTCTCCAGGTTACAACAAGACCAGTGTCTCCCCAACAAACCTGCACCCCCAGGTTACAAGCCCAACAACCACCAATGGAGAGGGGAGTGGAGATTAAGTTTATGATACGACTCCCAGCACCAGCTACAGTAGTTTTCCAAGTAGATGCTTGCACACTTACCCCCTGCTTGCTGCTTATTATAAAGCCTTGCCCAGACAGATGTTCACCCCCCCCCCAAACCATCCCGTGTGACGTCGGTGTACTGGAAGGGGGGAGCGGCGAGCTAGCTAGAATAGAATGTAAAAACCCTGCTGTGAGTTGCATCAGATTAGCTCCTGTCTGTGTTTTGGGGGAGACCACTAGCATTTCCCTGGTACTACAAGAATTCTGGGAATCAAACCGGGGTCTTGTGTCTGAGCAACAGATGCTTTTAACCACTGAACAGTCTCTCATCTAGTTATCCCCCGCCCCCGCCACCTTTCCGTTCCTTCTGCATGGTCATCACGTATGTATGGTGTGCTTGCCGTAGTGTGCACATAAAGGGGAACTTGGGGGAGCCGTTCGTGTGGAATTGAACTTGGGTCATCAGGCTTGCCGACAGGTGACTTTACCTACTAAGCCATTTTTTTTTTCATTATTATAGATAATGTTATATTGAATACCCATATACTTTTATGAGATAAAATTGTTAGAAATAGCACTGGGTGGATGATTTATTGATAAATATAAATGCACTTGCTGTGTGTGGTGTTTTGAACGAGAGTGGCTCCTATAGGCTCACGTATTTGAATGTTTGGCTCCCGGTTGGTGGACTATTACAGGAGGCTTAGGAGGTGCTGGAGGGGGTGTGTCGCTCCGTGTGGTCTTTGAGGTTTCTAATGTCCAAGCCTGGCCCAGCCTCTCTTTCTACTGTGTGTCTGTGGATAAAATGTAAACTCTCAGCTACCGCTCCAGCACCATGCCTACCTGCCTTCTGCCTTCTGCCTTCTGCTCCCCACCACTACTGTCCCAGACTCTCTGAAACTGAGCAAGCCCACAAGTAAATGCCTTCTTTTATAAGTCGCCTTGGCCATTGTGTCTTTTTTGCAGAAATAGAGAAGTAACCAAGGCTATGCAAGTGTGAGGACCTGAAATGACATCCCTAGAATCCATGTAAAATCTGGATTAATGAGCATCTCTAAACCTAGTGTTTCTATGGGAAGATAGGCAGTGGAGACATGAGAGTTCCTGGGAACTCATTGGCCAGGTAGCCTGGAGTATACAGTGGAGAACTGGTCTCCAGGTAGACAAGTCAGGTTGCTCTGAGCTCCACAGTGCACTGTGACATGCATGTACCTGAATTTAGACACACAAGTACATGTTCACACACACACACACACACACACACACACACTTATTAAACACATTAGAACAGAAATGTTGAATTAAAGGAGAGGAACAAAAAGTACAATGTAAATTGTTACATTTCCTTAAAAACAAAAGTTGTACTAATTAGCAACTTAAACAAAAGGTTTCATTATTCATCCATTTATTTATTTCAAGAAAGGGCTTCTCTGTGTAGCCCTGGCTGTCCTGGAACTCATTCTGTAGACCAGGCTGGCCACAAACTCTGAGATCTGCCTGCCTCTGCTTCCCCAGTGCTGGGATTAAAGGCGTGCACCTCCACCGATTGGCTTGCTGTTTGTTTGTTTTAAATTTGTGTTCTCTTCCCTCTATTCAGTCAGGGGCTGGGATGAAACTCTGGCCATTGCTGAACTACATCTATATAGCTCTTTGGTCAACCTTGAACATGCTTAGTTTGTTAAATCTTCACCAATCTGATAAGATCATACTATTATCTTAATTTTTATTTGCTTAATTATAAGGGAAATTGAGTATCTCTTAGTGATTTGGTGTGTGTGTGTGTGTGTGTGTGTGTGTGCGCGCGCGCGCGCGCACGCATGTGCGTGTTCATACTCTTTGCCCATGGGTAGATTTATTGAGTACCTTTAATTTTCTTTTTACTGGTTTCTAGATAAGAAAATTCTGTCTTGGAAGAATTATTTTTGATTCCCATTTTAAAAATCAACCTCTTTCCTTCTCTGTCCCAGAAACACGTTCTCCCTGATTCGTCCGTGTTAAGACCTTCCAAGCCATTTAGTTAATAAAACTGTTTCCTCTGAAGAGGGCCTGGCCTGCGGTCATCCAGAGCGGAAGAGCACCCTGCTTCCATTTCCTCTCGAGCCGCCGTCCTCTTTTGCTCTTGCCTTAATTGCTTTGTGTTCTCTCGAGTGATGCATTTGATCTTAGGTTTTTCCCGTAGTTCTTTCTAACTAAAATCCAGTGGCATTCTATCAGAAAATTAATTCCTTTGGTTTTTGGAGTCACTGTATAAGGTAACTCCGTTGCATCTGACCTCAAGATTTGTCTGATTTTTTCTCTAAGGGTTTCCTTTGAATTAGCCTTCATGTTCTGGAGTCCACCGGTGCTAAGTGTTTTTGACACTCGAGATAAGGACCTCGCGTAATACAAGCCAACGCCAGCCGTGGGTTCTTTACAGGGCTCAGGAGAACTGCCGCTTAGCAGGTTGTGTGCAGTTTGCCCTAGCTGCCGCTAGTGGGCGCCCTCTTCCGCGCCACATTCCAATGGCCTTCTTGGGTCTCTGCTGTAGGACCGCGCTCTGCCCCTGAAGCAGCCGCGGTGACCCGTGGGCTGGATTGAGTAATTAATGAAGCCCCGAGGGATCCCTCACAAAAGAAGAATTGGCATAAATAGGAGGCTGGGGAAAGGGGGGAGGGAGAAAACTCACCAACGATGAAAAAAAAAAATGCTGTCACAGCTGCTGCAGCCTGTGAGTAATGTGAGGTGGAGTGTTGACAACACGGATTCCCCAAAGGGAGATTGGGGTGAGACTGTCACTGGACTGCAGGCCCCATCCCCTAAAAACAGAACAAAACTGCTCTGCGCATCGATTTTTCAAACAATACACTTACTGGCCCACTGCATCGTGGTGAGGGGCGGGGTGATGGTGTGGCCCAGGGCAGCTTCATTACCAATGTGGGAACAAACCAGGCATTCTTGATCCCTCTCAGCTCCCAGATGGTCAACAAGCTTCGTTTGGCTATGAGCTGGCTTGCGCTTGCTTGCGCTAACTTTCCTGTGTGTGCTTAACCCAGATCCGGCACTGGTGACCGAGCAAAGCAATGACTCCACCCATGTCTAAGTCGGTGAGCCAAGCACTTTATGGGCTTACGGATACACGGATGACCCCCAAAAGTTACGCCACTGAAGACAGGGTGGGTGATGGGTGGTGATCATTGCATAGATGGAGTACCCCTTCAGTTAGCCTTGTTTCTACATTAGCACCTTCTGAGTCCACTCAGTGCAGCTGGGGCAGAATTAAGTGTATTGGCTACCACTCAACCTTCCAAACTTGGAGTCCCAGTCCTCGTGTGCAGGGGTCTTACTTCCGGCCAGTGGTCATTAAAGATTTCAGTTCTGATTTGTTCACTACTTTTTGTCTTGAATGATGCTAGGGCCTTGAATTGGCACGCTGTGTTCTCTGGGTCTTTCAGAAAACCATTCTATAAATCACACTTGTTGCCCTTGCTACTTGAAAGTCTGAAAAAGTGTAAAGGGATTAAACTGAGCCTCATTCATATCAAAGGCGACTGCTGTTAATATGATATATATCCTTCTATAGTGTCTATATATATATATATATATATATATATACAAAGGCTGTGGATATAGCGAGTGGCGGAGCACTTGCCTGTCAAGTTTATTTCTCTCTCATTACTTTCGTAGTTCTATGTTTGTGTGATCGAGAATGACGACAATGAATACGATTATTGCTCCTGGGGAAGGGATAGATAGGGTCCTGTGAGGCTTCGGGATTTGATCACGCTGTGAACCCCACGATGGTGAACTGGAAAAACCTGGTTATTGTTATGGCAGGGCTCAGCCCTAGCACACAGCTTTAATCCAAGAATTTTCTGCAAACAGGATTTTTTAAAAAAAAAAAATCAACCCTTGGGCAAGAGGTGAAGCAAGCAGCCAGGCGAAAGGGAGTGACCATAAGAAAACCCAGGAAGTAGAGAGGAGAGACACCCAGTTGAAGGGCATTTCAGACGGCATGAAGGAATTCCTTCAGGGACATCGGTGGAGTGGGAAGGCCAGCTGGGGCCTTTCTCTGCCTCTCTGAGCTAGCAGGCTCTCACCACAGCATCTGGCTCTTGTGTTCTCATTTGATAAGTCAAGTGTTTGGGATGTTGTTTTTTAAAAGTAACACTAAGCTGCAGATGACAACCAGATAACCTTAATTTATGCATATTTCTGTTGAGAGCCACCAATAAACATTGGTAATTCGTTCACTTTGAACCTGGCCAACAGCGGTATATATAACTCATGACTGACAGAAACCATGGTAGGCATCTCCTCGGAAAAGCAGGTCTTTGTGAATAGGAACACTGGGCCATTATACTGGGGCGAAATTTCAATACTGACATTGCCAAGAAAAGCAGAGAAGTGTGAATTACACCGTAGTAAACAAAGCCCGGAAAGAGACTCGGCCATTGTCCAAGAGCCAGAGAAAACTTCTTTTCTACCTCAGCTGGGACTGCCCAACAGTCAAAAGTGATGGCAAAGAGCTAATTGTTTTAATGCCACAAATAAGTTTTAATTAGAATTATATAATATTTGCAAATATAAATTACAGAATCTGGGAATAATGTGGCTTAATTATATCTTAACTCTTTTCCTCGCCACCATATGCACTTTATTATTTGTGTGTACCTGTGTGTGTTGACATGTATGTGATGGTGGTGTGTGTGTGCATACATGCATGTGGAAGCCAGAGGGTGTCCTGCTCGATCACCCTCTGCCCGAGTCTCTCACTGAACTTGGAGCTAGGCTGGTGGTCAGCAAACTCCATCCATCCTCTTGTCCTTCCCCACAGCAGCAGAGGGGTTTCAGGTGAGGCCTGGCGTGACTTTTGCTTGGGTCCTGAGGTTCTTCATGATTGCACAGGAAGTTCTCTTATACACTGAGTCAGTTCCTTAGCCTCTCAACATGTCCTTTTTATTTTTGGACAGGTTATTGTTAAAATTCCTTCTCAGTGTGGGATGTAAATAACACCTATCCCTTCTTCAAAGGCCACAACAGACAAATTGAGCCACAATTCCGTCACAGTACACTCTTGGGAACCAGTGACTTTATTGGACTTCTTTACTGGGCCTGGGTGAAGGGTTACTTAAGGAGTGTGCCTGGTCCTTTCCCCCAATAAACTGCACCTGAAAGGCCTTGCCAGTCCAGTAGTCACATAGGTGGAGCCCTCTGCCCCAGTCTCCTCTGCAATACACTTGATGTCCCCCCCACCCCCAGGCCATGTGTGTGTGATTAAGGTGTTTGGAGCTTGTTCAATATCTGAAAATCAGCTGGTGTAGTCAACCACACAGGGAGTCTAAAGACAAAAATTCAGAGCCATCACCCCATTAGAAGGTAGTAGGGGGCAGCTGGATACTGAGGTGAGGGTTTCACCCCCCCCCCCCGTGAGGGTGTAAACAGTTAGCTAGCCCCGCTGGGATGGTCTTTTGCAATCAGGGCGGGGCTAAGAAGGCAGATCAATGTCAACCAGGAATATTCAAGTCCCAAGAGCTGCTTGCTTGTCTCAGAGGACAGTCACTGAGAGATTCTGGCAGAGAGATTCTTGCCATGTAGATCATGCTGGCCTGCCTCTGCCTCCCAAATACTGGAATTAAAGGTGTGCACCAACTCCCACCCCTGGCCTAACATATGCATTTTAATAACTATATATAGTTAACTCAAGATTATAACTCAAGATATAATTGTACTACAGCTTGTCTAAGTTTTAAATTTTGAGACAGGTTCTGACTGAGTTTCCTGGGCTGGTTTGAACTTGTGACTCTAGTCTCAGGCTCTCAAGGATTACTGGTTTGCTCCTCTGGATCTAGGACCAGGGCTATTCGAAACATCTGGGTGCTTAATTATTATTTTTTTAGATTTAATTCTTTTTTTCTCCCCCGCCCCCTTCCTCCTCCTTTCTCTCTGTTTTGTTTGCTTGTTTTGATTTTTAGACAGTGTCTGGCTATGTGGCCTGGTAGATCTGGACCTCACTGCGTGGATCAGATTGGCCTTGAATTTGCTCCTCCAGCCTCAGCCGCTCAGAGGCTGAAGTGTGAGTTACGGTGAAAACCCGTTCTTGTGTTCCTGGTGTCCTGGACCTCACTGTGTCAGCTACATGCATGTGAGATTGGAGATTAGCTAGACATGATGCTCTCTGTGCATTGATCTGGGCTGTCCTCGCTCAGGCACCAGCCTTTGTGGGTCAGTACTGTACACACAGTTAGGTTTCCTCAGTGTGATCTATAGGAGAAAATGGGAGGGGCACTCGAGACATGTGATTGTTTATTCTTCAGCTCTGTTCTGTTCAGTTCTTACCCAATGCTGACTTAAGTCTCTTACCTTTGTTGTAATAAAGTGTAACCTTGATTCTAACAGTTTGATTTCAGTCCATCTAGTGAACGAACATGAGAATGATCTGGGAAACTCCCAATATGAACTACTGTATATTTAAACATACCTGTAGGGCTCTATGTTCTCTCTCTCTCTCTCTCTCTCTATATATATATATATATATATATAATATATATATATATATTATATATATATATGTGTGTGTTATGTGTGTGTTATATATTTAGTATAGAAACATATATAATATATAATAATATATAATATATTTTATTGTGGATTTAAGAGGTTCACAAAGGTAACTGGCTATACCACCCTTGACTTGGGCTTACATTCTATTTTTAGAAGTCAGTCCTTACCAGCTCCAAGTCTACTACTGAACATCTTTTTAAAGGCTTAGTGGCCATTTGGATTTCTTCCTCTGTGGTTTGTCCATTCTCCCTCCTTTCTTCACTAAGCTGTTCTTGAATGTGGAAAACATGAAGCCCATTCACATATGCACAAAGGAAGTCAAACGTTTATTCTCTGTTGCCCCTTGGAGCTTAGAGCTTTCTGTATGTCAGTGGTTTGCTTTGTCTGAAAAACCCCTCAAATTGCTCACCCCTCAGGAATACCAGCTTTCTCTAACACGTACTTTCCCTATGCCATGCCTCTATTTTTAAGTCACGTCAGACCCACCTCTGATTCTCTCTCTCAGGGCTATTTTTTTTTTTAACCATAGGTAAACTTTCATTGAGTTTAGTTGTCTTTTCTTTCCTTAATTATATATACTTTCCTTGATGTGACCACTTTGCAAAATTGGGCCAGTAGAATGTCACATTTGATTGCTGTAACTGATCCCACAATCCAGTAACTTCTACCCATAATTCTGCCTTATAGATGCCAGATTAACCTGCAGAAAGCTCTGATTTCTGTTACATCATATTCTTGCTCAAAATCTTCCAAGATTTTCCTTGGGTTTTTATTAGGCATGAATACCTCTGGGGCCAGGTTTAGAGCCCGTTGTTTTGCCCATGGAGTCACAGGATGAAGATGTGGAAACAGACCCGGCTTGGGTGGTCAGCCCAGATGTGCTGAGCCAGAAGGGGTAGCTATGACCTCAGAGGTTAGAGGGCTGGAACATGCCAAAGGCTCGTTTGGTTAGGTGCTTTGAAAGCACATGGGCTCTTTGCTGGTAGGGAAGCCTGAAGAGGCCGAGAAGAGTTGCCTGTGGTGACAGGACCGCTTCGAATGAGTCAAGTGTCACTGCTATGTGCTCTTACATGCAGTTTTACTGCCTGGGCCTTTGCTCCTGCTCTGGACTCCCAGTCTTCACTGTGACTACAGGGCTATTCTGGTTTGTCCCATGCTCTTTCAAGGGGAATTTGCCAAAGTGATATGTATAATCCCGGCTGCAGGTCTCCCAGGCTAAGGGCTGACTTACCCCATGTATGTTTTAATGAACCCTGCAACAGGGTACCCGTGGTAGAGTATTACAGGGTTACTAGTGGACCAGTGTGCCCTCAGAGCCCTCAGCCTAGACTGTAGTGGAGGGGACATTGCCGCTCTTTAGTGACCTCAGTATCCCAGGTCCCAGTAAAGTGGCTGAATGCCGAAAGAGAGGGTCCCTGCTGGGCTTGAAAATGCAGCTGACAGACAGGCTGGCCAGAGAGAAGCGCGTTTTACGTGGCTCGTGAGTCACCATAAGGATGTACAGAGCGGAGGGAATGGAAGGTTTTATGCTGGGGTGGATGAAGCATTGAGGGTAATGGGCAATGTGGTCAGCAAGGTACCACGGGGTCACATTCCTGCAGATGCAGGGTCAGAGTGCCTGATGCTGCATTCTATTGTCTACCTCCAGGCGAGGCTCCAGCCTTGGGTTTAATGTCGTGGGGATGGGGTGGGGGTAGGGGTAGGAGGGAGACTCTAGGATTGTTCAGAGCTTCCATTTGTACCAAGAATTTGGTCGCAACTAGGAACTAGAATGACTTTACCAGTATGTATTCCCAGATGGAACATTTGCATGATGTTAACGGAGAGATTAAGGTTGAATCTTGGGAATGACTGTGTTTTGGGGCCGGGAAGCTTAGTGGGACAGTACAGGCACAGACTGTGTAGGGTTTGTAAGGGATTCCCATGTCCTGCTTTAGAGGCCCTATGGCCTCAGCTTGAGGTTCATGCTTACCTGGGTGCCTCTTGCTAATTCTCTGTGTTTTCCGTGCCTCTTCCCTAACGCTTCTCAGCCTCCTCAGGGCTCTCTGGGTCCCTTCCTACTCACGTCATCCATCCATTCAGTATTCCATTACCTTGACTGGCCCTAGAAAGCCTCCTAGAATTTGTTCTCAGAATTAGCTGGAGCAATTTAAGGTTCTTGACTTCTTCTCCCATTTCCAGCCTTAGTCTTAGAAAGTTAAATCAGCATTAAAAGGATTAATGGATCCTAAAGTATGCCTCTCGCTCCGTTCCTTCTTTCAGGAGCAGCCTGCATCAGGAACTCTGGCTCAGTGCCCGCACACAGACCACGGCCAGCCCACCATCTCCTCGGTGCCCGCACACAGACCACAGCTAGCCCACCATCTCCTCGGTGCCCGCACACAGACCACGGCTCAGCCCACCATCTCCTCGGTGCCCGCACACAGACCACGGCTTAGCCCACCATCTCCTCGGTGCCCGCACACAGACCACGGCTCAGCCCACCATCTCCTCGGTGCCCGCGCACAGACCATGGCCAGCCCACCATCTCCTCGGTGCCTGCACACAGACCACGGCTTAGCCCAACATCTCCTCGGTTCCCACACACAGACCACAGCTAGCCCACCATCTCCTCGGTGCTTGCACACAGACCACGGCTAGCCCACCATCTCCTCGGTGCCCGCACACAGACCACGGCTAGCCCACCATCTCCTCGGTGCCCGCGCACAGACCACGGCTAGCCCACCTTGCTGTGGGTTCCTTCATGGGTTGCTCACTACACTCCTTGTGCTCCGAATGGTCCTTCTCCTTCTCATAATTTATCTAGACCTCTGTGTGTATGCTAGTAAATGAACATGTTGCCTGTAGATAATATGAAAAACTCAGTGAGTCATGGAAGGAAAAATTCAACCTTCCCCTTCCTTTCCTATGTCTACAAATATATGTGTGACATCAACTTATTCATAATGTAAGTAAATTCATTTATATTCCATTCTCTCTTTTTTAAAAAAAGATTTATTTATTTATTATATGTAAGTTCACTGTAGCTGTTTTCAGATACCCCAGAAGAGGGCATTCGGTCTCATTACAGATGGTTGAAGGGCAGTCATTGCTCTTAACCGCTGAGCCAGCTCTCCAGCTGTAGATTCCATTCTCTAGTTGATGGCTTTCCTTTTTCTTTTTCCCCTTCAGAACAACACATGCCTCATCCAGTCTTGTGTAGAGCATCCTTTATCCCTGGGGTTCTATCTTTTTAAAACATTTTAATGACAACTTGATTTGTTTTTTTCCCCGTTTGAGTCTGAGTTTCCTCTGTAGTCCTGGCCGCCCTGGAACTTCCTCTATAGATCAGGCTGGCCTCAAACTCGGAGAGCCGTCTGCCTCTGCCTCCCAAATACTGGGATTAAAGGTGTGTGCCACCACTGCCCAGCTGACAACTTGATTTTTAAAGTATGATGTTAGGGCTCAATTTTATCGGATAACAAAAGTGCACATGAGGAAGTAAGGTACAGGGCTGGAGAGACGGCTCAGCAGTTAAGAGCAGTAGCTGCTCTGCCAGAGGACCTGGGTTCAATTCCCAACACCCACATGGCAGCTCACAACTGCCTTTGGCTCCAATTCCAGGGCATCTGGCACCTTCAGTTGTATATGCAGGCAAAACACCAATGCATGTAAAATAAAAATAAGTAAATTTTAGAAAAAATAAAGTAAAGTACATATAACAGATATATAACATATATTACACATATTTTTGAGATGGTCTCAATGTAGCTTGGGCAGGCCTCGAACTCATGAACATCCTGAGAGCTGGGACCGCATTGATCACTGTACAGTTTGCATACATACTTTTGAATATTTGATTATATAACAATTGTATTTCATCATGGAGAATAATCAGTGTCCTGCTGTTGAGGAAAAAAGAAAAGGAAAAGTCTGTATATTGGCTCAAAGTTTTAAAATTTGGGAAAACTTGGGGTCGCAGAGGTTGCTGAGTGATTGAGAGCGCTTGTTGGCCTCACGGAGGATTGGGTTTCACTCCAGCAGTCGACCTGCATGGGGACTCTTCACACTCCAGTCCCAGGAAATCTGACTGTTCTGAGCTTCAAGGGCACAGGTACACACGGGATGCAAACAAAACACTCATACACGTAAAAATTAGTTTAAATTATAGCCAATCTAAGGATCCAGAAATGCTATTAATTTTTTGCATATAGCTTACAAAATTTTATATAAAGTTTAAAAGCTGAGTTAGAATTTTCTTGGTTTATAAAATTCTTTATTACTATTACACAATGAAACTTAAGTATTCTTTATTATTATTTTCTTTAATGTCTTTGCTTATGTGCATGAGTATTTTGTTTGCTTGTGTGTGTGTGAACCACCCATGTGCCTGGTGTTCATGGAGGCCAGAATAGGGCATTGGAGCTCTTGGAATTGTTGTCAGGTGGTTGTGAGACGCCATGCGGGTGCTGGGAATAGAACCCAGGTCCTCTGTAAGAGCAGGCAGTGCTCTAAGCCATTGAGCCATTTCTATAGCCCTCTCTACTTTATTATTTTACTTATTTATTTTATTTTTACCTATTTGAATGTGTGTGTCTGTGTGAATGAATGCCACATGTGTGTGGGTGCCCTCAGAGGCTGGAATGGAAGTTGGAGTCAACATGGGTTCTGGGAATGGAATCCAGGTCTGCTTCGAGATCAGCAAGTGCTCTTTTGTCTTCTGTCTGTCTGTCTGTCTGTCTGTCTGTCTCTCTATCTGTCTATCCATTCCTCCAGTGCTGGGATTAAAGGCATGTGCCACCATGCCCCGCTGCAGCAAGTACTCTTAACCACTGAACCATCTCTCCAGATATCACTCCCCCCTTTTTCTTTCTCCCCTCCTCCCTCTCTGTGTATATTCCATCATTTGAAATAAGAACTAAATATACTTAAATCATATTAATCAAAAAGAGATAGTGAAGCTGGGCGGTGGTGGCACACGCCTTTAATCCCAGCACTTGGGAGGCAGAGGCAGGCGGATTTCTGAGTTTGAGGCCAGCCTGGTCTATAGAGTGAG
>NC_034596.1:52349076-52366553 GCF_900095145.1 Mus pahari
ACACACACACACACACACACACACACACACACACACACACACACACACACACGGCGCAGGGTGGGGATGTTTAATGCCCTGTGCCCTGTGTGTTCTACCTCTTCTAAGCATCCTTCCTTGTTTCTGCCTGTTTCTTTTACATTGTTTCCACTGCGGTTGCTGCTGCCCCTGCTCATCCCCCGGAACTCAGCCTCTCGCTGCCTGTGCGGAAGCTGGATCTACGCCCCCCAGCCTTTGTGCTGTGTCGCTGTCGCTCTACATTTGCTTGCTGGCTCAGAAATGTCAGAGGCAGCTGTGGCCTAGTCACACTAACCAGCAAAGCTCCTCTAGTGGCCCGTTTCTTGCTGTCCTCTGGGGACACACACTTTAAATGCGTTTGAATTGCGGTTTTTGGCAGATTGTTACAGTAGAATATTGACTCTCTGATCCGAGGCCAGGTTGGGCCCAGAGACTGTGTGGTTTTCTGAGAGCTAATAATGAGAATTGATCAGTGGTGCTGGTGGAGGAGGGGGTGCCGGGAAGGATGAAAGTCCCTGGTATCTGTTTGGAGCATGCTGCTTCCTGAAGCCGCTTGGTGACTTAGCTTTCTTTTTCATTATTATTATTATTATTATTATTATTATTATTATTATTATTATTATTGTTACTATTATTATTATTATCTCACCATCATGGAAACAAATTCCTAATGGACATTGTACGACTGAAGTCAAGCACAGAGAAACAAATCCAA
Organism: Mus pahari; assembly: GCF_900095145.1. Classification (NCBI taxonomy): domain Eukaryota; kingdom Metazoa; phylum Chordata; class Mammalia; order Rodentia; family Muridae; genus Mus; species Mus pahari. Next base: position 52,349,810 of record NC_034596.1, read on the forward strand.
ATGCTGCCCTTCTTTGCAGGCGGAGGCTGCTCCGGCCTTCCTGCTGCCAAGCACAGGAATCGCTGCCCTTTCATTGTAACAGAATTTCATCATTAGAGTAGGAAGCCAGTGAGAGAGAGTACTGGATCTCAGGTTGTCCCAGAGGAAAAGAAGATATAGATGTACTGTCTTGATTAATTTAAATTTCCCACCCACAAAACAATAAAAGAAAATCCATATGCATGTGGGTCGGGTGGGGTAAATGAAGTCACAAGGTGATTTTTTTTTTTTTTTAAGCTGGAACTTTCTTTTGGGTAGGTGATCTCCCGTGGACAGTGTGGCTAGCTTAACTTGTCTTATTTTTAATTTCTAAAAATGCGTATGGGTGTTTTCCCTGACTGTATATGTGTGTACCATGTGGGTGCCTAGTGCCCACAGACGTCAGAAGAAGGCTCAGACTTCCCTGGAACTGAAGCGACAGTCAATTGTGAACCACCTCTTGGGTACTGGGAATTGAACCCAGATTCTCTGGAAGAACACCAATGCTCTTAACCACGGAGCCATCTTACCAGCAAAGATTATTTATTATGAGACAGGGTCTTACTATGTAGCTCTGGTTGGCCTGGAACTTGTTATATAGACCAGGCTGGACTTGAACTCACAGAGATACCACCTGCGTCTGCCCCTGCCTCCCTAGTGCTGGGATTAAAGGTATGGCCGCCATGCCTGTCTGACTTGGCTGCGTTTAAAGCAGCGTTTTCCTATTCCCTGGTCTGATGGCTCCTGTCCTACCAGGGCTGATGCCCATCACCCACGCCTGTGGAGGACTCGTTAGAGTGGCATTCCTTTGGCAGATGAGCGCTCTCTCTCCTGCCTGTGCATCTTCAGCAGCCAGAAGGAGTACCCGAGCTTCACTGTCTTTGCATTAAGTGAACAAAAGCAGGTTTCCTCCAGTTAGAAAATGGCACTGTTGATGAAGTGCCTCACAAGAGACACATGCTTTTTTCTGTCGCTCTCCACCCTCTCAGGTGATTACAATATCATTGGAGATGCTTCTCTGAGGACAATATTGTCTTGAAGAACCCTTTGCTTTTGAGTATGTCTGTATGTGCAGGGCTTATCAAACGTTTCTATTTTTCTTTCCTTTTTTTCTTTCTTTTCTTTGTCTTTTCCTGTGTCTTTATGTAGCCCAGGCTGGCCTTAACATCCATCCTCCTGCCCCATTGATGGAATTATTCTCATATGCCACGATACCCTGCCCATGAATTTCTGTTTTTATATTTTTCCTTGGAACCTATGCAGATCTCTTCCCCCCCCTTTTTGTATGTATCTCTGTCTGTCTGTCTTTGTGTCTGTGTGCCTGTGTGCCTGTCTGTCTGTCTGTCTCTCTCTCTCTCTGTAAAATGGTAATTCTTAAATTATTTAGGGTAATTTCTTTGTGGAAAAACAGTCCCCCCCCCCTTTTTTTTTTATCTTTCGTGACAGGGTCTTTTGCTTTTGTTCTGTGTGTGTGTGTGTGTGTGTGTGTGTGTGTACATGTGACAGGGTCTTTTGCTTTTGTTATTTGTGTGTGTGTGTGTGTGTGTGTGTGTGTGTGTGTGTGCCTGTGAGATGAGGTTTCTCTGTGTAGACCTGGCCTGCTAATTAGGCTGGAACCTCACGGGTTTACAAGTCTCTGCCATTCCGAAGCTGGGATTACAAGGTCTCACTGCATGCTTCACTTTTAACCAGGGCTCTGTGGGTTGAGCCCAGAATTTACTTTACTGACAGAAATATCCTCAGACATGCTAGAATTTCCTTTCTCCATCTCTTTTTATTGAGATGGGGCCTCTCTTTGTAGTCCTGACTTTCCCAGAACTTGCTCTGTAGATCAGGCTGGTCTCAAACTCATAGAGATGCACCTGCCTCTGCCCCCCTGAGTGCTGGGATTAAAGGTGTGCACCACCACGCCCCACTAGAATTTCTTACAGTGAAATTTGGTGGTGTGCTTTCTCATCTCATTTATCTTAGTTACTTTCCCCCCCCCCCCCAAGATTTATTTATTTGTTATATATACTGCATTCTACCTGCATGTACACCCGCAGGTCAGAAGAAGGCACTAGATCTCATTACAGATGGTTGTGAGCCACCATGTGGTTGGTGGGGATTGAACTCAGTACCTCTAGAAGAGCAGTCAGTGCTCCTAACTGCTGACCCATCTCTCCAGCCCTCTTAGTTACTTTTTGTTTCTGTGATAAAACCCTTCAGCAACGGTAACTTCAGGGAGAGTTGGCAGCTTGTTTTTATTCATAGTTCAGAAGTATTGTCCACCACAGTGGGGTGTTCATGGCGACGAGCTGGAGGCATCTGGTCTCACGTTGGATCTGCAGTCACAAAGCAGACAGTGATGTGATGAGAGCTAATTCTCAGCCTACTCTCCTGGGGCCTTGCCCCCCGGGGTACTGCCTGAGCCTGGGTAAAGATGACTTTATTAACCAGCACCTCATACCCCCAAGTCCCCAACTTACTTTTTCTCTCTCTTTCAGGACAGAGTCTCATGTAGCCCAGGCTGGCCTTATGTTGCTATGCAGACAACAATGACTCTGAACTGATTTTTCCCTCCCCACCTTTCAAGTGCTGGGATCACAGGCAGAAGCCACTAGGCCCAGCTGTAAATTCTTTAAGTTATTGTGCAAATGTTCTGGGTCTCATACATTCTGGCATTTTCAGACATTCATGTATTTGATTATCAATAAACACTAAGAGTCTTTTTCTAGCTAGTTGTGGTTGCTTTGTGTTTTGTTTTTGTTTATTTCTAAAGGCAAAGTCTTGCTATGTATTCCAGGCTGGCCTCAAATACCCAAGCTCTCCACCTCAGTCTCCCGTGCGCTGAGATTTTAAGTACAGCTTCAGCACCAGCTATTTTCTGGTCTTTTCCTGATATCGTGTTTCAGTGAGTAACCTGTGCAGGTAGCTATGCTGTGTAAAATGGAAGTAGATTTACTGAGCATGGAATCACCCTTTCCCACACTCATTGCTAGGGAGTGAGCCCTTGGGAAGTGCTGTCCACTGAGCTGTGCTCAGCCCCAGGATGGAGACCAGTTATTTGGTTGAATGTTACCAATCACCCTCCACAGGGGTTGTATTCATTGATATTTATGCCATACAATACATGAGTGTAGTGGCTTGAGTAGGGATGGCCCACATAGACTCGTGTTCGAATGCTTGGCCCAAAGGGAGTGGCACTATTAGGAAGTGTGACCTTGTTAGAGGAAGTGTGTCACTGTGGGGGCAGTCCTTGAGGTCTTCTGCACTCAAGGTACGCCCATTGTGGCACACAGTCTCCTTCTGGTGCCTTTGGAGCAAGATGTAGAGCTCTCGGCTCCTTCTGCAGCACCACATCTGCCTGTACACTGCCACACTTCCCACCATGATGATAATGGTATGAGCCTCTGAAACTGTAAGCCAGCCCCAGTTAAATGTTTGCCTTTGTAAGAGTTGTCTTGGTTATGACGTCTCTTCACACAGAAATATTGCCTGTTTTCTCACAGCTTTGCCAACAGTATGCACTTCAAACATCTGGGGCTTTGGTGTTTTAGTAGCTGAGAAGTGGGATTTCAGTACAGCTGGTAGCCTAGGCTGGCCTTGAACTCCTCCTAACTCTGTCTCCCGAGTGCTGGATGACATGGAACCCCCCCCCTCACAACTTCTTTTTCTTATCCTCCTGCCCCCACTTCCTTCTCTCCCCGTTCCACCATGTGTCTTGAGACAGAATCTCACCTCAAACCCAACACCCCGTTCCTCCATCGTCTCTCAGCTCCTGGGATATGTATCACCACATCCAAGCAATAACTGCCTCTTGATAACTCATATAGTATTTTATTTGCCAAGTAGAATTTAAGAAAATGTCTTTATGTAGTTGAAGTCATCCGTATTTTCTTTAAGGACTATGGCTTTCAAGTCAGAGTAAGCAGGGCTCCTCAAGAGTGCAGTGCAGAGGGCTCTGGGGAGAGTCTCTCTCATGTAGTGCAGACTAGCCTCAAATTCATATGCAAGAGAGAATGGCCTTGAATTCCTGGTTCTTATACCTGTGGCTCCTGAGTGCTGGGACTAGAGGTGAGTGTCATGTCCAGCCACAGTCAGTCCTTCTTCCATTCCTTCCCCTTTTCTCCTCCTTCCCTGCTTCCCTTCCATCTTCTTAGCACACCAATGTACGGTGTGCTATCTTAGAATAGTGGTGTCTAAATTAAAAAATTCATCAATTTGAGTAAGGAGCCTGCTCAAAATGGAAGTTTCCATTTCTCAAAACAAATCTTTGGAAAAGTTAGAGTGTGTGAAAGAGATAAAAATTTTCCAATAAATATGTCGTCCTGGCTGGTTTTATGTCAACTTAACACAAGCCAGAGGAAAAGAAGGGGAACCTCAACTGAGAAAATGCCACCACAGGATCTGGCTGGAGGGCTTTTTTGTTTTCTTTTCTTTTGTTTTGGTTTTTCAAGACAGGGTTTTTCGAGACAGGGCTTCTCTGTATAGTCTTGTCTGTGCTGGAGCTCACTCTGTAGACCAGGCTGGCCTCAAACTCAGAAATCCTCCAGCCCCTGCCTCCCAAGTGCTGGGATTAAAGGTATGTGCCACCACTGCCCGGCAAGGGCATTTTTAAATCAGTGGTTGATGGGGGGGGCAGCCCACTGTGGATTGTGCTATCTCTGGGCTGGTGGTTCTGGGTTCTATAAGAAAGCAGGCTGAGCAAGCCAGTAAGCAGCAGCCCTCCATGGTCTCTGCACCAGCTCCTGCCTCCAGGTTCCTGCCCCATCTGAGTTCTTGTCCTGACTGCCTTCTGTGATGAACAATGTGGAAGTATAAGACAAACAAACTCTTTCCTCTCCCACTTGCTTTTGGTCATGGTGTTTCATCATAGCAGTAGCAACCCTAACTAAGACACGTGGCCTGGAGAAATGAAGATAAAAATGGGGTAAGCACTGAAGGGGACACTGAGGTAAGGCTGCAGAGGACTCCACAGAAACCTGAACAGGGGTGGTGATTGCTGGATCGGGCCTCTCAGCTTGCCTTACAAGTGTGAAAGACAATGGTTTTCACCCAGAAGAGGGAGGTGATGTGCTTAAAACAAAACAGAACCAGTGTAAGCCACGGCAGCACATGTCTGCAACCCCAGCATCTAGAAGTCACAGGCAAGTTGACAGTCTGGGCTACACAAGAACGACCCTTTCCCCAAACAGACAAGTAGGTGCACAAACACTGATCTAGAAATTTCTGCTATTCCAGACAAGTAGTGGGACTAGAGTGAGAAGTTAATTGTTTATATAAGGTGGCATTTTTCTCCAGATCAAATCCATATAGCATCTCTTCCATTTAGGATATATATGTACACACACACACGCACACACACTCTAATGTATGTATATATAAAAGAAAGATCCTTCAGCTGCATCTTATAGGGGCATTTTCAGGCAAGTTTGGTGAGACCTGCGTTTTGGTTTTTGTCTCAGTCAGGGTTTCTATTCCTGCACAAACATCATGACCAAGAAGCAAGTTGGGGAAGGAAAGGGTTTATTCAGCTTACACTTCCACACTGCTGTTCATCACTAAAGGAAGTCAGGACTGGAACTCGAGCAGGTCAGGAAGCAGGAGCTGATGCAGAGGCCATGGAGGGATGTTCTTTACTGGCTTGCCTCCCCTGGCTTGCTCTCTTATAAACCCAAGACTACCAGCCCAGAGATGGCACACCCACAAGGGAACCTCCCCTCCTTGATCATTAATTGAGAAAATGCCTTACAGCTGGATCTCATGGAGGCATTTCCCCAACTGAAGCTCCTTTCTCTGTGATAACTCCAGCTGTGTCAAGTTGACACNCTTGCTCAGCCTGCTCTCTTATAGAACCCCAGATTACCAGCCCAGAGATGGCACCACCCACAAGGGGACCTCCCCTCTTGATCACTAATTGAGAAAATGCCTTGCAGCTGGATCTCATGGAGGCATTTCCCCAACTGAAGCTCCTTTCTCTGTGATAACTCCAGCTGTGTCAAGTTGACACAAAACCAGCCAGTACAGGTTTGTAGGTGGAATTCCTCTTTCCTTGTTCTCAAATGGTATAAAGGAGAATTCTGCTCTCTCACCCTTCCCAGACCACCAATTCTATTCTTGAGGGTTCTGCCCTCATGACCAAATCACTTCCCAAAGGCCTCACCTCCAAAATACCATCACTTGGAGGGTAAGAGCTCAACATGGGGACTGGAGAGGTGGCTCAGTGGTTAAGAACACTGGATGCTCTTCTAGAGGACCCAGGTTCAATTCCCAGCAACCACATGACAGCTCACCATGGTCTGGAACTCCAGATCTAGAGGATCTGATGCTTTCACAGACACCAAGCAATGAACGAACGTGGTGCACAGACATCCATGCAGACAAAACACTCATATACATAAACAGATAGATAGATCAATAGATAAAACAAAATGGTATCTCAACATGGGAATTTTTAGCATTCACGCCATGGCCCATGTATTAATTATAATTAGATTGTGGAGACTCACTGGGCGTGGTGGCGCACACCTTTAATCCCAGCACTCGGGAGGCAGAGGCAGGTAGATTTCTGAGTTCAAGGCCAGCCTGGTCTACAGAGTGAGTTCCAGGATAGCCAGGGCTATACAGAGAAACCCTGTCTTGAAAAAAACCAAAAAAAAAAAAAAAAAATTGTGGAGACTCACCCAAGTTGCCAAAACTCAAATGCTGATGTTTGAGAAACTCAAACATAGTTCCAGCCGTGAAGAACCTCATGTGCCCATGGCTGGGAATGCAACTGGGCCAAAGGGGTTTTGCTGGAGGAAAAGAGGCAGCTGGGTAGGTGGAAGAGAGAATTGAACTGGATGGGCCAGTTCTTGGCATACACCCATGCCCGTGAATCTCCTCCTGTTTTATTGTTACTTTTGCCTCTCTCAATCAGCTGTCCATCGATGAGATAAAGTTCCTGGCTTCTGGGGTCTCGGGTGGTAGATAGAATGTGCATTTGAGTCAGGGCCTGGCAGAAGGCCAAGCATCATAGCACGTGTCAGGTGCCTGTGGCAGCCTGGGAATGACTGGTGTTCTAGATGCTCTTCAGCAGTATGTCCCCAACCACCACACTCCTACAAATCTCTCCCTCTTAAAGGTTCAATGGGCTGGCAACCAAGCTTTTAGCCTGTAGCTTTTAGGAGACATTTAGATCCAAACCATGACACTTTTTATTCCCTATCTATCTTCAAAGGAACTCTACAGGATTTTCCCTGGGTGATCCAGAGAGGGTTGTCAACAGTCTGTGTATCTTTTTTTTTTTTTTTTTTTTGTTTGTTTTTTGTTTGTTTTTAAACAACAACAAAACTCTGGGTTACACAGTGGGTCTAAGTCCAGCTTGGACTAACTATGGAAGAGACCCAGGCTCAGAAGAACTAAAGCAAGGGGGTTGAGTAAACAACACAGTGGGGAAGGGCAGTTCTTGTGCTAGAACATCCGAGTTTAAGATCCCAGCACCCATGCAGAAGGCCTGTACATCTGCGTGTGCTTGTAACCCCAGCACTGGGTGGGGGTGGGGCAGAAACAGAATAATTCTAGGAGCCCTCTGGCCATCCAGCCTAGTTGAAATGGTGTGCTTCCGCTTCCATGATGGAGGTCTGACTCAGTGGTAGTGTTTGTTTAGTGTAGGTGAGGTCCTAGGTTTCATTTCGAGTGTTTAGAAAACCCAATCCTACCAAACCTCTGGGCAAAACAACTCCATAAAAACCAAATATCCAGTTTTCACATAGACAAGAGTCTAACAGGAAGGCACTGGGTTAATCTAGAAGATCTCTTGCCCTGTGAAATCAACTCCACAGCCCTCTGTGTATCCAGCAATGCACTATACAAAGAGGGGAACTATGATGTAATGACTGTGAAGAGATGTGAGGTGAGCCATAGACAGCTTTCAAATATTGCATAAGCTAAAGATGCCACAGGAATCTTAGAGTACTGATGGGGACCGTCAGAAGTCTGTCTTTATTGGTATGTCAGCCACACATCATGAGGGCAACTTACTGACCTGAAAAAAACACATTTCAAACCAGTGTGTGCTCCGGCTAATTGACTAATCAGACCAAGAAAGACCCAGTTGACTTTTAGATGAATTCAGATCAGAGTCGATGCTGATAGAGCACAGACGACAGATTTAATTTATTTACTCTTTGTTTTCTAGTTTTGTAATTTTAATTAAAGTGAGTCAAAATCTTGTCTAAGCAGTTTTTTCCCCTTCTCCCTAGTATGAGAGGTGTTGACACATCATTGAGTTGGGAAGATAAAGACAGGAAAAGGATTGGAATTTGGTGTGAATTAACATATCACAGGGCTCTGGTGCGGGTAAGAGGTGACGAAACAAATACATGTGTTAATTCGACTCCTACTGCAAAGGGACGCTGTCAAGGCATGTGGGCTGGTATGGCCAAATGCTGTTGGTTCCAAAAATGTAATTTCATTTGATGGATTTCATTGTAATTAACACAGGGAGTTGCATCAACTCAGAACTCTTAGCATGGTGTCTCGGGAGAAGTTATGAAATTCATGTACTTACAAGATAGGATTCATATCCTGCCGAGGGCTTACAATGCTAATAGGTCCTGGGAACCTTCTGGGATTAAGTCTTCATACTTCCAGCGAGAATGTCTGCATGGCCCACACAGGCACGGCTACCTGGAGCATGGAATGTGGTATTTGCTGGGATGTGGGAGCCAGTCGGCGCAGGGACCCTGCATTCTTAGCCATTGCGAAGCCCTGACCTCATAACCAGAGAGACTCAGCAGTTGCTTTTCGTGAGCCACACCTGCTTATGTAAACCTGTTCGTGATCGCCTCTGACATTTAGCAATTTCTCCAAAGCACAGTTTTCATGAGCACACTAACATGGAAGGGGGCTTGCTATATATTTTGAGAGTTTAAGGAAAGCCTTTTGAAATTCATGTGGAGGTAAGGTAAACAGGATAAGCAACAGGAAAATGTATTTACGTTAAAAAAAGAAGAAGAAGAAGAAAAAAAAAACCTCCAATAGGTGACAAGGAGATACCATTCAATTTGGCATCTCAGAAGCAGACCAGAGCTGCCAAGCCTCTAGGGCAGGACTTACCTACGGGTTGAGCTCAGCTCACAACTTGAATACTGTAAAAGCGGTGTGTATGCCCTTTCAAATCTCTCCTTGGGAAACTAATTAGCGGAATAATAAAAAGGCAAGACCAACTCTTGTCTTGCTTGTTGGGGATATAAAAAAACAGTAGTTCTAATTAGCAATAATTAAAATTTAATTAAGAAGCTCTTCACAACCCGCCTCCTCCTCCCCTGGCTGGCGCTGGCGGAGCCAGCTCTTGGTGGAGGAGCTGTTTTTATTCCCGCGGTGCTGAATCACGGCTTAATCAGAGGCCCTGGATCAAGGCTTAGCCAGCCCGGGGCTAATTGCCACTCCCTTCTAAGAGCGGCAGACACATAGTCCACATTTTTAGAACACAGACTATTATTTTCCCTAATTTTATGCTCATGAATTATGATTCTTTACCCCTCTTTATCAGCCAATTACAGATGCCATTGCCCCACCCCCACCTTTAACTGTCTCTCACGGCCATTCATTTCTACCCGGGGTTGGGACAAGAGAGGGCAGGGGCGCCTCCCCAAAATACAAATATTTGGACCCTAATTTCAATTTCTGTGTTTTGGAACAACAGAAACTTACCTTAGGACTAAAGACAAAGTCACCGGCAAAACCCTGAGTTTAAAAAATGTTAAGTGTTTGAGGCTTTTAAAAAGATAAAACAGCACATTACAGTTGAGAGCCAGAGAAAGGCAATTTAATATTTCCTACAAGCTCAGATGGGATCTATGTGCAAATTTTAACTAGAATATTTCAGATTGCAAAAATGACTGATCATTTATGTGAATATAACAGTATATCCTGTGTTCTATAGATTTTATTCTAGTAGAAAAATGAATTCCAGGTCGGACTCTGTCCTAGTTTTTGGGCATGAAGATTAATCTCTCAGTTCACAGAGAGGAAAAAAACCAGGAAAGCCCAAACCCCAATATTCGATAGTTCATTATGAGCAAAAGAAAAAGGAAATAATCAAAAACAGAGGGAAATTAGTTTTTTAAAAGCCACTAGACTAAGAAGCATAACCCCGGCTCTTTAATTATTAAGGGAAGGTTCTGAATCCGCTCCATTATCTTAATTATGTTTCTGGAGCAAACATTATCTCAATGTGATAAAAGATGACATGACACTGAAGGTAAGGCCGGCAGATGTTACGTGGGTAACAAGCCAGGAGGCCCACATTCTGGTAATTTCTTGCCCACTAGACATGTTCTCATTAATCTGTGATTAATAGGATTTGAGTATAGTAAATGATGATGATCTATTGTCTGTCTTTGTGGAGCACCGTGGAGGGAGTAATTTGTCAGCTCGGCTTTTGTGTGACTATTTAATAGCAAAGAGGGAGAGAGAAAAGACGCTAATCTTCTAATTGGCATCTAAAGAGAAGAACTAGAATACTGTCTGTTTAGAAATAGCCTGGTGTAATTCCTATGCCTGAGGAAGCAAATGTGGGCTATATGTATCCTTTATGCCCCGGTGCCTTGAAGAGCAAAAAAGATGGGGCCGGTGAGAAAGAAAACACAGCAATAAAACAATCCTTAGAGATCACACGATGACCTATTAACCTAGTTATGAGGTTTTGTCAGTGGTAATGACTTGCTAAGAAAGGGACTGAAGAAAGAAACTATTTTCAGTTAAAAAAAGTTTCCCAGATAGACCCTTCCCCCACCAAAATACACACACCACACCACACACACACACACACACACACACACACACACACCACACACACACACCATACATACCACACCACATACACACACATATACATACCACATATACCACACACACAACATACACACACGCCATATATACCACACCACATATACACACATACACACAGCATACACACCACACATACCACACACACTACATACACATGCACATACATACACACAGCATACACAGCACACATATCACACACAGGACACACACAGCACACACACATTCACACACATACATCACACATACACTGTACAGCACACACACAGCCACCACACACACACACAGCACAGCACACCATACACACACATCACACATACACACACATACCACACACACACACACACACACACACACACACACACACACATCCTACCACCATCATCACTTCCAGCAACACTGAAATGCTGTGATGATAAAAATGTTAATCAACGGACACAGCAGCTTTTTCAAGCTGGCAGACGCTGTGTGGTACCACGCTTACACTCGTCCCGGTCTCTATAACTTTAAAATCTTCCAGTGTTTCCTCCGTTTATGTCATCTCCATTACTGTTCTGTGTGCTGGAAATGAATAGGACAGGGCCTCACTGGGAAGCCAGGAATAATGAGCTCCCACAGAGCAGGTAGGGAAAGGCGGATCAGCCCTCGGGAGAGAGCACCTGGCGGAAGAGGGACACTAACCTGGGCCAGGAGCAACGGTGCTCAGGATAACAGCCTTGGGTCCTAGCCCAGCACCTTGTGAAGCAGGCATGGTGACGCATGCCTGAAATCCCAGGACCTGGGTGGTAGAGACAGGAAGATCAGAAGTTCAGTCATTCTCAGCTATAGCATAGTGAGCTGAAGGCTAGCCTGAGACGCACGAGACTCTCAATCAATCAATCAATCAATCACCTGGATTTGCATAAGAAAAAAATGTGGCCAGGTTCTGCTTCTGCCCTCGGGGTATGCGGGCACCATTGCGCACTAGCGGGAATGGAAGTAAGGAAGCTTATCCCGGGCGGGCGGGTGATCGATCTCAGGATCTCAGCTAGCTTGGGGATCTAGCTTGCCTTTTCCGAGACAATTTTCAGTGAAAACTCTCTTTTATTGGGGGTAACAAGGGCTCTATAGAGCTCTGGCAGTGGGTAGTGGTTTACAAGTTAAACCTGTAATCTGGCCACCAGGCTGTGTGACTACCTCAAGGGTGGCAGAGGTGGGGGTCATACAGGCTACAAATGCTGAGACGTGCCGATCCAGATCAACGAGGGAACAGTTGTAACGCCTGCCAGTCTCAGGACCAGATTTTCTGGGATTGGAGCATCCATTTCATTCTTCTTTACGGCTAAATAAAACTCCCAGGACCTGGGTGGTAGAGACAGGAAGATCAGGGGTTTTACACTACACAGTGTGTAAATACCGATGTGGCATTTACACCTTGTTGTCTTTATCCACTCATCTGCTGCTGGTAATGTAGGCTGATGCCATAACTTGTCTATTGTGAACAGTAACATAATAAGCATGGGTGTGTAGCGGTCTCTGTGCTATGCTGGCCCACACTGCTTTGAGTTACATACCCAGGAAGGGAAAGCAGGACCATATGGTAGTTCTAGTTTTAGTTTATTTATTTATTTTAAATTATGCATCCCACCAGCAGAGTCCAAGGGTTTGCCTTACTTCTCTGTAGCCGATAAAGAGCCTCTCTCTTCCTTTACTTTCTTTCTCTCTTTTAATTTGATTTTTAAGTTTTTATTTTATGTGTGTGGTTGTTTTGCTTGGATATATATCTGGGTACCGCTTGTGTGCCCGACGCCTGTGGAGGCTGGAAGGGAGCATTGGCTCCCTTGGAACTGGAGTTAAAGATAACTGTGAGCTCCCGTGTAGGTGCTGGGAACCTAACCATGGTCCCCTGGAGGAGCAGCTAGTGCTCGTAACCGTGGAGCCATCCTCAGCCCCGTGTCTGTGGTTTCACCTAAGCAACAGCTCAGGCTGGCCTCATCGCTCGAAGGCTGAGATTACAGCCGTGAGCTGCCGTGTCTGATCCAGGAAACGCTTTTCCTGTGCCAGCTTGGCTCAGGCCTGGAAGACAAACTTTGTAGCCTACTTGCTTCTTCCCCCATGCTCTTGCCAGAATGTTTCCAACTTGGATAAGACTTAAAAGCCTTCGTGTGAATGGGAAACTAAAGGAAACTGAAGAAGGTGATTTTTTTTTTTAAAGATTTATTTATTTATTATATTAAGTACACTGTAGCTGTCTTCAGACACTCCAGAAGAGGCCGTCAGATCTTGTTACGGATGGTTGTGAGCCACCATGTGGTTGCTGGGATTTGAACTCTGGACCTTCTGAAGAGCAGTCGGGTGCTCTTACCCACTGAGCCATCTCACCAGCCCCAAAGAAGGCGATTTTAGGTGCTGTCGTTAAAGCATATGTAAAACAACAACACGCACTGATGTTGGTAGCTCTGGGCTAAGACTGTAAACTGGGGGTGGGAACTGCACAGGAATAACTTCCAGTTAGTCGTGGAGGGAGGGAAGGTTTCCACAGCATTTCTAGTACTTTTGAAAACAGCAGCAATAGCATCCGACTTCTTGAATTCTTAGGGGGCTGTGGTGGGAGGGTCTTTAGAGCTAAGCTTGAGGCTAACTCGCGGACAAGACTCTGCCAGGGAAACAGGCAAACAAGTGGAAATGTGAAAGAAACAGAAACTATGTAACACAAATTAAAGATTAGGTAATGCTTAGTGATCCTTTCGATTTTCTCTATTTTTCCAGAATATTCTAAGTAGTTGATAGTTTTTTTGTTTGCTTTTTTGTTTTTGTTTTGTGTGTGTGTGTGTGTGTGTGTGTGTGTGTGTGTGTGTTTGAGACAGGGTTTCTCTGTGTAGCCCTGACTGTCTTGGAACTCACTCTATAGACCAGGCTGGCCTCCACCTCAGAAATCTGCCTGCCTCTGCCTCCCAAGTGCTGGGATTGAAGGCATTTGCCACCATTGCCCAGTAATAGTTTGTTTTTAAAATGTGTTCTCAACACGTAGACCAGGCTGGTCTCAGATTCAAAGAGATCAGCTTGCCCCTGCTTCCCCAAGTGCCGGGATAAATGGTCTGTGCTCTCACACTCAGTGTAGTTTGTAATTTAAAAGGCAAAAATAAATGTACATGGTTAAAAAAACAAGTTGGCTTTTAGCTTTCAGGTATTTATGTCGTGGCATGTTCTAGATTGATAGAGGGTATGATGTGGCCACAGAGCACTCTGTGTAGGTACAGGGAAACATGGGCTGACACACATAGTCTTTAGATGTGTGACCAGAGTCTTTTAATATTAAGTGGGCTGAAAACTGTAACTGATTTGTACAATAATAATAATTCTTATTATTTTATTTAATATTTATTTTATTTATGCGTTTGTGTGCCTTAGTATATACATGTGTGCAGGAGGCTGTTGAGATCGGAAGAGGCACTGGACGCCTGGAATTGGAGATACAGATGGCTGTGAACCATATATATATTTAAGTGTGTGTGTGTGTGTGTGTGTGTGTGTGTGTGTGCGCGCGTGTGCGTGCGTGTGTGTACATGCTCTCTACAGCATGCATGTGAAGGTCAAAAGACAACTTACAGGAATCCATTCTCTCCTCCCTTCCTGAGAGTCCCAGGGTGGCCTTTACTCCCTGAGCTGTTTTGGGCCTCCCTTCTTCCTTCTTTGTAGTTGACTAAATATCCCCTGGGTTGTAGAAGTGAAGGTGGCAGTTTTTCTTTTGTTTAATTTTATTTTATTTTCCAAAAAGACAGAGTAGGTTGTAAGAACAGCTCTAAAATATTAGACTTTGAGTCTATTTTAATTTATTGCTTGTGTAATTTAAGAAACTCTGGTGGTTTTGGCTTTAGTTTCTTTTTATATTCTTTTTTTTTTTTTTTTTTTTTTTTTTTTGAGACAGGGTTTCTCTGTGTAGTCCTTGGAGTTCACTATGTAGACCAGGCTGGCCTTGAACTCACAGAGATCCACCTACATCTGACTCTTGAGTACCAACATTAAAGGTATGTGCCATTGCACCTGTCTCTCTCTCTCTCTCTCTCTCTCTCTCTTTGAGATAGCATAGCTTTGAACTCAGAGTCTTCCTGCCCCTGCCTCCCCAAATTAGAGTATTAATAGTTTTTAAAATAAAATTTGATTTTATGTATATGAGTTTGAGTTTTGGGTTCATGCATGTCTGTTCACTGTGTATGTCTGGTGCCTGAGTTCAGAAGAGAGCATTAGGTGCCCTGCAATTGGACTGACAGTTGTGAGTCACCATGTGGCTTCTGGGAACTTAACCCTCTGCAGCAGCAGCAAGTGCTTTTAAGTGCTAAAGCCATCTCTCCAGACCTAGAGAACATTTAAAAGTCCTTTGCCAATGTATTTCAAATGTTTATTTTTTTAGATCAAGTCTCCTGGACTCGGGACAGCCTCAAATCTGCTCTGTGGCTGAACTTGCATTCTTCCTGCTTCCGTCTTCTTGTTGAGATTACAGGCGTGCACTACCATGCCTGGTTTACTTGGGGCCAGAGACTGAACTCACAGCTTCCTGCACACTAGGTAAATCCCACACCCTGATCCTAACTCTGTTTTGTGTGTTCACTGAAAACACCTGTTTATATGAAACCAAAATAGATAAATAAGATTTTCTGAGATTCATCCCCAAGTTACTCATAGCAATTACATAGTCATTCGTGAGATGTTGTGTGGAAGCCATTGTTGAGCAGGTCATACCTAGATTTGGAGAAGGCATGGACTCCTTTAAGGAGCATGTGAGGAGAGAGCTAGAGTGCCCCATCAGTCCTTTAGACAGGAACACCTGCTAATGCAGGTTACTTAGAAAGGCGCTTCCTGCATATGTAAAGCATTTTGCCTTGTATAATAAACTTCTGAACAGAACAGGCGTCCGCACTGGGGGTGGGGGTTGGGGGTGAGGGTTGGGGGATGGGGGTGGGAGGATATTTTCCGACAAGGCAATGAGTCAGATTTCTTCGGTTCCACATGCTGAGCTGCAAATATCCCCCCTACTGACTTACCACTTAAGTTATTCTGATAAAAATAATAGAGGAAAGATCTTCATCTCTGCTGAGTGGTAACAGCCTGGATGGGAGTAGGTCCTTGATAGCCTGTGAGCCTGGTCCTTAGGGATGCTGATTCGTGGTTCAGACAGAGATGTGTTTGAGAGGACAGAGTTGGGCAAAGGCGCATCACATCGCTCTCACGTTAGGATTCAACAGATCAAGATTAAGATAGAGTATTTCCGTAGACATTTCAAGCTCTCCACTTTTGTGTGCTCTAACATGAAAAAGAATCCTTCCTTTATGCGTCTTGTATTTTGCTGTTGAAGAGCCTCAGGCACAAGAGATAAGTGCTCTAACCACTGAAACACACTCCCAGCCCCACTTCTCATGCATCCGTTGGTATGACTTATAATGCGACTTGGGGGTGGGGGTGGGGAGCTTAGTTGGAAGAATAAACTACTTACTGCCCATTTCCTTTCTATTTTCTGGCATTTGTCCTTAATATTCTCAAATAGTCTCAAATGAATTTTTTTCCCTTTCTTTTTACCTTGAAATTTTATAAATTTGAGGAAGTTGTGAAAAACAGTAGAGAAAGGACCAGGGTACCCCCATGTGTAATGAAATGAAGTCTTGCATAAAAAGATAAGGTACTTTTCCATCCCAGAACCCCTGCCCACTAGCGCAGTAGAGTTGGGGAGTCCTGTGGGACTGAACAGGGAAATTGGGATTCCTCTTGGGTTTCTCATCAGTAAAAGAATTTAAGACCGACCGAGGAGGGGTGTCCGCCTGGCATCCAGCGCCTTTCCTCACCCGAGGAGGGGAGTGCGCCCGAGAGCTGTACTAAGGCTTGGGGTCTACCCAGAAGCGGTCTCCCAGGTCTCAACCGGAAGGCGAGCCATCTTTGC
>NC_034596.1:52370485-52395496 GCF_900095145.1 Mus pahari
CTGTGAGTTCTAGGCCAGCCTGGAATACAAAGAAGTTCTAGGACAGTCAGGGTTACACAAAGAACCCCACCCTATCCCTACTCAAAAAAAAAAAAAAAAAAAAAAAAGAAATGTATGTTATCTTATTAAAGGGCTAATTACTCCTTCAGGCATATTTAGCTTGGTCTACGGCAAACCTATATTAACTCCAGCCCTTATATTAACTCTTTTAAGAAAAGATTTATTTTTAAGTGTGTGTGTGTGTGTGTGTGTGTGTGTGTGTGTGTGTAGGTCAGGTATTGGATCCCCTGGAGCTGGAGTGACAGGTGGTTTTAGTCACCTGGTGTGGGTACTGGGAATTGAACTCAGGACCTCTTGAAGAACAGTAGTTGCTCTTAACCACTGAGCCACTTCTCTAGCCCCCTACATTAACTCTTTTAAATTTACTTTTATTTTTTAAAAAGTGTTTATATCCCAAATACTGCCCCCTCCCAAGATTACTCCCCACATCCTCCCTACCCTTTGCCTGTAAGAGGATGACACCCTCATCCCTGGCTCTCACTGTATCCTCCCCCCACATATCAAGTCTCTGCAGGATTATGAGATTATTTGCATTCTCTCCCACTGAGGCCAGACAAGGCAGTCCTCTGCTGCAAATGCGTGTGTGGGAAGGAGGGGGGCTCATCCCAGGGGTCCAGGTTAGTTGACACTGTTGGTCTTCCTGTGGCTTTGCCATCACCTTCAGGGCCTTCAGTCCTTCCCCGAACTCTTCTAATGGTTAGCTGTGGGTATCTGCCTCTGTCTCAGGCAGCTGCTGGGTACAGCCTCTCAGAGGACAGCCATGCTAGGTTCCTATCTGCAAGCACAGCATAGCACTACTAATAGTGTCAGGGATTGGTGCCTGCTCATGAGATGGGTCTCAAGTTGGGTAGGTTACTGGTCAGCCATTCCTTCAATCTCTGCTCCGTCTTTGCCCCTGCATTTTTTTTTAGACAGGACCAATTTTGGGTGGAAAGTTTTATAGGTGGGTTGATGCCCCCATCCTTTCACTGGGGGGTCATCTCTGGCTGCTGGAGGTGGTCTCTTCAGGTTCCATATCCCCCTGCTGGGCATTACCGCTAAGGTCAGCCTCGGCTGACTCCTGGGAGCCTCCCCATCCCAGGTCTCTGGGAGTTTCTTGAGATTCTCCCACCCCTACCCCCACCCCCAGCAGCTGCAGATTTCCATTCATTTTCCTGGCCCTCTGGATTCTCTTCCGTTTCTCCTCATAGGAATAGAAGAAGGTGAAGATTCCCAGCTCAAAGGGCTAGAAAACGTCTTCAACAAAATCATAGGAGAAAACTTCCCTAACCCGAAGAAAGAGTTAGCTACAAACATACAAGAAGCCTACAGAGCAACAAATAGACTGGGCCAGAAAAGAAAACCCTTCTGCCACATAATAATTAACCACTAAATGCACAGAAGAAAGAAAGAGTACGAAAAGCTGCAAGGGAAAAAGGCCAAGTAACATATAAAGGCAGACCTATCAGAATTACACCTGACTTCTCAACAGAGACTCTAAGAGCCAGAAGAGATCTACACAGATGTCTTGCAGACCGTAAGAGACCACAGATGCCAGTCCAGACTGCTATACCCAGCAAAACCAAGATACTGCATGACAAAACCAAATTTAAACATTATCTTTCTACTAATCCAGATATACAGAAGATTCTAGAAGCAAAACTCCAACACAAGGAGGGTAACCATACCCAAGAAAACACAAGAAATTAATCATCTCACAGCAAACCCAAAAGAAGAAAATCACACACACACACTCACACAGCATACTACTTCTAACAACAAAATAAAGGAACTAGCAACTATTGGTCATTAATATCTCTCAACATTGATTCACCAGTTTAAAAAAAAAAAAAAGTGACAGAGGCTAACAGACTAGACATATAAACAGGATCCATCATCATTCTGCTGAATACAAGAAGCACACCTCAGAAACAAAAACAGACACTACCTCAGAATAAGGGCTGGAAAAAGGTTTCCCAAGCAAACGGACTCAAGAGACAAGCTGGAGTAGCCACTCTAATATCTAATAAAATCGACTTTCAACTAACAGTAATCAAAAGAGATGGGAAAGGACACTCCATACCCATTAAAGGAAAAAATCCCCGATATGAAGTCTTGATTCTGAACATCTACATTAACTCTTCAGGGAGGAGACAATGACATGTCTCCNCTCAGAGAGAGATTCCATTCTTTTGGCTAAGAAGCAAGAGCTTTCCCTCAGTGGGNGTTCATTGTGACTGTAGTACAAACTGTTGTAGTTATTTCAGGATTCTTCTGTGAAAATTCTCAGACCTGATGCTGTGCTTATGGATCAGTGATATTTGATATATATATATGATGGTTTGTCTATTCATATATGATGGTTTGTCTATTCTTGGACCAGGGAGTGGCACCATTTGGAGGTGTGACCTGATTGGAGTAGGTGTGTCACTGTGGGTGTGGGCTTAATACTCTCACCCTAGGTGCCTGGAAGCCAGTCTTCCACTAGCAGCCTTTGGATGAAGATGTAGAACACTCAGCTCAGCCTGCGCCATGCCTGCCTGGATACTGCCATGCTCCCACCTTGATGATAATGGACTGAACCTCTGAACCTGTAAGCCAGCCCCAATTAAATGTTTTTATAAGACTTGCCTTGGTCATGGTGTCTTTTCACAGCAGTAAACCCCTAACTAATACTATATATATATATATATATATATATATATATATATATATATATATATATATATATATATATATATATATATATATATGATATATATGTGAGATATATCATATATATAACTATATATTATATTTGGGTATAAACAGGGTATTCATCAAAGAACACCCTGTTTTCTGGCATTCTAAAACCCTTGGAATCTCTAAAGAAGTATCTTTCTGGTATGCTAATGAGACGACTCGAATGGCTAGCATCCCCAAGGTAGCTTCAGGTTGGGATCTGACTGAAAATATCGTCAGGTTTCTGGGTTGGGACTTTTAGCATCTTTTCCTCAACCTCTGGGGATGAGAGAATGGCTGAAAGTTAAGTCAACCACCAGCGGTCATGGCTTAACCAGTTAAACAACAGATTATGCTTAGATAATGAATTAACCACAAAATGCTAAAAAGATAGGGTTCTT
Organism: Mus pahari; assembly: GCF_900095145.1. Lineage (NCBI taxonomy): Eukaryota > Metazoa > Chordata > Mammalia > Rodentia > Muridae > Mus > Mus pahari. The sequence goes on from NC_034596.1 coordinate 52,373,647, forward strand.
AAAGCTATGGATAGCTGGAGCTCTTGGTGGATCCAGGAGGGAGGGCGTGCCAGAGAGAACATGGAAGCACCGTGCCACTCTCCCCTGTGATCTCTCCAAACCATTTCCTCATCTGGGTTCATTGGTTTCTTCTGTATTGTTCTTCACAATTAACCGAAAAGCATAAACAAGCATTTCTTGGATTCTGTGAGATGTTCTAGCAAATTGGTTGAGTCTCAGGAAGGGATTGTGGGATCCCCAGTTTGTAACTGGTTAGCAGTAAGCACAGGAAAACCCCTGGGTGGCAGTGATTTGCACATGAAGTGATGGTCAGGGCCTTAGACAAGTGTTGGTGTTGAGTTGGATGGCGCCTGCTGATGTCTGACGGTTCAGCAGGACTTGCTTAATGGGTAGGAAAATCCCACACAGGTAGAAATGAGCACTCATGAAATGAGCTTGTGCATATGGTTTGAAAGAGTCTGCAAAGAGCAGCTGCCCCAGGTGCTGGGGTTTCTAGTATATTACATTGTGTTTTTCTGTATTGCCCGAATAGAAGTGGTATGCGTTATCTTTATAATCAGAGGGGGGAAAGTGTTTTCACTAAAAAGTTAAGCCTGGCCACCATTTAAAAAAAAAAATCCTAAGGCCAAGTGAGGCTGTAGCTGAGTGTTAGAGTGAGTTCCTGGGTTTGAGCACTGAATAAAAAGAAGGGACAGCAAACTTGTTCATGGCCCTGTGTAGAAGCCTCACTGACGCAGGTGCTAGACAACAGTCATCGCCATCGTTCGGTCCCGTTAGTGGCACACGGCTCGATCCGTGATTGCCCTCTTCTTCTTACATTATTGTGACTTAAAGTCCAAGTGATAGAGGATGTCACCCTGTGGTGACCTCGATCATGAAATGGCACCTAAGGATTGGCAACTTAGCCCAACAGTAGAGTGCCTGGCTAGTGTATGTGTGGCTGTGAGTTCCACCCTAGCATTGCAAAAAGCAACCGCAACAACAAACAAACCAGAGGACACAAGTTATTCCCATTCCCAAGCTGACTTGTAAACAGAATTCTCCTGGAGTTGTGAAGATCAGGGAAGTTTCTTTCCTCTTTCCTGGCAGAAGTCAAGGGCTCTCAGCTCCTCAGTGAGGAGTATTAACATACCATTGCCATCTGGATTCAAACTAAGAACTGAAGACTCTCTCTCTCTCTCTCTCTCTCTCTCTCTCTCTCTCTCTCTCTCTCTCTCTCTTCATTTGATGTATCTCAGAATAGTAGAGTTGGAGTCATCATCATCATTGAGATTTGCTTTTTAATGATATAACTTTGTATTTTCATTTGGGAGACCCACAGATCCACAGTATGTCAGCCGACCTGAGTGTAAGTGGCTGTAGCTAGCTGTCTTTCTTCTCTCATGCCCATGGTACAGTAACTGAGGGCTGCCGATACCAAACATTAAAGTAGCCTATTTGCGCAGAGTAGCAATTACCTTCATGGGAGATAGGCTGAGTTTCCCAGTTTGACATGGAAATAAAGTAAGATTGGGAAGAGTACTGAACTAGTTACTGTTCTGCTGCTGTGACACAACACCATGACCAAGAGCAACTTTTAGAAGAGAGAGTTTACCTGGATTTACTGTTCCAGAGGGATAAGAGCCAAGACAGCAGGGAGGCCCAGCATCAGGGAGGTGTGGCACCAGGGAGGCGTGGCAGCAGGCACCACAGACAGGGAGCATACTGTTCTTTGCTGTGAAGAAACACCACAACCAAGGGAGCTTATAAAAGAAAGCATTTAGAGGTCTTGGTTTCAGTGGGTTAGTCCACAACCATTTTAGCAGGGAGTGTGGTGACAGACAGGTGGGAAGGCATTGTGCTGGGACAAAACCTGAGAGCTTTGCACCCTGATCCACAGGTAGGAGGCAGAGAGAGCAAATAAAACTGGTTCCAGTGTGAGGTTTTGAAACTGCAAAGCCCACTCCAGTGACACACCTCCTTCAGCGAGATCACACCACCTAGGCCTCCTTAAACAGTTCCACCAACTGGGAACTGAACATTCAAGTACTGGCCTTATGGTGGACATTTCTCATTCAACCCCCCAAAATTGTAATCTTGTTTCAGATTGGTAAACCAAGTGGGGGTATACACACCTCTAATCCAAGCATGACCAGGCTGAGGCAGAAGGCTCACAGGTTCAAGTCCAACCTGGGCTGCATGGTGAAACTCTGTCTCAAAAAAACTCAAATGAAAGTAAACAGGGTATTGTGGTTAATAATAATCCCAGCATTTAGGAGGCTGAAGCAGTAGGATTTCTAGGGGCTCAAGGTCATCCTGAGCTACCTAGTGTGTTTTAGATGAGCCAAAGCTACATCTTGACACCCTGTCTTAAAAACACCCAAACCCAAATGAGCCAAAACCACCCCCCCCCAGTAAAGAAGCAAATCCCAAACAAACAAACAAAAAGACCTAAAACAAACAAAATCCTTAAACACCAAGAACAACAACAACAAAATCACAGGGCTGGAGAGATGGCTCAGTGATTAAGAGCACTGACTGCTCTTCCAGAGGTCTTGAGTCTGATTCCCAGCAACCACGTGGTAGCTCACAGCCATCTGTAATGGGATCTGATGCTCTCTTATGGTGTGTCTGAAGAGAGTAATGGTGTACTCATACACATAAGATATAATAAATAAATCTGAGAAAGGAAAATCATCATTCAGTCACACAAGCTTCCCAAATATTTGATGAAACTCTTGTAGTTATAGAAGAATATTTTCAATGGTGTTCCTTTCATCTGCATATAGATTGGGCCAGGTCAAACTGGTCTTTGTCTGGAATTAATTCCGTATTCCAAGTCAAGAATTGTAAATGCAGTGAACTAAGATTTATGCATGCAGGACTTCTCCTGTAGGTGTGTGTGTGTGTGTGGGGGGGGGTAGAACCACCTTTAAAATCCTGTCAAGATGAGAACTTGGGAAGGAAGTAAAGTTGGAAGAATAATCCTTAAAATTTAGAACCTTTAAACTCTGGCCCCCTTTCTACTGAAGATTATGGGGGCACATTTTGATCATCTGAACCAAATATAACACAGAAGCAAGCAATCGCTAAGTGCTAACCAGCAGAAGAAAGTGGAATTCAGTCTAAGAGGATGGTTTTGATCTCGAATGAAACCATTTTCTCTTCCTGCTAGTCAGGCAGAAATCTAATTGCTCTTGTCTGATCTGCTCTGGGGAGGCGGACTGAGTGTTATGGATTATGGACAGTTGTATTGATTTTAATCTTAGAAATCAACAAGTGAAGATTTTACACTTTGCACACAGTTACTTAGCCGGGGCTAAGACGAAAACCCAATCAATACCAATCATTTTTGTTTTACTGAGACTTGTTCTAATTTCAATGTGAGGTTTGGCTGTTTATGTGAGTGCTTTAAGGGTAATCTTGCTCCTCATAAGAGTTTAACGTGGAACTATTTTTAGCTCTGGATAATGTTTTGCAAATAAAGCCAGAATAAAACTTAAAGACACTGACTGGTCCAAAGGGAGCAGAGAGAGAGATGCCCCCAGTCTAGGCCTGAGGGGTGTAGGGCGGGGGGCAGATATTTGCCTAGCATGCTTGAGGCCCTAAGTTAGATTTCTAGCATTTGAAGAGAGAGCATCAGGGTGGAAGGCACCTCTTTTAAACTCTGCAGGTTTTTGCTGTCGTGTGAACAGCTCCACCATCCTTCAAGGCATGGGGATGAACCCAAGTCCCAGAGCATGGCAGGCACGGCGGTCTCTTCCCCGTCCCCATGTCTTCCTTGGCTCCTGGAGCCCTGAGGAGGCCCAGGCCACCTGCTCAGACTTGCTGTCTAGGACCTGTGTAGCCTGGTATTGAAGGACAGAACTGCAAAAGCCAAGGCTAAGCTGTGAGTGGTGGCTCAAGTCTACAACCCAGCAACTAACTGTATGGCTGAAGCAGGGGGAGAGCGACAAGGCTTCTCTGGGTTATATGATAAGTTCTAAGACAGCCTGGGCTACAGAGAGAGTGGTGGTGAGATAGCTCAAAGTTGCTTGCAACAGAACCTGAGACTGACTGGAGTTTGATGAACCAGCTCACACACACTCTGCCCTACACACACACACACACACACACACACACACACACACACACACACACAGAGAGAGAGGCATACCTGTCCCAACTACCTAAAAATAAATTTAATGTACCTTTTCTCCCCCTCCCCCTCCCCCTCCCCACTCTCCTCCTCCTCCTCCTCCTCCTCTTCCTTTAAGAAAAAAAGAAGGAAAGGGTGAGGGTGCACTTCTATTGGTCTGGTCTCTCCCGCTACGTCCCTTTCCATCCGTGAACTAAGTCTATTAAGAAAACGGACTGATGCCTTATTTGACAGGCAGTGGAATGGGACACGCCTGAAAGACAGGCAATGTGACCCAGGAACAGGTGTACAGAGGAGAGATATCTTGAAGGTCAGATGAAATAATGCTTGAGAGACGATTTTGGCAGTTGTTGAATGGTCTCTGCAGCCCAGCCAGGGAGCCCAAGATCCATCCATCCTTCCTGACTGACGTCCTCACTCTGCCTTAACACAGCTCTGCTTCATTCTCTAGAGAGGATGATTAGCTTTCACAGGCGCTTCTGTGGACCTCTGCCCACACCTGCAGAAATAGTTACTCTGTTGATTTGGTGAGGAGGACGAGGAAAGCAACAACCCTCTGCCTTCCCCGGGACTCTGCTAGGATTTAATAAATTCTCGCCGTGTTCATAAGATAGTGAGTTCTGTAAGCATGGGAATGGCAACAGCCTGGAGTTCTGTGCGTCCCTAAGCTCCAAGCAGAGCCACTGCTGTTTTGATGCACGGTCTTACTATGCAGCCTGCAGTGGTCTGACATTTTTGGTGGTTTGTCATATAGCCCAGAGTGTCTTGAACTCAGTATCCTCCTGTCTCTTTCCCTAAGTGATGGACATCCAGGCATATACCGCCATGCCTGGCTTTACCTTTTTGTTGTTTTTGCGAGACAGGGTTTCTCTGTGTAGCCCTGGCTGTCCTGGAACTCACTCAGTATACCAGGCTGGCCTTGAACTCAAAACTTAGGAGATCTACCTTCCTCTGCCTCCTGAGTGTTGGGATTAAAGGTCTGTGCCGCCACTGCTCGGCTTTTTTCTTTTTTTCTTTTCTTTTCTTTTTTCTTTTTTTTTTTGACAACACTGATACAGAACTACTATGTTTTATAGGTATGTGAATGCAGATTCCTTTTTTAAAAAAATTAAAATTTGGTGTGTGTGTGTGTGTGTGTGTGTGTGTCTGCACTCCAGTGTGTGTGTATGACCTGTGAAGGGCAGAGGACAACTTTGTAGAATCTGCTCTTCCCTTCCACCTTCTTGTAGGTTCTGGAGATCAAAGCCAAGTTGTCTGTCTGTCAGGTTTGCTTTGCAAGCCCCTTTACCTGCTGAGCCATCTTGCTGGCCTTTGCCTGTTAACTGGGCTGGCATTGAAGTTGATCTATAACTAAAGCTGGCTTTGAACTCCCGATGCCCTTTCTGTCTCCCAGGTGCTGCCATTACAGACATTCAACCACACCTGCTTTGCATGTATTTTAAAATTGCTTTGTAATATTTCTATGATAAATGCAAATTTTAATTACAGTTAAATAAAATGGTTATCTTAGACCAGTGTTTCTCAGCCTGTGGGTCATGACCCCTTTGGGTATTCCCATATCAGATATTCTGCACATCAGATATTTACATTATGATTCACAACAGCAGCAAAATTACAGTTATGAGATAGCAATGAAATTAATTTTATGGCTGGGGGGGTCACCACAACATGAGGAACTGTATTAAAGGGTCAGCATTAGGAAGGTTGAGAGCCACTGTCATAGACCCAAGAGCTAGCTGTAGCTGTGATGTCCCTCTAAGACTTACAATCATGTTATTCTGTTCTATGTCTTGAAGTAATTATAGCTTTAAAAAGCTTGGTGTGTGTGTGTGTGTGTGTGTGTGTGTGTGTGTGTGTGTAGATGTCTGTGCATGTTTGCATGCAGGAGTGTAGGCATATACATTCCAGGGTACTTACATGTGGGGGTCAGAGGATAATCTTGGGTGTCAATTCTCTCCTTCCACCTGATTTGAGGCAGGAGCTTTTGTTTACCAGGGCTTACACCAGGCGAGCCCCTGTGCATCCCCCTATCTCATCCTGCTGTAGGAGTGTCCAGGTTACAGGTATACATGTCTGTATTCAGCTTCACACAGGTTCTGGTCCTCACACGGGTGTCAGGTACACACATCTGCATCTAGCATCACACAGGTTCTGGTCCTCACACGGGTTACAGGTACACACATCTGTATCTAGCGTCACACAGGTTCTGGTCCTCACATGGGTGTCAGGTACACATATCTGCATCTAGCGTCACACAGGTTCTGGTCCTCACATGGGTGTCAGGTACACACATCTGCATCTAGCGTCACACAGGTTCTGGTCCTCACACGGGTGTTAGGTACACACATCTGCATCTAGCGTCACACAGGTTCTGGTCCTCACACGGGTGTCAGGTACACACATCTGCATCTAGCGTCACACAGGTTCTGGTCCTCGTGCTTGTGCAGCAGATGCCTTAACCATCGACTCACCTCCCTGGCCTCTGTTTTGTTTTGTTGAGGCAAAGGCTTGATGTGTAGCCCAGGCTGTCCCTCAGCTTGTGATTCTACTCAGCTTTCTGAGTGCTGAGCTCAGTGATGTACCACCATGCCCAGCTGATAACTACGATGGAAGATAGTTTTTATTTCTCACATAAATAACATTATAATAAATACAATGTTTCAATTTCGATATTGCCTTTTATCTTTAACATCAAATCAGAAGTGCTAATGCACTGTTCTGTGTTCTCTCTGGTACTAGGGTATATGTGTATATAACTTTATGCAATTAAGTTTCAGCATAGATAGAATTCTGTAATCTAATTTTATTTATTTATTTATTTATTTATTTGCGGGAATCCAGTTGATGGCTTGTGCCACTAAACAATCGCTGTGCTCCTGAGCCACATTTACACTCCAGCTGTTAACTCCTCATTGAACGTTTCATAGACATCCTCACCAGAGTCATCTAGTCCTGGACTTCCATCCAGGAAGTTTTGGGTCATGACGTCTCTTAGAAATGATCTTTCATCTATTTGATGGTATCCACAAACCCCTTAGTCTTTATTCAGTCTCTTCATTCTTAACTTTAGTTTCTCTGATTTAATAATGTGAATTATTCGATCTTTAAATCACTGATTGCAGCCAGGCATGGTGACACACCAGTCATCCCAGCACTCTGGCAGGAAGATCAGATGTTCAAGGCTAGCCTAGGCTACAGAATGAGTTGGAGGTTAACCTATACTACCATGAGACCCTGTCTTAAAAAAAAAATAGCCAAGTGTGGGATATACGCTTGAGGCCTCAGCACTTAGGAAATAAAAATATGGGGATCGGAAGCTCAAGACCATCCAACCTCTGCTACATAGAGGATTTGAGGTCAGCCTGGGCTATGTGAAACCCATCTAAAACCAAGTCAAGCCTATTATTTAAGTTCAGTGATTCTTTCTGGATCTTTTTTGAGCTCCTGTCCTGTCCTCATTACACGTGTGGATAAGTTCTCCTGGGGGTTCTTTGTGAACATAGATGTTTTAAAAAAATCTATTTATTCATTTTGTGTGTGTGTGTGTAGGGGATGCACGTAGAACCAGAGAGCAGCTTGTGGGAGTTGGTTCACCCTATACACTGTGTGGGCTCCAGGGACTAAACTCAGGTAGGCAGGCTTGGCAGCAGGCACCTCTTTACTGGATTCGCTATCTCATTGGCTCCCATGGGTGATTTCCCAAAAAAAAATCACCCCGCTTCTCCTCCTGAGCCTTAGGCGATCTGTTATAGTCTGCATCTTCTATCTGCAGTGTGAGAGGGTTGCGAGTTTGCCTTGCAGGCTTTCGTTGGCTCTCTTACTGAGAAGGATGAGTGCTTTCGGGTCTCAGCCTTTGCAGTAGCCGGGACTACAGCTGTGCAGCCCTAAGCTATGTGTTACTGTTTTGGCGAGAGTCCATCCTGAGTTAGCTAAAACTGAAGGGTGCCTTGAATCAGTTCCCAGCGGGAGCCTCAGAGGAGTAGGCATAGATATGCATAGTCATTTTCAAATAAGTTTAGCTCTCCTCCAGAACCCAGGGTCTACACTAGGAAGGTAAGACACCCCAGACATTACCCAGAGTAAGCACAGGAAAGCCAGGGAAGATGTCCTCCAGCGTCCCGCCAGTCTCCAGATGTCCTTTTCTCGGCCGAGTATTCAACTCAGATGCGTCAACCTTTGGCTGTTTTTTGGTTTGTGCTCTGAGTTTTTCGGCTTCTGTGTGTTCTTCAGTATTTCTGTTGGGAGAGAACGGGACAGGAGAGCTTGGAGCTACCCACCCCTCCCTGATGCTTCCAGAAGGGCTCTTAGTGGGCTGAAATCTCGGTTTATGAATTATCTCTCACTTCTGCAGTGACTTCCTGTTTGTGGAGCAGTTTGAGAACTTACTGCTCATTTCTACTCGTAGAGACAGAGGCTGTCCCTGTCCCATGAGCGCACAGATTGGGTTTATGTCTCAAGGCATGAGTTCTCTACCTTGGCTGTGTCTTAGACTCATCCATGGAGTTTTTTGTTTGTTTGTTTGTTTTAAAGATTTTTTTGAATTCTCTCCACACTTGGGGAACCATAAACTCTCAGGTTAAACAGTGAAGAAATGCATGAAACTAGGAGTTTGCCCAGTGGTCTATAGTGAAGGGTGGTATTTTTAAAATATTAAGTCAATTATTATAGGTTTTATTATGGTAAAAATTGTTCTTGATAATGAAATTGAAATTTACTTGTAGAACTTATAAAAATCTGGGCTCCCAGGCTAGTTAGATGGTTCAGTGGGTAAAGCCACTTACTGCCAGGACCGATGACCTGTGTTCAGTCCCTGATAGTGGAAGGAAAAAAACACAACTGTCATGAGTTGGTATGTAATGTCATGCTTCATGCATACATGCACATACCTACACATGCATATGCACACACACACACACACACACACACACACACACACACACACACACACACATGCATACACACAGTCACACCAAGTGAACTAAACTGTAATGAAAAAAAAAAAAGCCAGATGTGGCGGTATACACTGGGGAGGCAGAGGCAGTCAATCTCTGAGTTCAAGACTACCCTGGTCTACATAGAGAGTTTCAGGCCAGATTAAAAAAAGAAAAAGAAAAAGAAAGAAAGAAAGGGAAAAAGGGGGGGGGGCTCAGGGGTGATTATCAAGCATTTTAAAAACCCAAGAAGATGGCTTAGGAGTACCAGCTGCCCAGGACTGATGTCATGAGTTTGATCCCGGAACCCTGAACAAGGAGAAGTCAGATGAGGAGGAGCAGGTGTGCATCTGTGGTCTCAGCACTGGGGTGAGACAGGAAGGAGAATCACGGAGAAGCTCACTGGCTGGCTCGTCTGGAGTGCGGGCGGGCACAGTTGGCCTCAACAAAGTGAGAGGGGGGAGCTGCCTTCTGAAGGTTGCCTTCTGAGCTCCACACAGGAGCTTGCCCTCCCTTCCTTCACAGATTGCATCCAGAGCTTTGAGCAAGAAAATCTCAAGCAAGCAGTCTGCCGTGAGTCACAGTCTCGGCTTGAAATTTGCACCACTGTGTCTTAAAAGAAGAAACTGGCACAGTAAAACAGAACTCTAAATATGTAGTTCAGCAGTCATTAGTAACATGACAAATATGGATTAATTTTGAAGGATTAATCTGCCTAGCCCATTTGATATTTGGACATATCAGTCTAAAGTAAACCATAAGGAACAATAGCTAAAGACTGATCATGGAAGAGCGACCAGAACCCCAGTGGGTTGCAGGCTTTCTTCCTGTCCCGCAGAATTCTTCTGACACTGACCTCTAAACTGCTCACTGCTCCATTTTCTCCCTACACGGACACCCCCTTTGGTGATGGGTCACCAAGCATCGTTCTTTCCCACAAAGACAGTCTGTGTATCCTTCCTTTTTCTCTCTTTAATGGCTAGGACAAAAAGAGAAACAAGAGAAATGGTGTCCACTCTTTCAGCAGAGACATATTCATAATTACTCATTAAACAGGAATTTATAGCAGATGCCTTAGGACACCATGTTAGACTAATGTCCTCGATGCTCCCTCTTAATGAGAGACACTGACATAACGCTGTCCTGGAGAGTGAGGTGGCGCCCTTCTGTATCTCTACTATCTTTGTATAAGCCTTAGACAAAGCCGATTGAAGAAGAGTGGCGCTGCCTCAGAATCCCCACCACCCGGTTACCCTCCCTCCCTGTCAGGCTCACACACTCACTACTATGGCGGAACTTCCTTGTTTCAGTTTCCTGTACTTTTTCTGGACACATACATATCCAGTGTACTTTAGGAATCTCTCACTCTCCATTGTCTGTTTTTAAAAATATGATTTGCACGAACTCTTTGAGAATCGCATACATGTTCACATGTTTTGATAACTTCTATTCAGCTCTTACGCTAACTCCTCCCAGTCTGGCCCCGTGCCCCGCCCCTCCCCCTCCACGTTCTTGGCTCTGGCTGGAGTAGGGGTCAAAGAGCAGAGGTGGGACTGTGGCTGCAGGGTGTCGCTGCGTTATCTCATTAAGAGCTGATCCCCAGGAAGGCGAACAGCCTGTCTCAAAATTTGCTTTGCAAGGAATATAATAAGGAAATCTAAAAAGACTGGACAGAAGGTGTGCTTAATCTCTTGTAATGCTGGTTCACCCCAGTTTCAGACCAAGAGTGATGATACTTGGAAAAAAATTGGGAGCCTGCCTGCGGGCAACATTCACCCCTGATGGAAAGATTGCTACAGAAACCTGACCCTCGGAAGTTCCCAACGTCCGAGTAAGGATTTATTAAAGGAATTAATATCTTTGAAGGCTCAGAAAGCAATCCTGTTTTCCTACAAGATGGATGAAAGGTAGAGATTTCAAAACATTTGCTCGAAAACATCAATAGCCAATCCTGCTGATTTAATTTTTTCAATCCCCCGGGCATCAAAAGAAGTTGTGACTTGTCCACGTTTACCTTGGAAGCAAAGCAATATTGTAAATTAGAAATGACCACGGCTTTGCTGGCTGCATTTCATTTCTAATTAGTAGAAGTTTCAGGAAACTTTGGAACCTTTTTTTCCGCAGAAGCTGAGGAACTCGTCCCTTGTGGATGCAGGAGTATCTGGCCACCTTCACTTACAAATGACGAAGTTTTGGATCTAGTTGTCTATCCCAAGCTTTCCAAAACATGGGGTTCAGTCACCCCCATTTCTCATCCAGTTTACTCTTGACTCAGCAGACATATTTTATTCTTTTGTTGGGAACTCACCGGACATTTACTTACCAAAGACTGATCCTAAAACTGAAAACAAAGAAACACCAAGATTGCAAAGCAATGAATTAGTGACTGAGTTTGCTTCTGGTGGTGAGCGATGGGAAGCAATGCTAGGAAGCAATGCTAGGGCTTTGATATTAAGGTTTTTCTCCGAGAATACATCTGAAACAGAGGTCATGTCGTACATTAGGCTGTGTTGTGCTGTGAGCTTGTCCCAGCTGCTCAGCATCATTTGAATCCAAGAGTGCAAGACCAGCTCAGACAGCAAAATAAGTCTCCCAGTTCAAACAAAACAGATCATTAAAAACTCCAACAAGGAAGGGGGGTCCAGGAAGTGGGACAGCATTCGAAATGTAAATAAAGAATATAATTAATAAAAAAGAAAAACCCCAACAAACAGAAAGTTTGTTTGTTATTTTATTGACTACATTTAAAAAAAAATTCAATGTCAGCCAGTTGGTGGGTGCACACGCCTTTAATCTCAGCACTTGGGAGGCAGAGGCAGGCAGACCTCTGAGGCTAACCTTGTCTACTGAGACAGCTCCAGGATCGTCAGGGTTATAAAGTGAAACCCTGTCTTGAATTGCCTCCTCCCCCTCCCCCCCCCACCAAATTCAGTATTCCTGGCTGGCCACCAACTCTTGATCTTCCTGCATCAGCCTCCTGATTTCTTTTTTTCTTTTTTTTTTTTTTTTGCCTCCTGATTTCTGAGATCTCAGGCCACACTACCACGTCTGGAGCTGTTGTGTCTAGCAGTATTTCAAGCCCTTAGGATAAAGCGATAAATAAATCAAGTCTCTAATGAATGTCAGGAAATATGTAGTCATTAATGGAAATATTTGGCTCTGAACTGTATTCTATGAGTAGATAGTTCAGGAAGCACCCGAATGCTATTAAAGTAAGAAGAATATATCATCTAAAAACATGACCATCTTAGTATGGTGGCTGATCTTGATCATCAACTTGAGTGCAATTTCAGAAACTTTGGGCAGTCCTGTGAGGGGTTTTCTTGATTGGATCATTTGAAGCAGGAAGAACCCTAAATGTGTACATCAGTTTCTAGTGCCAGGTTGGATAAAGGGACATAGAAGGAAGCTTTTGCTTTTTGCCTGCTTTTCCTCACTCTTGCTGGCAAGTTCATCTACCCTATTGCTATGGAGTTTTTAGAATCAGCTTCTTGTAGACTGAGGACCAGCTCTCCAGGAATCTCCTCCACCTACTAGATTCTCAACCTCTTGTGTGAACTACCTGGACCATAGCATGGAATTCAGTCTAATATCACACACACACACATACACACACACATACACACACACACACACACACACACACGCACGCACGCACGCACGCACGCACGCACGCACGCACGCGCACACACACACACACACACACACACACCCATCATATCAATTGTTCTTTCAGAGAATGCTGACTAAGCTTGTATGTGTGTGTGTTGGCTGCATGTGTGTGTGTGTGCATCGGCTGTGTGTGTATGCATGTGTGCAGGCCAGAGGTTGACATCAGATGTCTTTCCTTTCTCTCCATGTGCTAGTTTTTGAGACAGTGTCTCTCTGAACATGAAACTTAACAGTTCAGGTAGGTTGTTCAGCCAGGGAGCTTCAGGGGGTTCCCTGCATCTGCGTCCCCAGTTCTGGAATTACATGGACACACTGACAAACCTGACCTTTTAGGTAGGTCCTCATGTTTGTGAGACAGACACTTTACGAGCCGAGTCACCTCCTCAGGTCCACTTAGACATTTCTTGAGCGACTTTCTTCCTGCGCATCGGGGACGGTAAGTGGCCTCGGCGTCCTCTCTGAGTCCCTGTTTGCTGAACTCAGGCAGTGTGGGAGTTACCTTTGTCACAGGTGACTGGGCTAGAGGGGATGATACAGATGTGGAATTGAGAGGCTGCTCCACTCTGGACTCGAGATTGCACAGTTATACCTTGTCTCTGGAAGACTAATGGCTTCTCTCTCATAGAAAACCAGTTCCAGGGATATGCCAAGAGCAGGCCAAGCCAATCAGAAGAAAGCAGTCAGGAAGGAAGCGCAGAACTGAGCTGACCATTGCTCTGGATCTCTAACTCAAGCATCCACACAAGCCACTCCCCTAACTCAAGCGTCCACACAAGCCACTCCCCTAACTCAAGCATCCGCACAAGCCACTCCCCTAACTCAAGCATCCGCACAAGCCACTCCCCTAACTCAAGCATCCACACAAGTCACTCCCTTAACTCAAGCATCCACACAAGCCACTCCCCTAATAGGGGAGTAATGGAAGATTGAACAGATCGGAAGGCCCAAGACCATTACTCAGATGCCGCCCTCCTGTGACACCGGTGATGGGGAGTGAAGCCGCTGTCCTTGGTGTCTGAGATACACTTGTCCCTCCCTTCCCCTATGGGGACGACTTCCCTCCTGCTCATCTTCCAAGTTGCAGTTCAGCCTGTTCACTGCCTTGTGAAGCGTGAGGGGACTGGAGAGAGGCAACCGCACTTCTGTGCTGTCCTGGGACTTTAAGTGGCATTTATGAATGTAGTATGTGTACTTTGTCTTGCAGGTATAGGGACTCTCTATGCCTTACATGTCCATATATACGCCTATAGCAGATGTTCAGTGAATTCTTCCTGAATGACTAAACACGTAGTAACCTTGGTTATTGTTAAAGCTTCATTTTGGTAGCAAGACCAACAAGAAGACTCGCAAGCAACAAGAATTTCTCTTGGTAGAAATTCTGTGCCCTAAAAATTGGCTAGCAAACTTCATTGTGCATCTGCAGATTTAATGCCCATCACAGAAAGCTTGCTGGCACAGTCTCTCCACAGGGAGAGCTTGGTGTCTGGTGATCAGCCTCTGAAGGATGTCATGTTCTTGTCATTATGACTTTCTCCACCTAGGATAAACTAGTGGGCAACAGGGAGTCATTTTGAAAATCTCCAATAAAGGGCTAGAGAGATGGCTCAGTGGTTAAGAGCACAGACTGTTCTTCCAAAGATCCTGAGCTCAATTCCCAGCAACCACACGGAGCCCCACAACTATCTGTAGCGGGGATCTGATGCTCTCTTCTGGTGAGTCTGAAGATAGTGACGGTGTACTCACATATATGAAATAAATAAATAAATAAATAAATCTTAAAAAAAAGAACGTTCTAATGAAGTTGTGATTACTTCAGCTCTTGCCTTCAAATCTGATGCTCCTGAGTTTAGTCCTTGGCACCCACTTGATGGAAAAAGAACTCTTGCAAGTTGTCTTTCAGTTTACACACACTGTGATAAAAGCTTTTAAAAAGAAGGGATACAAGGTTATTTTCTTAAATATCTATAATATCTTTACAGTGAGAGTATATTTAATTATGAAAACACTATTTCATAAAGTTATATAATTAGAAGGGATTTTTAGCTTAAAAAAGAGGCTTATTTTTATTTTATGAGTATGACTATTTCTATGTATGCATACCATGTGTGCAGTGTCAAAGGTGGCCAGAAGAGGGCACTGGATGTCCCGGAGCTGGAGTCAACAGAAACTTGTGAGCCACCCCGTGTGGGTGCTGGGAATCCAACTCGGGTTCTCTGCAACAGTAGTACGTCTCACAACTGTGGAACTCTCTCCAGACCACGATTCTTAGCTTCAATTAGTAAAACTAATGTGTAGATCCTTGTAAAACGAAATACAAAAGGTAATTTTTGTGTTATTCTCTTAATTTCAGATGATTATTCAGTTATGAATATTAACTTCTGAGCTGGGCATGGTCAGAAGGCAGGTGGATCTTGTGAGGCTAGCCTGATCTACAAAGGGAGTTCCAGAGCCACATCTACCCACCCACCCCCAACCCCGCCCACCGAATAGGTTGCGTTCTCTTGTAACACGCCACAGAAACAGGTTCTGGTAACCCTAGCAGCATTTGCTCCACAGTCCTCTTGCCCGCCTGCTGCAGCACTCAGCCAATCCACCACCTCCTGTGCCAGGACGGCGCTGCTACTACTACTATCACCGGCACCATGTCTTACCCCTACCCAGCATTGACCCCGGAGCAGAAGAAGGAGCTGTCTGACATCGCTCGCCGAATTGTGGCTCCGGGCAAGGGCATCCTGGCTGCAGATGAGTCCACTGGAAGCATTGCCAAGCGGCTGCAGTCCATTGGCACCGAGAACACCGAGGAGAACAGGCGCTTCTACCGTCAGCTGCTGCTGACTGCCGATGACCGTGTGAATCCCTGCATTGGGGGTGTGATCCTCTTCCATGAGACACTGTACCAGAAGGCAGATGATGGACGTCCCTTCCCCCAGATTATCAAGTCCAAGGGTGGTGTTGTGGGCATTAAGGTGGACAAGGGCGTGGTTCCCCTGGCAGGAACTAACGGTGAGACCACCACCCAAGGGCTGGATGGGCTGTCTGAATGCTGTGCCCAGTATAAGCAGGATGGAGCCGACTTTGCCAAATGGCGTTGTGTGCTGAAGATTGGGAAACACACCCCCTCAGCCCTCGCCATTATGGAAAATGCCAATGTTCTGGCTCGTTACGCCAGCATCTGCCAGCAGAATGGCCTTGTACCCATCGTGGAGCCAGAAATCCTCCCTGATGGTGACCATGACTTGAAGCGCTGTCAGTATGTAACTGAGAAGGTCCTGGCCGCTGTCTACAAGGCTCTGAGCGACCACCATGTCTACCTGGAAGGAACCTTGCTGAAGCCCAACATGGTCACCCCTGGCCAGGCTTGCACTCAGGTATTTTCCAGTGAAGAGATTGCCATGGCAACGGTCACAGCACTTCATCGTACAGTGCCCCCTGCTGTCCCTGGAGTCACTTTCCTGTCTGGAGGGCAGAGTGAGGAAGAGGCATCCATCAACCTCAATGCCATCAACAAGTGTCCCCTGCTGAAGCCATGGGCCTTGACTTTCTCCTATGGCCGAGCCCTGCAGGCTTCTGCCCTAAAGGCCTGGGGTGGGAAGAAGGAGAACATGAAGGCAGCCCAGGAGGAGTACATCAAGCGAGCCCAGGCCAACAGCCTCGCTTGCCAAGGAAAGTATACCCCAAGCGGCCAGTCTGGAGCCGCAGCCAGTGAGTCTCTCTTCATCTCTAACCATGCCTACTGAGCAGAGGCGGCCTAAGGCTGCCCCTGCAGCATCCCGGGGCCCTGCCTACCCGCGTGCTCTGGAGAAGAGGAAGCCTTCAGGCTCTCTCCCATCAACGCCCTCTTGCTGCCCCTCATGACTTTGGCGTGTGGCATTGTCTGTGAATGCTGACTCTGTCATCCCTTCCAGCCTGCTACTAATCAACAACTATTTAAAGGGGGAAGGAGGAAAGGCGGTTTCTGCCCCTTTCTCTTCAAGATTCGCTGGGCGTGGAGGTGGCAGGTATCACATTTTCAGGGTATGTCTGTAATATCACGTAAAGTGTTCCCACTCCAGCAATCCCATGTGTTTTTAAAGTCTGCTTCAAACAGGTGTTTGTTTGTTTCTTTCTTTCTGTCTGGGAACTACTGTAACCTTGAAAATTTGAACTGTTTGGTCAGTGAGCACTTGCCAAACCTCGAGTCTACATATCAGCAAATGTGTTTCTGTTTAACTATCTTTTTACAGTCCTAAGAGAAATAAACATATAAAATAAACGCATCTCAATGCATAGCTGCGCAGGAGTACAGATGTTTTATTAATGAAAATGAATCCAGCTTTTGGTAAGTCATGGCGGCAATATAACGTTTCATTGTTTGGTCCTGTGCTAGACAGTCCCTGCTGTTCCCACAAATTCCTGTAATGCTTAATGGACATCTGGAAGAATTCAGCCAATTAATCGAATTCACATAGGAGCTAGGCTAATGGCTGTCTGAAAGGCAGATTACATTAAATCAAACTTGCAATATGAATGAAAGCACTTAATCATACATGCAACATTCATTAGATGCGACACAGCAAGTGTTTTGATTACTTTAATGAAAGATCAGGTAAAGTGCATCAGCTGAGCAGATTGAAAAGACAGCATGCTTACAAATGTTTGATTATGCCGAATATCAACAGAAACGGTGCCAGTAATTTATAGCAAAACATATTTGTGGGTGTCTAGAGCGGCTGAACACAGGGAAATGTAGAGCCGGGGTGCAGAGCAGTGATTAATAGACGTCAGAACTTTAGTCAGGTGTCAGAAAGAGACGGGAGTTTAGTCATTTAGAGACACAGGCTCCTTCAGGTTGAGACTTGAAATCTCTATGAACCCCAACTTTATTTGCTCTAAGGATCTTTGGTGAGGAGATAGCAACTGTGTAGGGGACACCTGACTTAAGAGAGGGCTCTCCTCCGACAGTGGGCTTTGAAATCTCTTGCCCGGAATCGAAATCTTAGTGCTCATAGATACAGCTGGCCTCTAGAGCCATGAATATTTTTGACCATCCTTGCATTTTTCTCAGACACTCCCCACTAACATCCTAGAAAAGAAAACTTACAAAGGGTATTTCCTTCATAATATTAGTGGATTTGTAAATTTTAGGATACAATAAAATGCCGTTTGTAGCTTTATAGTTTTTAGAAAATAAGGATAAATGATATATAATGTAAAGGATGTATATTTTTAATGTATTACATTTAATGTATAACATCTAATATATGAGACTTTTTAAAAATTATTATTTTCTTTATTTACATTTCAAATGCTATCCCGAAAGTTCCCTATACCCCCCCCCCCGCCCCTGCTCCCCTACCCACCCACTCCCACTACTTGGCCCAGGCCTTCCCTTGTGCTGGGTCAATATATGCGACTTTTAGAGCAGGGTCTTAATTATATAGCCCAGGGTGGCCCTGAATTCAAAGTCTTCTCTCCTTTGTCTTCCAAATACTAGGATCATGGGTGTGTACCAGTGTGCCCAGCTAATACATTTGGAATTAATTTTGTAATTCGTAAAACTATAAAACAATGAAAATTGTGTTTTATACAACTGTGCATGACTTCTACAGTGAATATTAATATTAGAGAGGACTACCTCTAGAGACAGTGGCTTTAGTTTGTTGGCAGTGGAATTTTGAGGACAGAAATAGCGCAACACCTGGCAGGTCCTCCTTAGGTGCTGTCTCCAATTCAAACTGACATACAGTGAAGCAAAGATGCCATTGCTTTGCTACCAGGGAAGACACCAAAACAGGAAGATGGGAGTTGTAGCCACAGGCGTTTATGATGCTCTATCCAGGAAACTGTCACAGAGGACAACGGAACCAGCAGCCATGAAGAGATCATCTCAATCCAGAACACAGGCAAGCAGCCGGAAGCAGAGGTTTATGAATGTGCTGAAGAAGAGCGGGGGGCGGGGGTGGTGGTGAGGGGGGGAAGCTAGAACATGAGAAAATTGATATTTAAGCCTAACTTAGCTCACTTGACAAGAAATATGACCAGATAACTGCAAAGTCACTGTTCTGGAACAAAGTCGTCTTTAGCCTCATCTGGCTGCTGCAACAAAGTACTATGGAGCAGGTGGCGTATGCAGAACAGAACGCTATCTCTCACTGGGCTGGAAGGTGAGAAGTCCAAGGTCAGAGCTCCTGCAGGCTGTGTATCTAGTGAGGGGTTGCAGTCTGAGTCTCAGACTGTGCCTCTGCCCTGAGTCTTTACTGGAGAAGGGTTGGGGTTCCCTGGGGTTTGCCCTATGACCTCACCACCTGCCAAAGGCATTGCTTCCTAAAGCCACTCCCTTAGTGCTCTGTGTCAGTGTATGAATTTTGGAGTCACATGTATGAGAACCATTGAAAAATGTCGCAGAAACGTATGTGATTGCTATTGTGTTCTGCATTGCATATGCATTTACAGAAAGGGAAAGGAGAGGTAGCCATTATTTATCTCCCCACCTCTCTTTCCTTTGAGACAGGGGGCTCATTCACGCCCCCAGGTTGGCCTCAGCATAGGACATATGTAACCAAGAATGACTTTAAGTTCTGATTCTCCTGTCTCTGCCTCCTGAATGCTGGGATTACATTCATGCACCATCATGCCTGTTTTATCCATAATTGGGGATTAAACCTAAGGTTTTGTATATGTTATTAATTAATAAATCTACTCCCCGCATCTTATTTGAGATAAGTCTTGTATATCTCAGGCTGGTCCTGAACTTGCTTTATAGCAAGCCTGGCTTGATCCTTCTGTCTCAGACTCTGATCACTGGAATTATAGGTATCTACTGACACACCCAGTGTATCTACGATCCCTTAACCCCTAGGGGCTTATGGGTAGATAACCATATGGCAGTCTCATGTAATACCACTTGCTAAAGACTTCCATAAACATTTAGTTAAAGTAACTTCAAGATGTCCATGTTGTTGGTCATTTCGTCGATTCATCTTGAAAAAAAAAACAGTATTATGTTAAATCATTTGCTTTGTTCAATTTATTTGTGCAGTCTCTTATTGGGAAATACAGTGGTGTATTATAATTTTAGAATGTCAAGTTATTAATGCCCCTGTTTGGAAATACAATAATGACTTTAATTCACTCAGGAGAGTCAAACTGAAAGCCCACAGTTTTCTCCTTGAGCAAGCCCTCCCTCCATCTTTTGGACTAGATGACAAGCAGCTGGCAAACTGAATCTTTCTGCAGCATTAATTTGAACCTCACTCACCCTGGAGACCCCTCCTATGATACGACTCTGATAACAATCCCTGTCGTCTTCGGGTCTGCTCATCCACCCGCAGGAACCAGTCACAGGAAGAAAGTGCAGCTGTCTACAGTCAGATCGAGGCTTTGCTCGTTTCTCGACTGTCTTGACCACTTTGTTGAACTTGGCTGGTGATCAAAGAACTTGAGATGTCTTCCTCTTTCCTAGACAGCTGTCCTGTGAAAAGTGGGAAGTAATTCTACTCAGAGTCAATGGTTTTATTTATTTAGCATTTCTGGGTTTGTTTTCTTTCCTTTGAGAATAAAATCTTTGTGTGTGTATGATGTGAGTGTATGCATGCATGTGCTGTGGTGTGCATGCAGAGGTTAAAGGATGACTTTAGGCATGGTCTTTACCTTTCTGCCATGAGACAGGGTCACAGGTCCTGTTTTCTACACCTAACTACCTGGTATTGCAGATGCATGCTCCCGCCTCCAGCTTCCAGTGAGTTCTGGGCATCTGAGCTTGGATGCCCACAAGTGCCTGAGTTTGCTCAGTAAGCCATCTCTGAGCCTCTTAGTTTGTGTTTTGAAGATGGGACCTTTCTATGTAGCACAGGCTGGCCTTGAACTTATGGTGATCCTCCTGCCTCTGCCTCCTGCATACTGATTTATTTGCAGGCACACTTCTCTGTACCTGGTGTTGTTATTCTCCCATCAAAGGTTGTTCACCTTCAAAACTCTATTGGGTGTGAGCTAGGATAGGGAGGACGTTGTCATTTACCACCCCATCCTGACCAGGCTTTCTCTACAGATGCTCCGGCAGTGCTGAAGTGCAAACTTCTAGTTTTTTGGAAAGTTAGTTATGCCAAATGATGTTTTGCTGGGGTGCACAGGTGAAAGGTTGTCTTGATAGAGCAGACATGTGAAAGGACCCAGGATGAAAGAGTATAAATATGACCCCACAGACAGTGGAGGAAGAGCCCTGAGCTTTGGTTTGATTTGCTCCACCTCAATGTTCTTCCCTAAAGACACACATGTATTGGTTTGCCTTACATAGATAGCGTTGTTGAGCCCAACTTGAGAGATAAGTCGGGAACTGAGAGAAATTCGCCCAAGAACTGCTTGTGAGGTTCCTGCAGCAGTTGTTGCTTCTGCAGCCTCACCTCAGGCCGGTTGGCAAGCCTGTTAGTTTCTTCAAGATTGAACTGCAGCTGCCCGGTGTCTGCTTGCTGAGAGGACTGGATTGTAGCTGCTGGTTCAGGCTTGGTGTCTGCCTGCCTAGAGGGCTGGTCTGAAGCTGCTGAATCCTATTTGTCGTTTGCTACGGGACTGAACTGCTGCTCAAGAAGATCAAACTCACCCCCAAAGAACTACTGCTGAACAGGTCCACTTCCTCCATATCCTAATAACTTTTCTCTTCCACTACTTCTGCTGAGTGCTGGGCCAGAGGAAAGGTTAGACCCTTATTAAAAGCAGGTTGAGTGCTGGGTGTGGTGGCGCACGCCTTTAATCCCAGCACTCGGGAGGCAGAGGCAGGCAGATTTCTGAGTTCAAGGCCAGCCTGGTCTACAAAGTGAGCTCCAGGACAGCCAGGTCTATACAGAGAAACCCTGTCTCGAAAAAACAAACAAACAAAAAAAAGCAGGTTGCAAAAAAATGGATGCCTCCACAGTGTTTCATTTTAATTTCTGTTAAGTTCCCATCCCTGGCACATTTCTAATGGTGCCGACCAAGCCTTTTGTTGAGCTGCCCCACTGAACCAGACAAGAGCTAACACATCTCCATGGCTTCCTTGAGAGGGATGGGGGAAGCAGATTCAGAGGTTAAGCAAGTCTCTCAAGCTAACAAAGCAGTTTTCCCAGTCGGAATGAGAAGTCCCGTGTGTGTGTGTGTGTGTGTGTGTGTGTGTGTGTGT
>NC_034596.1:52395651-52404450 GCF_900095145.1 Mus pahari
GTGTGTGTGTGTGTGTGTGTGTGTGTGTGTGTGTTACAGTCAGCTTCGGCATACTAAACTTTCCTTGCATGCCGTGTCTTTCCTCTGTCACCGCTGTCCTTTGCCTGCAGGCACTTCTCAGTGGGGCTTTCTGAAGTTTGTTTGTTTGTTTGTTTGTTTTTTTAAGTTTCTCAGTGTTTGAGACAGGGGCACCAAGCCTTGATCTCTGTGATCCTCCTGCCGCAGACTTTCAAATGCTGGGATTATAGGCATAAGCCACATCCGACTAATCTGCAAGTTGTGTAGTATAATCGCTTATTAACAATCACAGAAGAGCTCAGGCAGAATTTTACATGACTATCCATTAAAAACGACTCACGTCAGCTCCCAGGGCTTTGCCAGGCGGCTCTTAGGATATTGGCTCCTTCGAGTTCGGAAACGGTGGGCGGAGACACCAATTAGACTGGGTTCCATTTGGCTCAGAGACTTCTGCAGTGCGTGATCTAAGGAAGTCTACGGTTTTGTTTTATTTAATTGCCTGGAATCATCTACTGAAGACTTAGTGTGAGTAAAACATTGTGTCGGGTACTTTGTAGATAGGCACAATCAGTTCTTTCACTCGATGAGGTCACATGTTTAATCAATGCAAACCTAGAGCTGGTGGCTAGAGAATGTGAGGTCCCAGGCTTGAAGTGGTGTCCAGCGATGTCCTCACATAAAGCTGTGTTGAGAACTGGTCGCGAGGAGGCTCTTTAGGCCTAAGATTAAACCATCTTTAGGGGCTCAGTCACAAAACAGACCACACCGCAGTCAGTTCCCGGGAATGATCTCTGATTCTGTGGTACTTAAACTACACGGGGTCATATCGAAGCTGAAGAAAGCAGAACTAAGCTTCAACATTCAGTAGCACAACAATATTTCTTCTCAACAGCCAAACAAAATAAATAAACAAAAAAGGGAAAAGGCCCTCTTGAGAGGGGCAGGAGGGCACGTGGCGAGGCAGTTTTGTTTCCATTAGCGCCTGCGTCAAAGGCTTTTAAAGTACTTTACAAAACATTGTGCTTCGCCCTCTGTGAGAGGAAAGCGTTATTATCTCCAGAGAAAGGTGGAGGGAAGGGGGAACAAAAGTTTCCTTCTTTTGTGCCAACTATTTTGTGGACTATTTGAAATGAGACTTGAAGCTAGAGGCGAGGGAGAGGAGGCTGGAAGAATTTGTAATTGAGGGGCATAATTTCACAGGACAGAAGTGTCTAGAGACTGCTAATACAGGGGAATCTTCGTTTCCAGTGAAGCGCAAGGAGAGCCCTGGGCTGCTGCAACACCTCTGCGCGTCGGGCAAAGAGCAATTCCAGCTTCGGAAGACCCTCCACTCGCAGCAAAAATGTTCAGTGAGAACTGCCATGATGAGGATTCTCTCAGAATTGTCCAAAATGTGTCCACAGTGTTCCTCTATGCACACAGGCTTTCTTGGGTAGAATATTAAATATTTGCAGGGCGCAGTGCAGATTCCTGTGCACATACTTAGACTTGCCATGGCCTGAGTCTACTCGCAGTCCTTTCATCCCCTGTTCTTGTTTGTTAATATACCACTTTTTCTGTTATTTGTTTCATGGAATTTCCATGAATGAATTCTATGCATGAAAAATAGATGTGATAGCTTAATAAGAAAAACACTGCATTTCCATTTATTAAAAAAAAGTCTACAAAATCTAGTTACATAGTAACTTCTTTTGAAGATGCTCAGTCCCAACATTGCTGTTGAGAAAAATGGCATTCATACTTATTTGTATATGTATTTATTTTTATGTATGTGTGTGTATCTGTCTTTGTGTTTATGTCCCACATGTATGCAGTTGCCCACGTTGGCCAGAAGAGGGTGTTGAATCCTCAGGATCTTGAGTTGCAGGCAGTTGTGAACTGAGGATGCTGAGAACTGAACTTGGGTCCTCTGGGAAAAGTGGCAAGTGTTAAGTGTTAAATGTTGAGACATCTCCAGTCTGGTTGGAAATGCACATTATCTCTGCTCTACCTCCCCCCCCCCCCCAGCGTTTCTCTGTGTATCTTTGACTGATCTGGAACTTGCTCTGTAGACCAGGCTAGCCTCGAACTCACAGATATCAGACTACCTCTGGGATTGAAGGCATGCACCACCAACACCCAGATACCAAATATACTTTTGAAAAGATGATGGTCTCACTCTGTTATCCAGAATGGCTGGTCATGAACTTCTGGGTTCTAATGATCCTCCTGCTTCAACCCTCTGAGTGGATGACACGATGACACTTGTGAGCAGCTAATATGGACACACACACACACTGCACATCTGTGTATTCACATCTATACATGTATGTTTATATACACTTTGGAGGGCAGTATTGGGTTGAACCCAGTTGCCCTGCCACGCAGAGCAAACTCCCCACCACTGAACCACAGCCCTAGGCTGTTCTCATTTTATTTCATTTTTTAAAAATGGCCTTCACACTCAAACCATCACTGCATGCTTGCTCCATTCTAGGGAAACCAGGGCACAGTGGGAAGCCTGGTCAGCCCTGAGGTTGCTAGGCAATGCACTTCTCTCTCTCTCTCTCTCTCTCTCTCTCTCTCTCTCTCTCTCTCTCTCTCTCTCCCCAGGGGGCGGGGCCTAGAGGGAAGCTGGGTAGGCTCTGTGCCTTGACCCAGCCCAGATGCTGGAGTCCATTCGCTGGCTCTGAGATCCTCTCGTGGGCATCCCAGAGAAAGGAACGCTGCTTTCGCTTCAGTTCCGGCTGTGTGGAACCCAAAGGCCCTCAGCTGAGAGAACCTTCTAGTCTGCTGTAGACGTGTTCACTTCTCGGGGTTTCCGGAAGGCAGAAGTCCATGCTGAAATGTCCTCAGGTAGGCAGAGGACAATTCTGTGATGGCCACTTCCGGCTCCTGCTGGCAGCTGGCATCCTTTGACTTGTAGCTGCTTCCTTCCAGTCTCCGCATCTGGGCACATGGTCTCCTGTGCCAGGTCTCGTTCTATCTTGCTCTTTCTTTTGTTTTAGAATATTTTTTATCTATTATCTGACATTTATAAATGTATTCCACACATTTGTACAGGTGTCTTGATCATATGCAACCTAAATCTTCTCTCCTGCACCCTCCTCCCGGTACCCTCCCTGTATGACTCCTCCCCTAAGCCGAAACCTCATCAGTTAGGTTTCCTCCCTCATCGTTCAGGAATGTTGTTTGGCTTGATCTTGCCGGAGTAACTAACCATGGCTGCAGTGCGGTCCTGTGTGCAGTGTGTAGTGTGCTCTTCCCTGGGTTTACAGTCTTTCTGCCCCTTTTCTAAAATGTTCTCGGAGCCTTGAGGGATTGGTAGAGATGTTCTCACTTAGGGCTGAGCACCCAGTACTTACGTATTTTTGGGCCTGACCAGGCTTCCCACTGTGCCCTGGTTTTCCTAGTTACCAAATAAGTAGTAACTTATTTTGACTAGGTATGAGTCCCTGCAGTAACCACTACCCACTGCAAAAAGAAGTTTCCTTCACTAAGGTTGACGGTCCGCTGAGCTGTGGGTATACACGCGATACTTAGTTTGACAATACATCTTTACATAATTTTAGAGGGGTGTCAGAGGTTGAAACATTCAGAAAGTGAATTTGCCTATCAATAAGTTGTTGCTGAAAGTAGGGCTGAATCCTATTGATCTGGAGCTGTCTCAGTCAGCTGCTGGTAGAGCCTCTTAGAGGACAGCCATGTTAGGCTCCTGTCTGCAAGTACAATATGGCATCAGTAATAGTGTCAGGGATTGGTGCCTGCACATAGGATGAATCCCAAGTTGGGCCTGTCACTGGATGGCCTCTCCTTCAGTCTCTGCTCCATTTTTGTTCCTGTAATTTCTTTTAGACAGAAATAATTCTGGGTCAGAAAATTTGAAGATGGGTGGGTGGTTCCATGCCTCAACTGGGGGCCATGTCTTTCTCTGGAGATGGTCTCTTCAGGTTCTATCTTTCCTCTGTTGGGCATTTCTGCTAGTGTCATCCCCATTGAGTCCTGGGAGCCTCTCACATCCCAGGTCTCTTAGCCAATCTGATTGGTGTAAGGTGGAATCTCAGGGTTGTTTTGATTTGTATTTCCCTCATGACTAAGGATGTTGAACATTTCTTTAAATGCTTCTTGGCCATTTGAGATTCCTCTGTTGAGAATCCTCTGTTTAGCTCTGTATGCCATTTTTAAATTGGGTTATTTGGTTTTTAGGAGCCCCAGGATATTGAAAACAATTCACAACAATAAAAGAACTTTCAAGGGAATCACCATCCCTGACCTCAAGCTGTACTACAGAGCAATAGTGATAAAAACTGCATGGTACTGGTACAGAGACAGGCAGGTCGATCAATGGAATAGAATTGAAGACCCAGAAATAAACCCACACACCTATGGACACTTGATCTTTGACAAAGAAGCCAAAACCATACAGTAGAAAAAAGAAAGCATCTTCAACAAATAGTGCTGGTCTGACTGGCTGGCTGCTTGTAGAAGAATGAAAAAGGATACATATTTGTCACGTTGTACAAAGCTCAAGTCTAAGTGGATCTAGGACCTCCACATAAAACCAGATACACTGAATCTATTAGAAGATAAAGTGGGAAACAGCCTTGAATGCATTGGCACAGGGGAAAATTTCCTAAGCAGAACACCAGTGGCTCAGGCTCTAAGATCAAAAAATCAATAAATGGGACCTCATGAAACTGAAAACTTCTATAAGGCAAAGGACACTGTCAATAGGGCAAAACATATTGGGAAAAGATCTTCACTAACCCTACATCTGATAGAGAGCGAATATCCAAAATATCCAAAGAAGTCAAGAAGTTAGACTCCAGAAAATCCACCTTATTTTTTTGAGACAGGCTCTCTCACAGACTCAGCTAGGGTACCTGGCCAGCCAGCTCCAGAACCTTGCCTGCCTCCCCACCCCCACTCATGCTGGGCTTACAGGTATATGCTGCCATCCTGATTTGTTATTGTTTAAGATCTTATTTTTATTTTAAATTGTGTGTATGTACATATGTGTCTCTGTGTGTTTGTGAGTAAGTCCCTAGAGAATTAAGCAGGATAAAGGAAATGTAACTAACACGTAATATTTATTTTTCCCTGTCCTCCCAATAATACTTCCCAACAGAATATTTAATGTTTTTCACTAAAAGAAGCTTGGTTGATATCTAATAATAGAATGTCAGAAAGCAAAAAAAATATTATAATTGATCTCATGAGTTATCATGTCTTTCATAAATAAACAAATAAACAAAACAAACAAACACATATTTAGACAACTTCCCAGTGAGAGCAAGGGCGCTCAGAGGACAGCTCAGGTCTTCTGAATTCCCTGGGCTTTGGTCACTTTATTTTTGTTATGGAATATTACTACTCATATAGAAACTTCAGCTATACTCTTCTGGTAAAGGAGATAGTTTTCATAAGTAAATAATGACAAGTTTTGTATTTGTTCTGTCTCCCCGGCTTGTTCGAATCGTCCCATAAGTAGACATCTACTGAGCTGAGTGTGGTGGGTCCCACAAAGCTTCACACACACTTAGTGGATATACTACCCTATGGCAGTTATGACTGGATTTTAAAATCTGGGTTTGCTGTAAGCATTTCCAGCAACAACCCTAGAGAATATAGAGCTACCACGGCAGCTCAAGCATGAAGTAAAGATAGCAACTTAATGAAGGGAAGCGGAAGTTCGCTCATCTCTCTCCTTTTCCGGAAACACATTTTGCACATGAGTCGACTTCGTCAGCTGGCCTAGTGTCTCTCTTGTCTCAGAGTTAATGCATATTTTAGACGAATTCCACTTGTGAAGATCACCTATAGACTTCAAAGGCCATCATCTGTAAGTGAAATCGCGACTACAATTTTATCACATTTTTGGTGTGGTCTTATGCCAGATGATAAACACCGTTTGCTTGATTACTTTGATTATTATTATTTTTCCTTTGTTTGTTTTTGAGACAAGATTTCACTGTGTAGTTTGTCTGTCTTGGAACCCATTATGCAGACCAGCCTGGCCTTGAATTCTCAGAGACTCATTTGCCTTTGCCTCCTGGATGCTGGATTAGTGGTGTGCATCACCAAGTCTAGAATATTTGCTTATCTTAACATAAAAAGAGCCTATCCTTGTGTGTGTGTGTGTGTGTGTGTGTGTGTGTGTGTGTTTGTGTTTGAAACAGAGTCTTGGTGTTTAAGCTAGACTGGCCTTGAATTTACTATGCTCAGGCTATACTTAAACTCAATCATCCTGCTTTAACCTCTCAAGTGCTAGGATTACAGGCATGCACTCCAACCACACTGGACACAACCATAATTTTTATTGGATGAAGTCCAATGACCACTCTTCTGTAACTCAAGCTATAATAACATTTCTCAATAAAATAATGTATAACATATCTCATTATTAGTTTCTGATATAAAATTCAATTTCAAATAAATGTTATCATTTGCCAAGAAATCTAGTATTATATATTAAAAGCAGATATAAAGGAAGATTTTTTTCTACATTTTCTCTCGATTCAGGAAAACACTACTTTATGTTATCTGGTACCATGGTTTCGGTAAGAATGTTGTGGGATGAAACTGTGGAATGGATGAAGCACATAGTTTCAATTATCCTGTCAGATGCAAACCTTTTGGAAACTAGGCTTGATTGACTCAGATACTTGCCTGCTTCTTGCACAGAACACTTTGTTAAGTGAAGGGAAGAATAATGTCTCCAATTGCAAAATAGAGGGAGTTTGAGGCTGGCAGAATGCAATTGCCCAAGTTAGAGCTAGCCAAATTGATCTGTAATCATTTAGATATAACAATGTGATGGGTGGCGGGCAGCATTTGTTCATGAAGATAGATAATGTCAGGCAAATCTGATTTATTTGGTCTTATAAAATTACTCAACAAGTTGGTGGGTGCAGAAAACTCCATGGACAAACATATATCTAAATGTTTGTAAAAGCCTTTGATGTGGGTCTGCAGGGGATGAGTGTAATTGAATGTCAGGAAGATGCTGCCCAGATAACAATGCATCTGTGTGCCCATCAGATTTAAGCCAGAACAGTCATAAAACAGACCATAACATCTAACTAATGTATTTGGCGCAGACAATAAAAAGGGCCAGCATCTTTGCAGATCAGTGTTGTAAAAACGTATGAAAATGATTTAGTCCACTTACATCCATTCTTTCTTTCTTCTCACAACCACATCCAAATGAGCTATGACTTTGTCCTCCACTGAGAGTCACCGGATTTGGAATTCATGGCTGTCTGCAAAGGCATTATGATAAAGCAGCCTTCAGGCTAGATGGTTTCTTAAAGTAGGGTAAAGTTGAGTGAAAAATCTTATTTACATAAATTTCCTAGTAGATTTTTGAGAACAGAAAGATAATTTATAAGAAATTAACCATAGTAATTGCCATACTTTGTGTGTGTGTGTGTGTGTGTGTGTGTGTGTGTGTGTGTGACAGAGAATCAGCAAATAATCAGAAACTATAAAAAAGGGGATAAGGAGGAGAGTGGATTCATCTGGGTGTGTTTTATTTAGTGCTTTATATATATTCTATGTATAGGTTCAAGGGTGACAATAAAAAAATGTAATTATCTATGAGGTGGCTGCTAACCAGTCAGAAACAAGGCAGGGCCACAGCTGCCATCATGGACTTTTGGATTGAGTTGGAAGGTGATGGGAAGGTGGGAGGGTTTGACTGAGGCTGTAGGAAAGAGAGAGAGAGAGAGAGAGAGAGAGAGAGAGAGAGAGAGAGAGAGAGAGAGAGAGAGAGAGAGAGAGAGAGAGAGAGAGAGCGAGCACTGGAAAGCCTTCTCTAACTGCTGAGAACGTTTTGATTTTAACAGTGTAGCTTTCTTTGCTGGTGGGTACCAGCTGTAAAATAGCCAAAGGACTCTAAGAAAGCTACATAATAGAAAGCTGGATGTAGGTTAAATTACAAATAGAAAGGCTGAAGATATGGCTCAGTGGCAGAGGGCTTTGTCTAGCATGCACAGGGCCCAGAGTTCGATTCTCAGAACAAAAGAGAGTGAAATAGAAATATCACTTTAACAGATTATAGGACATTGAATTATATCAGTACTAGATGCAAGTTTATGTGAAGACAGCAATATTTATAGCTTATCTAGTTGGTAATTTTCTCAATAAGTGATAGAACATAACGGAAGACATAGGGAAAGCAGTGCCTTTGTACCTGCTGATCAGCAGTGGATAGGCACACTCTTTCTGAAAGATGGTTTGCAATATTTAGTAAAAACCTTGAAGGTGCTTAATTTAGTATTTCTTAGATAAATCTCCCAGTGAAAAGGGACGAGCTGGCAGCATCAGGGTGGTTCTGCAGCTTCTTGGTGCTCTTGCAGAGGACCTGGGTTTGGTTTCCAGCATCCATATCTCAGAACCATTGACAGCTTCAGGTCTGACATCTCTTCTGATGCCCTCAGGTTCTGCACACACATCCTGCCATTCATACTCACAGGTGAGACACACACACACACACACACACACACACGCACTTGAGCAGTTATGCATGTACCATGGTGAGTGTAGAGGTCAGAGGTGGAGTGTAGCGAGGTGAGTGTGGAAGTCATTTCTCTTCTGCCATTATGGGCCCTGAGGGATTGAACTCACATTACTTATGTCGTCAGGCTTGGTGGCAAGTACTTTAACCCACCAAACCATACTGCTGACCGTGGAATGAATGAATTTCTCCCTTCCTTCCTTCCTTCCTTCCTTCCTTCCTTCCTTCCTTCCTTCCTTCCTTCCTTCCTTCCTTCCTTCCTTCTCTCTCTCTCTCTCTCTCTC
>NC_034596.1:52404575-52414533 GCF_900095145.1 Mus pahari
CCCCCGTATGATTGTTCTGTGTGCATATATGATGCAGGCCAGAAGAGGGCATGAAGAGGGCATCAGATCCCATTACAGATGGTTGTAAGCCACCATGTGGTTGTTGGGAACTGAACTCAGGACCCCTGGAGGAGCAGTCAGTCTTCTTAACTACTGAGCCATCTCTCCAGCCCCTGACCCTGGGTTTTTTAAATCTACTGTAGATCTTAGTGCAGACCCAGCTTAGCTTTTCTTGTCTACCCTTTCAGCTTCCTCTCTAGCCTTTCTCCGTGCCTTTGCATCAGCCACAGATCCTCGAAAATACTTTCTTCAGGACACACCCGTTCCCCTTCCCCCATATTGGCACTCGGGTAGATAATTTCTACTATCTTTCCTGTTCTCCATTATGATTTCTTCAGTCCTGGAGCAGCTAGCTTTCAGAAGCCCCTCCTTCCAAGCTAACTCCATTCCCTCAGGACTCTGCCTCTTGGTGAGGACTTTGGTACCCCTAGCTCTTTCTGGTGGCCCCTCTCAGCCTTTCCTCCTAACTTATCCTCATTCATTTCTGTCACCCAATGATTCACAGAAGCAGGCTCTACCAGAATCCCACAGCTAGCTCATTTGCTAAAGATCCTGAGAGGGCAATAGTGACCAAAGAATGGAATACTTACCCAAAAAAGACAAGAGCAGACAATGATTGACATTAAGAAACACCTCAAACATCATCCCGCTACCTAGATCTCAGAGCAAAAACATAAACATGACTAGCCAAGACAATACGTTTCCTTCAGAAGTCAGTCTCCCTAGTGCAGTTGGCCTTGAGAAACACAGCTGCAGCACAAGGCAATGACTTCGAAACATCAATTATAGTTACATTCAAGGATCTTGAAGAATCTATGAACAAATACATTATCTACCCATGAAAATCTGAAAATACAAAAAACCAGAGTTGAATGAAATAATGAAAAGAATTGGGCTGGAGAGTTGGCTCAGCGATTAAGAGCACTGACTGCTCTTTCAAAGGGCCTGAATTCAAATCCCAGCAACCACATGGTGGCTCATAACCATCTGTAATGAGATCTGATGCCCTTTTCTGGTGAGTCTGAAGACAGATACAGTGTACTTAGATATAATAATAAATAAATCTTTGGGCTGGGGCGAGTGGGGCCGACCCAAGCGAGCAGAGGTCCTGAATTCAATTCCCAGCAGCCACATGATGGCTCACAACCATTTGCACAGCTACAGTGTACTCATATACATGAAATAAATAAATGAATCTTTTAAAAAGAAAAGAATTCAATAGTGAAAGTAAATTTTAACAAAGAAACAGACTCAGTAAAGAAAATCCATACTGAAATAAAACAGCAAATGAAAAATTTAGAATGGCAAACAAAGTCTTCAGAGGTAAGCCTCACCAACAGAGTATAAAACATGCAAGAGATGAAATAGATACCTTAGGAAAGAAAATTGTTAAATTCAAAACATTCTAGACACAAAATGTCCAGGGAATCTAGAACACGATGGAAAGACCAAATCTATGAGTGATAAACATAGAGGAAGGAGAAGAAACCCAGGGGGAAAGGCACAGAAAATATTTTTAATGGAATCATAGAAGACAGTTTCCCCAATCTAAAGAGGAGGCACCTATCAAGGTATGGGAAGTATATAAAACACTAAACCAACAGGACTAGAAAAAACACTCCTTATCATATATAGTAATCAAAACACTTAATGGACAAAACAAAGAATGGATATTAAAAGCTACAATGAAAAAAGATCTATTGATGTATAAAGGCAGACCCATTAGACTAATGCCTGACTTCTCAGAAGAATCTGAAAAACAGAAGGAACTGGCCCGATGTTCTACATACTCTGACAGACCTCAGATGCTAGATTACTATACCCAGCAAAACTTTCAGTCACAATAGATAGAGAGAGAAAGACATTCCACAATACAACCAATTTAAGCACTGTATCTATAAATCCCTAACTTCAGTAGCCACTAGCAGGAAAACTCCAGTCTGAAGAGGTGAACCACACCTGAGATAACTCAAAGACTAAATAATCTCATGGTAGTACATCAAAGGACAGGAGGAAAACAACTTGAACCAACACCACAACAAACTCTCCACAGTCAGCACTGCTCATGAATAACTCTCAATATCAATGATCTTCATTCCCCAATAAAAAGACACAGACTAACAGAACAGTAAAGAAATCAGGATCCATCCTTCTGCTGCGTTCAAGAAACACAACTTAACATCAAGGGTAGACATCACCTCACACGGGAAAAAACAAACAGATATTCCAAACAGATGGACTCAAGAAGCAAGCCAGTGTACCTGTTTTTAATATCTGATAATGTAGACTTCAAACCAAAACTAATCAGAAGAGACAGAAAAGGACACTAGATTTACCAAGAGGATATTGCAATTTTAAATATCTATGCACCATACATAAGGATACTCAAGTTCATAAAAGAAACACCACTACAGCTTAATTCACATATTGACTTCAATACCCAACCCTTATCATAGACAGGTCATCCAGACAGAAACCAAACAGAAGAATGCTGAATTTAAGTAACATCACAAGCCAAGTGGACCCAGAAGACATCTACAGAACATTCTGCCCAAACAGAAGAGAATATATAGAAGTTCATGGAACTTTCTCCAAAATTGGACACAAAGCAAGTCTGAACAGATACAAGGAAATTAAAAATAACCTTTATCCTGTATCCAACTGATCACCAGAGATTAAAGCTGGACAATAGAGACAACAGAAAGTATACAAACTCATGGAACTTAAACAACGCACTGCTGAATGAAAAATCAAACAAGACAGAAATGAAGAAGAATTAAAAAACTATTTAGAATTGAATGATAATGAAAACACAACATACCCAAACCTGTGGGATACAAGGAAAGCAGTTCCGAAAGGCAAGTTGACAGCACTAAGTGCTTACATTAAAGACTTGGAGAGATTCCATAGCGTTACCAACATACCTGAAAGCTTTAGAACAAAAACAACAACAGATCACATGCCCAAAGAGTAGAAGGCAAGAGATAATCAAACTCAGGGCTGAAATCAACAAAATAGAACCATCAACAGCAAAAGCAATACAAAGAATCGATGAAACGAAGAGTTGGTTCTTTGAAAAAAATCAGTAAGGTTAATAAAGCCCTAGCCAAATTAACTAAAAGAAGGAAAGAGAAGGACAAAATTAACAAGACTAGAGATGAAAATGGGGACACTACAAGAGGCACCAAGGAAATCCAGAGAACCATAAGGACATGCTTTAAAAATCTGCATTCCACCAAACTGGCACACCAAAAGGAAGTAGGTGGATTTCTTCCTATAGATGATCTATCAAAGTTAATCAAGATTAAAAAGCAATTTAAATAGACCTGTAACCTCTAGTTAAATAGAAATAGTAATTAAAAGTCTCCAACCAACAAAACCCAGGGCCAGACTGAGTCAGTGAAGAACTCTACCAGATCTTCAAAGAAGAATTAATGCTGATCTACATCAAATTATTCTGCAAACTAGACGCTGAACGAAAGTTTCCTATTCTTTTTATAAAGGCACTCTTACCCTAATTCCAAAACCACACAGAGACCCAGCAATAAAGGAAATTACAGATCAATATCCTTCATGGTTATAGGTGTAAAAAAATCTTAACAGAAATACTTATAAATTGAATACAAAACCATATCAAAAAGATCATCCACCATGGTCAAGTAAGCTTCATCCCAGAGGCACAAAGTTGTTTAACATACTAAATCAGAAAATATAGACCACCACACAGAGAGGCTGAGAGACAAAGCCACATGATCAGCTCCTTAAGATGCAGAACATCAGGGCTAATGATATCTCCAGAAGTTCTTTTACTGTCCAGGATTGTTTTGGCTATCCTGGTGTACTGGCTGGTTTTGTGTGTCAACTTTACACAAGCTGGAGTTATCACAGAGAAAGGAGCCTCCCTTAAGGAAATGCCCCATGAGATTCAGCTATAAGGCATTTCCTCAATTAGTGATCAAGGGGGGAGGGCCCACTGTGGGTTGTGCCATCCTAGACTGGTAGTCCTGGGCTGTATAAGAAAGGAGGTTGAGCAAGCCAGGAGGAGCAAGCCAGCACTCATCCATGGCCTTCGCATTAGCTTCTACCTCCAAGTTCTTGCCCTGTGTGAGTTCCTGTTCTGACTTCTTTGGTGATGAACAGCAATGTGGAAGTGTAAGCTGAATAAACCCTTTCCTCCCTAACTTGTTTCTTGGTCATGGTGTTTTGTGCAGGATTAGAAACCCTGACTAAGACACCTGTTTTTTTTTTTTTTTCATATAAAGTTGAGAATTGTTCTTTCAAGATTTGTGAAGAATTGTGTTGGAATTTTGATGGGGATTGCATTGAATAGGTAGATTGCTTTTGGTAAGATGAACATTTTCACTATGTTAATCGTACCGATCCATGAGCATGGAAAATCATTCCATCTTTTGAAATCTTTTTTTTTGATTTCTTTCTTCAGGGACTTGAAGTTCTTGTCATACATATCTTTCACCTGCTTGCTTAGAGGCACACCAAAGTATTTTACATTATTTGTGGCTATTGTGAAGGGTACTGTTTCCCTAACTTCTTTCTCAGCCCATTTATTGCTTGTATAGATGAGGGCTACAGTAGGGTTTTTATTTTTTATTTTTTGAGTTAATTTTGTATACAGCCACTTTGCTGAAGGCAGAGACTGAGCTAGCAACCAAAAAGCATACACAGGCACATATGGAGCAGATGTCTGCCTTGTCTGGCCTCAGTGGGAGAGGATATGCCTAATTCTGAAGAGACTTGATGCACCAGGGTTGGGGGATACCCCGGCGGCTCTGCTTTCTCAGAGGAGAAGGGGTTAATGGGGGAGGAACTCTTTGAGGGGGGAATAAGAGGGGGACAGTATTTGGGATGTAAATAAAAAAAAGAATTCGGAAAAGGCTTTTGACACAACCTGACACCTCTTTGTAATAACGTCCTAGAGAGACTAGAGACACAAGAGACATACTTTAATATGTCAAAGACAACTTACAGTAACCCTACAGTCAACATCAGCCTCGATGGAGAGATACTCAAAGCATTTCCACTAAATTCAGGAACATAATAAGGTTGTCTTCTCTATGTGTACATAGAGAAGTCATAGCTACAGCGGTAAGACAGCTGAAGGAGATTAAGGGATACAGGCAGAAAAGAAAGAAGCCAAAATATCTGTATGTAGATAAGATTTTTTAACATTAAAGACCTTAAAAACTCCACCAGGAAACTTCTACATTTTATAAATACTTTCACCAAAGTGACAGGATACAAAATTAACACACAAAAATCAGTCATTTCTCTATCTATAAATGACATATAGACTGAGAAAGAAATCAGGGGAAAAACACCTTTCACAAGAGCCTCAAAAAATTAAGATGTTTTGAGGTAACTCTAACCAAGAAAGTGAAAGATTTGCATGATTAAAAACATTTAGATACTGAAGAAAGAAATTAAAGAAATTCTCAGAAGATGGAAAAATTTCCCATGTTCATGGATCAGAAGGATTAAAATAGTAAAAATGGCCATCAAAATGAATGTACAGATTCAATGCAAGCTCCGTCAAAATTCCATGACAATTCTTTACAGATCTTTAAAGGACATTTTTCAGCTTTATATGGAAATAAAAAAGCCCCAAGCAACAAGATAGCTCAAACAATCCTGAATAATAAAAGAGCTGCTGGAGACATCACCATCACATTTCCAATTGTACCACAGGGTAGTACAGACAGCATGGCATGGGTGTAAGAACAGACATGCTGATCAATGGAATGAAACTGAAGGCCCAGAGTCCACTTACCTATGACCACCTGATTTTTGATGGTGAATCCCAAAAATAAACACTGGAGAAAAAGACAGCATCTTCAGCAAATGGTGCTGGACACACTGGATGCCTGGATGCAGAAGAATCCAGGTAGATCCATATTTATCATCCTTCACAAAACTCAACTACAGAATGATCAGGAACCTCAACAGAAGACCAGACACCCTGAATCTGATCGAAGAAAAAGTGGAGGGGAGATAAGCTTACTGGCACAGGAAATGACTTTCTGAACAGGACACAGGCACTGATAGTTCATGCACTCAGGGACCTCACGAAGCTGAAAAGTTTCTGTGTGGCCAAGGACACCACTGTTCAGGCACAATGATAACCTAGAGCATGGAAAAAGAGCTTTATCCTTATACAACCGATAGAGGGCTAGTATATATAATATGTAAAGAACTAAAAAGCTAAGCATCAAACCAATTAAAAATGGGGTACAGATCTAAACAGAGAGTTTTCAAAAGATGTAACACAAGTGGCCGAGAAACAAAGAAATGTTAAATATCCTTCACCCTCCATTAAATTAATACTACTCTAGGATTTAATCTTACACCACACAGAATGACCAAGATCAATAACACAAATGACAGTACATCTTGTGAGGATGTGGAAAAACAGAATGCTTACTCATTATAAGGGGAGTGAAAATTTGCACAACCACTATGGAAATCAATGTCTCCGTTCCTTAGGAAGCTGGAAATCGATGGACCTCAGGATCCAGCTATAGCACTCATGGGCATGTACCCAAAGGGCTCTATCTCTCACTACAGAGACACTTGCTTAACCATGGTCATTGCATTTCTATTCATGATAGCCAGAAACTGGAAACAACCTAGATGCCCCTCAATGGCTGAATGAATAGGGAAAATGTGTGGCATACTTACTCAACTGAATATTGTTCAGCTCTCAGGACAAATAAAATCATGAAATTTATGACAAATGGATAGAGCTAGAAAAAAAATCATCCCAAATGAGTTAAGCCAGAACCCCAAAGACAAATAGTGTTTGTTTTCTTTTATTTATGGATGCTAGTTCTCAGGCCTTCAATATGTGTGCTACAATCTGAATAAGCTCAGTGGTTAGGTACCTAGTAAGGGAGTGGGGGAGTCAGAGGTGATGGACACTGCTAAGGAAGCAACAGGACTGGTGCTCACGTGATCTCACAGAGACTGTGGCAGCATAGGCTCCAGCCACATGGGGTCTTAGCACTGAAAGGGGTTAGTCGCTGTGGGGTAACACTCCTGCCCAAAGAGCTCTTTACAGTTGATACCCACTAGCAGAGGAAAAACTAGTTTTCTCCAGTGGAGTCCTACTGGGTAAATTAACCAGACCTCAGGGCAGGTCCGGATACCCAGGAGTACTTGGTCAACACAAAATGAACTCCATAATATTTTTTGTAGATTTGTTTTGGTCTCATTTTGCTTTGTTCAGTCATTTTGTCATTGATGTTTTGCTTATTTATTTTATTTTATTTTTGGTGTGCTTCCCGTTCTGTTGTTGTTGCGTTGTGCTGTGTGAAGTTTCTAGGCCAAACTGCAGAGATAACAGCAAGCAGAGTAAGGTGCTGCTCTGCCCTGATGGACTCTCCCCGCTCGGGATAACGAGAAGACCCGTCTTGATAGATGTGCAGGACAAGAGAGACGAAGCAGAAAGTAGGAGACAGGCAAAGGGGGCAGTCAGACACAAGATTTCCCCTCACGTGCTGGGAGCCAAGCCTTTCAGTATTTATTGGCCTGTTCAAATTGTCTACCTGAACTCAGCCTTGAACTCAGATGAAAGTATTCTGGCTCACAGTGTCCAGCAAAAGCAAATCTAGACACTCTCTGAAGTGTCCTGGGCCTAAAATCACCATAGAAATGAAGTTCCCCTACAAAGTTGATAACATAAACAAGGAAACCAACTCCATCAAACAATGACCCCCCCCCCCAAAGACAGGAGAGACAGAGCCACGAGGACTCAGGCTATTGGGCTCAACAGCTTAAGAATAAGATAATAAAATAGGAAGCAAGGTTGCTCGGCTGCAGAAGGAAGGAAGGGGCTTGCCATTCAAGCCTGACCATAGGAATTCTGTCCTGGAACCCATGCAAAGTAAAGATGGAGGGAGTGACCAGATCCTTCAAAGTTGTCTTCTGTCTTCCACACACATGCTGTGGTGTGTGCCTCCTTCTCTCTCTGTCTCTGTCTCTGTCTCTGTCTCTGTCTCTGTCTCTCTCTCTCTCTCACAAACACACACATAAAGAAATAGATAATAAATAAAGTTTTAAACATTTAAAAGATAAGGAAATAGTAATGTAAATTATGTTTACCTTTTTTATTTTTAGGCAGCACTGGGTATTGAACCCAAGGTTTCATGCATCCAAGGCATGTGCTCTACCACTGAACTACAGCTCCAGCTTGAGTTTGTTTCCAGACATGAAAGACCAGGGCCAGTGCAGACTCAGTGGGTAAAAGTACCTGCTGCCAGCCCTGAAGGTCTTGAGTTCCATCCCCAGAACCCACAGGGTAGGAAAGAACTGACCCCCAAGTTGTTCTCTGACCCCTTCATGTCTACTGTGGCATGCATGATGCATGTGCACATGCACACACACACACACACACACACACACACACACACGTAATCATAAAATGAAAAATAGAAAATACATGAAAGACCAGCTTTGGTTACACCTATATAAACATGAAGGTTTGAAAAGAAAAAAAGGAAGGAAGGAAGAAAGGAAGGAAGGAAGGAAGGAAGGAAGGAAGGAAGGAAGGAAGGAAGGAAGGAAGGAAGGAAGGAAGAATAAGCAACTGCTGGTTCAGACAGACATTGCACAAGCCAACAGCAAAGCCCAGGACAACCAGCATCTCTTGGCTTGCCATCGAATGCACCGCCCCCCCCTGCCATGACTGTCTTGAAGACAGCCTGTGCTATGTGTCCTGTCTTACCGAATGCTGAACTGAACCACATGTAACTGCAAGTGGCTGGATGAGCAAGCAGAATCACACTGTGCAAACAGTTAATAAAAAAACGCGTTGGATAATTCACAGCGCCAAACTGTGGGGCTCTTGGTTGTTATGAGTCAGGATCTTGTGTATCCCAAGCTGGCCTCAAGGTTGATTTGTAGACAGGGGTGACCTCCACCTGCTAAGTGCCAGGGCGTGTGTCACTATGCCTAGCTTTAAACTATGCAGTCTTTAGAGAACCTGTTGTAATTGCTAAAACTGTCTCTCTAGGATGCATTTTAAGATTGACATTGTCAAGTTAAGAAGTTTAAGAAGTGCTTCAACATGTACTAATGGTGATTTGAAGTGCTATAAGAGTCATTATCTGATCTAAAATGAGAGGGATTATTTCTTAACAGTCAGATTTAAGCCTGTCTATATCAATGTACTAAGTGGGATTTTTTTTTTGTGTGTGTGTGTGATTTCTCTGGACTCAACACCTATTATTTGGTTAAATAGCACATCTTACGACCGGGTAATTCAGCTCTTGCTCACACAGTGTGTCAGCTGTTAACTGCATGCAATGCTGGTTCACCCCAGGCAGATGGTGGGGTGCCTTGTGACGGGTGCCTGGTCTTGGAGATCAGCCCCTGTGCATCTGTTGTATGCTTATAGCAAGGCTTATCACTGTGACCGTCCCATGTCACCTACGTGACAGCTTACAAAGGTAGATAGAAGGAAGGGGGCGGCAAAGCAGCGAACAAGGGCCTGCCACAGTGGGCTCTGACTGGAGTGTGTGTGGTGCTCCAGTGGGCGTTGGTACTGCTGCTGCAGCAGAGTGACTTGGTGAAGGCAAGGAGGAAAGGGCTGTGACAGAAAGCGTGAATCTGTCCCCAAAGAGGGAAAACTCCACAGTAAAGGATATGCCGTGAATACAGAAATATTTTACAACACTGAAAAGAAAAAAAAAAACCCATCAAACAATAGAAGTGGATCTAAATTTAAAAGGAGTGTAACCGGTCACCTTCACATAGGAAAGATGCGTTGGGGCAAACGCTACTTAAAGGGCAAAGCGCTGCTCACACCCACCCACCACTGTTTTCACTTTCAGCGTATTCGTGGTTTGCGTGTGTGTGCGTGTGTGTGCGTGTGTGTGCGTGCGTG
>NC_034596.1:52414624-52461714 GCF_900095145.1 Mus pahari
CACGCGTGTGTGTGTGCATGTGTGTGTGTGTGTGTGTGTGTGTGCGCGTGTGTACATATGGGCGCAAGTGCGTGCATGTTCTTCTGCAGACCTGAGGTAGATGTCACGAATCACCCTGGATCACTCATCAAACCCAGAACTTGCTCTGTGGATTATGGGCTGGCATTACAGGCAGGCCACGAAGGCTGGCGGGCATGCAGCTAGGTTCTGGGGATCTGAGCTCCAGCTTAAGCCGTGGAGCTACCTACTCAGCCTCTCAAGCTGCTCTTGACAGTAAAATAAGAATCCCAGTTCTTAGTGTATGCACCTCCACTCTCCTGGGTGCTTATAACCCACAGTTGGAATTCCACTTAAAGTATTTAGCAGGACTTTAGAGGTCACAGAAGAACCCTGATTTCCCTCACAACCCAATATTAAAAACAGCTAGGATAAAGGCACATTACCTTCAGAAGAGCAGCAGCTACCACGCTCGCCTTCCCTCTGGTACAAGCAGTGCAGTGCTAGTACCATATGCTAAAGAAAACACCCAGAAGACACGCTCAGTGGGTAAGTGCACATGCTGCTCTTGCAGAGGCCCCGTTTTTATTTCTGGCACCCAGGAACTCTAGCTCCAAGAGATCAAAGATCCTCTTCTAGCCTCTGTGGGTCTGCACTCCCATACATACCTCCTACCCCCCCACACCTACCTGTAATTAAAAACAAAATAAACCTTAAGCTAGGTAATCACAGCCAACCACTGAGCCCAGGGACCCCCAATGAAAGAGTTAGGGGAAGGACTGAACGACGGAAGGAGAGTGCAACCCCATAGGAACAACAGCAGTATCGGCTAACTGGACCTTTGAGAGCTCCCAGGGACTAAACCACCAACCAAAGAGTACACATGGCCCAGTCCATGGCTCCTGCTACATATGTAGCAGAGGATTGCCTTGTCTGACATCAGTGGGGGGGGGGTGGAGGCGCTTGGTCCTGTGGGGGCTTGATGCCCCAGAGAAGGGGGATGCTAGAGGGGTGAGGCAGAACTGGGTAGATGGGTGGGTGGAGGAGCACCCTCTTAGAGGCAAAGAGGAGTGGCATGGGATGGGGTGGGGTTTGTGGAGGGGAGACCTGGAAGGGGGATAACATTTGAAATGTAAACAAATAAAAAAAAAAAACACCCAAAATTTATAATAGATGAGACATTTCAGGGCCAGTGAGTTGGCTCCGTGGGTCAGCTTGCTCCTGGGGAGCTACATGGCAGAGAGAACTGACTCTCACAAATTGTCTTTTGGCCACCACACATGCACAAAACAAGCAAATAATGTAAAAGCTGATTGTAAAAAAGTAAAAATTCAAATTTACTGCAGTTGATGTACATATGTAAATATAAGTAAATTAAACCTGTTTTACTTTGTTGATAGTTCAAAGCCGGCCTTGAACCTGATGGACAGCTGAGGGGAACCTTGTCCTTTTTTTGCTTTAAAGATTCATTTTTTTTGAAAATGCAATTCTGGGGGCTTTTCTCCATCCTCTTTGTTACCCAGTAAAGACATGGAGACCCGGTATTTTTATTAACCAGCTGCTGGCCCTAAGAGCTAGGCTGACTGAGCTGGTCTGGCTACTCTCCCAGCCACTTCCTAGCCCCATGGTACTGCCACCGTCTTGGTCTTGCCCTGGCTGTCCCTGCTCCACCTGTCCTCTCCTCACGGAGACCTCATGGTGAATCCCCCTCTCTCTGGTCTCCACCAGAACCCCTCACTGGGATCAGAAGTCCTGCCCTATTCTCTCCTGCCCAGCTACTGGTTGATCAGTACTTTATTAACCAATCAGAAGCGATGGAAACAATCTTTATACATCATCAAGACAGGAGATGCCTGGCAATGCCTGTGTCCTGTCTGCAACCAGATTTCTGGGCACCGCAGTCAGCATCTGAATACACAGTGCACAAAGCCATCCCCCAACGATGTTTATTATTTTTAATTATGTGTCTGTGTGAACATGAGTGCACTTGCCCATGGGAAGCCAGAGGTATTGGCTGTCCCGTAGTTGGTTCTAGGCAGTGAGCCACCTGATGTGGGTGCTGGGAACTGAAGCCAGGCCTTCTGCAAGAACAGCCAGCTCGAATCCACTGAACCATGTCCTAAGCTCATGTTGTAGACTTTTAAAATACAATATTAAAGCACACAGCTAAAGGAGCATGAGTCAAGAAAGAGTGAGTAGAATTCAGGTGTCTGATGTCCTTTTATTATCAAAGAAGAATTTTGCTTGATTAAAATGTTACATGGTTCTAAGAACAAGAAAGGCACATAAGTGTAGGGCTAAACTTGTTAAGAGGCACTGATGTATTAGAACCAGACACCACTCTTAACAAGGAACAAAAGAGGAGAGAAAAGAGATGTAATTGATCAAATGCAAAGGCTTTAAGAGAGATGGCAGATTTCATTTCAAATATAATAGCAATTAGGCACAGGATTAGGCTGACCATTCAGTTATGCTAAAACCATCATTAGCTAATAAATAGAGACTGCTATTAGTAGGACTCATTG
The DNA here is from genome assembly GCF_900095145.1 of Mus pahari. Taxonomy (NCBI): domain Eukaryota; kingdom Metazoa; phylum Chordata; class Mammalia; order Rodentia; family Muridae; genus Mus; species Mus pahari. Next base: position 52,417,147 of record NC_034596.1, read on the forward strand.
AAGACATAATCAAAAGGGTGAAAAATGAAGATATATACCTTGGAGACAACAACCAGAAAATGGTGATGTGGCTCCCAAATGAACCAACCAACCAACCAACCAACCAACCAACCAACCAACCAACCAACCAACCAATTAACCAATCAATGCACTTTATGGCAGAAATCCTTCTTGTAGCTAATGAGACTTGATGGTTGGGAAAAGTTCAGTTAGCTAAACAGATGTGGCTGTAATTGATGTGGATCTTGAAATTGTGAGTCTCAAGCTTATATACAGTAGAAGTTGAGAGAACAAAGAGAAAAATCTGTAACTTGCCATCTGGGGAGAGCTTATAGATACATATATATATATATATATATATATATATATATACATATATCTAGTCTTAGCACGTTCAGTTGCAAAATGCATATTCTTTTTAAGTACTTGTATTGGATATTAAGTCTAATATACATATGTAAATAAAGACTGGCTATTCCCCCAGCCAGGCAATGCTTTCAAAGGGGCCCAAGAAACTTGTTTGGAACAAGTGCACACATATAAAGAGTGGGCTGGATCGTCTCCACCCAGGTGAACTTATGGATGGAGACAAGTGTGAGTTTGAGGGCCAACACTGCAGAGAATTCTACTTCATCTTATCAAATTCACATTCCATATTCAACATATTGCTATACCTAATTGAGAGTCAAGGGGAAACACACTTTAAGTTTTCCAGTAAATGGCAGTGAAGGATTCAAACCTGCATTTGTATTTTTTTCTTCTGTGCAGTGAATCCATTTCAGAAAGTACTTATTCCTCTGAGACTGGAAGGAAGGAGGGAGTGTGCTTACAGGAGACTCTGTAATGGTATTTGGGAGCTGTCTTTATACAATGCCGACAAAGGCTTGAGTATCTGTGATGGAGGAGTGCTACACACAGTAAGCGTGTGAGCTGTCTTGGGAGGGAGCACTGTGCTCTGTGTGAGCTGTCTTGGGAGGGAGCACTGTGCTCTGTGTGAGCTGTCTTGGGAGGGAGCACTGTGCTCTGTGTGAGCTGTCTTGAGAAGGAACACTGTGCTCTGGGGTGTAAGGATGACTGAGGAGTTGACCCAGCATGCACGCTGCCCACTGGCAGCTCAAATCCCTCTCCTACATGACACACCGCTGGAAACCCTTTCCTTTGAGTCCAGGCTCAATGTTCTCATGATGTGTAGCTCTCTAAATGAATCCCAATTTCAAAAGGCAGCCAGTCGTTCATGGCCAAGGGATACCACATAGTACATTTTCTCTAATCTCCATGTTTTTTGAAAGTGTGCATCTATTTTACTGCTTAACACAGGGAGAACACTCAGATAAGTATAATTACATAGTTGCCAATCAATTATTTAAACATCATCTAGCATTTCAATGATTAAACTCACATTACCTTTTATCATGTACTGTATTATTTTCTGGCTTGGGCTACCTGCTTCACAGTTCTTCTTCCTTTCCATGTGTCCACATTGTTTCCTCAGGCCACAGCTCTGCTCCCACACAGCCACCAGACTTACCTTCTCAAATGAAGATTTGTGGAATAGAAGCAGGGCAGCAAGAGGAGTTAGGGGAATGAGGAGGGTGTGACAGGATAAAAATGAAGTGTCATGATATATCTGCATGAAAACGTTGCTATAAAACCCATTCTCAGTATACTAAATTAAAAGAATAGCCCCTGGGGGCTTGGGAGATTGCTCAGAGCATGCCTGTAATCCCAACTCTCTGGAAGCAGAGACAGGATCTCAGAAGCAAGGTGGCTAGCCAGACTAGACAAGCTGGGAAGCTCTGGACCCAGACAGAGCCTGCTTCAGGAATCAGGTGAAAAGCAATCTAGGAAGACAACCTCTGACCTCCATATGCATGTACAGCGCCCGTACGCATGCGCACACATGCACACCATCTCTCCAAGCTCAGAGAATCCCCAGTTTAGCTAGGGCTGTCAGGAAAGGTATGAGGTGGCATTCTTTGAGTATAGACCATTGCTTTGATAAATACCATGGCCAAATGAAACCCAGGGAGGAAGTGGTGTGTTTAGTCTTACAGGCTATAGAGCATCATGGAGGAAAGCGGGGCCCAGGGGCAGAAACTAAAGCAGAGGACATAGAAGAATGCTTAGTGGCTTGGTCCCTTCGGCTTCATCAGTTTGCTTTCTTATACAGAGCAGTCCCATCTTCCTAGGAAGGACACTACCCATAGAGCCGGGGTGCTCCTACATCCATCATTAATCAAGAAATGCCACGTAGAGATGTCTGTAGGCCTATGTGAAAAAAAGTTTCCTCTTTCCCAGATGTGGTGGTTTGAATAGGCATGGCCCCTATATCCCCAGTAGCCTTCTTTCTATTGTCGTGACCCCCCTTTCCTTAAAATTTTCTACATTTAAATCAATTTCATCCCACAACAAGAAAATTAAATCTTGAGAGATGATTCAGCGTTCATGAATTTTTGCCAAAGTGCAACAGAGCAGAGAGGGAACTTGTCCCCACTGTCAAGAGAAAGGGGGTGGGTGACACCAAGATCGCACATAAACCTCATCTTTATCGTGTGTCTTAGTGTGAGAACAGAAAGGGTTGCTGGCACTCTGAAGAATCTCTTAGGATAGCCCATGGGAGGCACACACCGAGTCCTATATGTTACCAGCATTTTAAAGTCTATTTTTTTAACTGAAGGAGTGACTTTCCGCTGGCAGGGTCAGGTCTCTCTGGTAGGGATCTGGGGAATGTCCACAAGCACACAAGTCGGTTTCATGTTGAGCGATCCTAGGGAAAGCTGCCACATTTAACCTTAGCCGTGTGTGTGTGTGTGTGTGTGTGTGTGTGTGATATTCTTTTTATTTCTGATCACCAGAGCCATGTATACTTTTTGCAGGGCACTTTAAAGATCTAAAAACTGCAAAAACTATTAAAATTCTTACTAAGTGGATGAGCATCACAACATTTCCATATCCTTCCTCACTGAGCTCTGCAGTACACAAGCACCTTCACATCCCGGGGCTTGTGCTTAGTGTCATAATGTACTCTGGGTTATGTTTGATGCTGATGGCTAACTCATCATCTTCAGTAAAGGTGAGTTCCTCGACGTAATCTCAACTTATTTACAATCACCAATAATACTGTGGTAAAGAGTTTTCTTTATCCATATTTTCTAGAAAGTTGTTAATTAAAAATGAAAAAAAAATCCAGGTGTACTCTGTGGTATTGTTTTCCAGGAAGGTTGTTATTGAAGAGGGTGGGGGAGCAGCACTGGAGCTGGTGGAAAACGTGAGCCAATATGCTTTGGTTCAGGGGAAAAGCCCCATGAGTAAGGGGTAGGTTAAGATGAATTTGAGTGAGAAGTCAGGACCTAGGGAACTGACATGTCGGAAATGACCAGCTTGGGAAACCGAGCTTATCAACCTACTTAGCACCTTAGCATTTTAATGATTCGGGTTAGGAATGTTGATTGTAAAATCTCACACTTACTGCACACCGCTCGCTCTACACTGTCTAATGGAAAGCATCATAACCGCTGGGCTTAATCCAGTCCTTAAGTACAGCAGGACAGAACAGAAAACCAGAGGAGCCAGTGTATTTGGTTAAGTATTATTTTGTGAAACTTGTTTGCGTGTGTGTGTGTGTGTGTGTGTGTGTGTGCGCGCGCGCGCGCCTGCTTAAGCATAACCTGATGCATCACCAGAGATAAATAAACCTTCATGTCTCTTTCCTTAAATACTGTCCTCCATGTAAAATTACTTCACTGATGATAGGACTCTTAGCCTGCATTCCACTTTTACTTAGTCTTCTTTCAGTTCTGTTTATCGAGGAGCTCCGAGCAAGGTTCTTTCCCTTTCCTCTTCTCACATTTCGTGGGTTTTGTTATAAAGGCTGATGTGGTACCTCTGTCGAATAGGGTTAATTATTTCACTGTTCAGTTAGTACTACAAACCTACAAATCTCTTCAGGTTCACAACAACAACAACAACAATAACGAAGTGCCCGGCTGGTGGCAAGGGGCCCAGAGGACAATCTGTTGAGTTGGTGTACTGCACATCTTTTGCAGAGTGTCTCTTGTCATGTAGAGGGAAGCAGGTGTAATGCCGATTCCACCAGCATTTCTCACTCAATCTCCTCCATGCTAAACAGGCCAGTTAGGCATTAAGTCATGTCTCTGGGTAGCTTAAGTGGAAAGTGTGAACAGAGAAACCACTTTATGTGAGGACAGTCGAAAATTAGATCCTTTCCCCTCCCCACTCCTCTTCCCCAAGGGAGGGGACACTTATCAGCCAAGAGCTCGGCGCCCGAACCGTGCAGCGTCCTGAGCTCCAGAGGTTTGCCAGCACGCACGATCTGCGGCGCCGAGAGCTCTTCTCCCCAGATGAATTCTCATAGTATCACAGAAGCGCACAGTCCCGATCGATACTGGATGGCAGACGTGCTCCCGCCGTCAAGTGTAGGCACAGGGCGGTGGATTTAGCCGCCCTGCAGTTCGCTCACAGCTTCTCATCAGCTCAGTACTGGCAGAGGGACGTTAACCCGTTCCCGCGCTGATTCCCGCCCTGTCGCGGCGGCCGTCCCTCTGTCCTCACGAGGCGGCCGAACCTTTCAGAGCGACGCCCAGGCGCCGGCCCGGTCAACTCTCGGCGCGTGGCGGGCTGGTGGCTCCTGGATCCCCAGTACGAGGTCCCCGGAGGCTGCACTGGGCGCCCCAGGCCCCTTCGTGCCCGCTAGCCTTCCCGCGTCGATGTCCGGGCGCCCCGCCGGGTGGAGGCCCCGCCCCGGGACCCGCTCCCACTCCTGATTGGCCGGCACAGCCGGAGGGGCCCGGCCCGGTCCGGCCCGGCGTCTCAGCTATAAAGCGGGCGGCCGCATGCCCGGCTCGGTCCAGCCCTCCTAGCTCGGGGCACCCGACCCACCATGCCGAGGGGCTTCCTGGTGAAGCGAACCAAGCGCTCGGGCAGCTCCTACCGCGCGCGCCCGGTGGAGCCGCTTTTCCCTCCTCCGGGTCCCCTCGCGGCGCAACCCTCGCCGGAGGAGCCTGGTCGGGGGCTGTTGGGGTACCCCTGCCTCGCACCCCCGCAGGACGGCGCCGAGTGGGGCGCTGGTGGCGGCGACGGTCCCGGCCCCAGCCCCGCGAGGCCGGCGGGCCCCGAGCTGCGCCGCGCGTTCCTGGAGCGCTGCCTGCGCTCGCCGGTCTCCGCCGAGTCCTTCCCCAGCGCCACCGCCTTCTGCTCCGCGGCGCCCGCGGCCGCGACCTCCGGGGAGCAGTTGGTACCGCCGCGGGTCCCTGTATCCGTCCCAATCCCCGTCCCCGTGCCCGCCCCGCATGGCCTCCAGCGCCGCGGTAAGAGTGCCCCAGGCTGTGCCTCAGCGCCCGCAGCCGTCAGGAAACCTAAAGCGGTGAGGAGGCTGAGCTTCGCAGATGAGGTGACCACGTCCCCGGTGCTAGGTCTGAAGATCAAAGAGGAGGAGCCCGGGGCTCCTGCACGGGCTCTGGGCGGCGTCCGTACCCCGCTGGGGGAGTTCATCTGCCAGCTGTGCAAGCACCAGTACGCAGACCCCTTCGCTCTGGCTCAGCACCGCTGCTCCCGCATCGTGCGCGTCGAGTACCGCTGTCCCGAGTGCGACAAGGTCTTCAGCTGCCCCGCGAACCTCGCCTCCCACCGCCGCTGGCACAAGCCACGTCCCACGCCTGCTTGCCCTGCGAGTAAACCTCCCCACGCGCCTCTGACTCCTCCGGACCCTTCCCTGGCAGCGGGCAAGGAGAATGGCCGCGTGCCGCGGACCGACGATCAGCACCCTCAGGCTCCGGACAGCTCCGGGGACGGTCAGCACCGGGACAGCGCCCCGCGACCCGGCCTACAGGCTCTAGTGCACCCGGAGTCCGCACGACCCCAGGCTCCCTACCCTGAGGTGATTCTAGGGCGCAACGGGCCGGGGCCAAGCGGTGCCAACGCAGGAGCGACATCCGAGGTCTTCGTGTGCCCGTATTGTCACAAAAAGTTCCGTCGCCAAGCCTATCTGCGCAAGCACCTGGGCACCCATGAGACGGGCTCGGCCCGTGCACCAACCCCGGGTTTTGGCTCGGAGCGCACGGCCCCACTCACCTTTGCGTGCCCGCTTTGCGGGGCGCACTTTCCGTCCGCGGACATTCGAGAGAAGCACCGGCTGTGGCACGCTGTCCGCGAGGAGCTGCTGCTGCCCGCCTTGGTCGGGGCTCCTTCGGAAGCAGGCCCCGGAGGGGCATCCGATGGTAGCACTCAGCAGATTTTCTCCTGCAAGTACTGCCCGTCCACTTTTTTTAGCTCCCCAGGCTTGACCCGGCACATCAATAAGTGCCACCCCTCCGAAAGCCGGCAAGTGCTGCTGCTGCAGATGCCACTGAGGCCTGGCTGTTGAGGACCGAGGCCTGTCGAGATTTCGAGAATGGCTTGGAGAAAACAATACAGGAACTCCTGTGGGGCTCTCTTCATCTTGCAATTTCCAGTTTCCTTCCCATACCTCCCTCTTAAAACTCTTTCAGTCATGATCTGCCTCAGGCGAGGGCAACAAGATGTAAAACCCCCTCTCTAGAGCAGGTATGTATTTGGCATAAAAATTCACGGTCAACGTTGACAGCTTCAAGTCCTCATTCCCACTAGAATGGGATTTCCCCTTCCTTAAAACGCTGGAGACCCCAATGGATTCCCTTGGGTTTGTAGTTCCTATGGAAAATCGCAGTGAATGCCTGCAAGTCTGTCTACACAAGAGTCTACCTAAAGTGGTAGTCACCAACGTTTTTTCCTTTTGCCACCACAGGCACTTAAGTCAGATTTTTTTTTTTTTGTCTTGTATATTCTGTGAATCAAGCTATGTGACTGATGTCAAACCTGAAGGGAGGGAAGACTCAGACCCGCGTAAATGGACAGGAAATCTGAAGTTGTTGCTGTCTGGTGTGATAATGTCCCTGGGACTTTATTTCCTTAATTGAATGTATTAGTCCCTTTTTTTAAATTAGGCGTTGGAGGCAGGGAAGGTGTTGCTTAGTAAGAAGGAGCTGGTGTGCCCTCTGAAGTTTACTATTTCATGTGCTGAATTAGGAGCTACTTAAACATTTTCTTTTACATAACTTTAAAAAAAATACAATACTCGTCCCTAAAGTGTGAATGTTTTTATAGCAAGATTTCACTTAAATTATGTAATGATTATGCTGTAAATCTGCTGCATATTACATCATAAACTGCTCGACCTAAGGGAGATGTTAACACCTGCACTCTACCGTGAACTGAATGGCAATTCACTCAATATTTTATGTTTTCTTTTCAGGAGTAACTTTTGGATTTCTTTTTGTAAATCATATTCAGTGTGTATTCTGTAACTATTCCCTCAATAGCCAGAGTCTGGGACACTGGCAGAGAGCTCTTTGACAAATGGATTTGTAAGAATGGTTCCGCCTAATAAATGTATGTAGACTGTGCTTGCTTTATTCTGTCTTAAGAAATGGTTGAATACAGTGTATTTTTAAAGACACATTTCTTACCTCCTCAGTGTTTTCCTTTAGATTCTGAGAGACTTATTCTGACAGAATACAAAGGCAGGAGATACTGTATCTTGCAAATGAATATAATGGTGCTGAAATGCAATAGGAATTCCTCCTTTGAAGTCTAGCTGCAGACTATAGCAGCGCCATGCAAGAGAGAATAGCAACTACTTTTTAAAACTGTGCGGAACACCTCACCATGAATGCAACAGAGAATAGAACAAGTTTTTTTTTGTTTTTTTGTTTTTTGTTTTTTGTTACCTGGAGATGACAGGAATTAAATAAGTGGTGCTAATTAGTTTCATTGTTTCAAGTCAGCATTTTCTCCCCATCTTGTTACCAGTTATCAATCCAACAGAAATATGGAAGGAGTTAAATTTGATTTTTCCTTTGAAAACTTCTTTCTGTTGGCTGCAGGGAAACTCTCTACAGTGTTTAATCACATTCCTACAGACTGTCTTTTCTCATTTGATTGTTCTTATTTATAAGATTAATTTCCATAAAGAAGTGCACGGGAACTCTAAATATTTGCTTAGAAAAAATTGGTAGAAACTTCTATTCCCGAAAATATATTTAAAAACCCTGAAAATGTAAAAAGTCCAATTCCAAGAGTTGGCCATATTGATTTTGGTCCTTAGTGAGTGCCTGCATTGACGTGGGGGGGGGGGGGGACATGATCCTGATGCTGAGAACGAACTCAATTCTTTACTTTTCATGATTAGCTAAGATACCACAGGGGTATGTTTCAGCTCCCAGTGTCTGAAAATACACACAACAGAATATGATCATGGACAGGAAGTGTGAAGAATATTTTTATTTTGTTTATTAAATACCATGTCATCTTTTTGTCCCATTACAAATCTGTAGACACTACATGAATGATACATAATTTATATTCTGTGGTTTGTCAGGATGATATATTTACACATGCAGTTGGTATCAATCATGCTACATTTCCTTAGGAGATGCCCATGTTAAACAAAAGGAGGCTGCTTATTTACTACAGGAAATACTTCTGGAGGTGGGGTGCATACCAACCTGCACCTGCAGCCAAATTTAGTACTAAAATATTATATTTATATTATATTATATTATATTTAACTTAGACTTGTGGGTCATGTTCCATTGCTTTTTAACAATACACATAATTTGAGCAAAAACAAGTTTTCCACCTTTTTCTCCATCACCTTTTTTTGGTACTTAAGAAAGTACACAGACACACCAGGATAAACTGGTCAATAGTAAAGGACCAGAGCCTCAAAACAGAAACAGCATTTAACAGTGATGCTACCTAAAAAAGCAGAACAAAGTTGTCTGGAAGCTAAACAGAGATCAAAGTTCAGTGGCGATTTTCCTGGGTATTGAGTGTGCTGTCATCTGCACTGCCAGGAAGTGAGACACCGACTTGGGAAGGAACTGTTACCACAGGTGAGCAATTTCAGGTGGAATCTGAGCTGCTGCACTGCCGGGAAGAGTGTTTCTCTGTAACACACACACTCTGTGTACAGCCTATGTGACAAACACATGTGCAGACTTGCTCTAGTTTTCTAAACGCTTCCATTAATGTAAATGTGTAGCTCTGGGCTGTGAGGGACTGTGTGCTTGCCTAGCATGCTTGGGATACTGGCTTCCATTCCCAGCACCGCCAAAAAAATTAGTAAGAACTATGTAGTTATTGAATCATAAAGTTGTAATGAGGCACAATAAATAACACAAGACTATATGTCCAATTATATTTTGTCTCAACATTCATCATGAACTTGAAGGTAACACCACTTAGACATGATTATCTAGGAACATCAAGTATGGAATAAAACTCAACCCTCAAAATATGGCAGCTTGGAGTGTGGAAAAAAACTGAATTAAATAAATAGTCCAAATTTAAAATAGTAAGTTGAAAACTACTTGAAGTCCAGTGTTTTTTCAAATAAATGCACAGGAAGGAGCATGTGTGTTATAGCAAACAGGCGAGGCCTGAAAGAGTTAACACGACTGCTGCTCAGGGCGGCTACTGCTGCTCACTGCCAGGCTGCTCGTCTGCTTAGGATTTATTGGCTGAGCCAGAGGACCGACGCAGCTTCATGGACATGCGGCTTTTGCTAGTTCGAGGAGACATGGGAGAGGCCAGATCAGCCCCGTCTACCTGTGCTGCTGTGGGAGCGTCACTGGGTGGAATCTCTGGGTAGGATCCTGCAGGAAAGACGAGCACATTAGGATTCTTCAGCTTCTCACACCAGAACAGCCTTTCTGCTGCTAATCTGAAGCAGGATTCCAACCCTTTGTAAGGACTTTAGAGGTAAAAAAATTAAGTCCTAGACTTGTTCCCCAAAGCTTACTAAAACCCTGTGATCTGGTGACTCATGCCATCATATTAAGGAAAGCAACCATCATCGGTCCTGGAAAAAGCAACTGGAAGTAAAATCTTTGGGCCTGAAAGAACAGGGATCCAAAGCAGCACTGGCATGCAGGGAAGGGCAAAGGAAGTGAGAAGGAAGAGCAGCCTGATCACTGACAGCCGGAGAGGATCTGACACTACCACACGCAGGCTCCAAACCAGAAGCGCCTTAGGAGACCATGCTCTGCACTTAAGTAGGCTACAGAAGGAGGAGACAGATCCTTGGGAGAAATACAGGGATTTTCATTTGAAAGTTGGAAAGAAGAGACAAACTGATTTTAGGAAATGTCTTTAGACATCTGCCTTTGTGTTCCTCAGCTCAGACTTTATAGCTAGCAGTAGGACTAGCAGATACAGTTTTAAAATAGGCAAAGCACATCCGAGGAAAACCCTGTTTCACTTAGAGGGCAGCTCTTCCAGAGCATCACTGATACTCGGGAATAGTTATGCTAGTGTTTCTACATAATGAAATACTTATGCTTAAACTGAAGGTATACATATTTGTAAAAGAAAAAAATGTACTCCTTATACAGATCCTACTGAGATATATGTTAAGAATATATACCACCCAAGGAATTCTCCAAAGTACTTTTAAAGACTAAATGGCACAATTATACGTAGGGACAAATACACGTATCTAATGGAGACTAACTTGTCACTGTGGCCCGCCCAAGGTATCTTCTCTAACCCTTCCTAACTGAGATGAAGCTGGCCTAGTAAATAAATAAAGCAGGAAGCATTTTGTTTATGTTTACTCTTGCCAAAGATCTGAGTTGGGTCACAGCAATGCAGACTGGACTATCCAGAGACTCTATGTCCACAATTCACCTAGGGAAACCTGGCACAAGGGTTGGAAAAGCCAGCGAGGAGAGGTAGCTGAGCTTCCTGGGGCAGGTAGGTGCTGCTGTGTGGAAAGGTCTTCCCTCCCAGGGCTGTTACTTGAGGGCAGCGTCTCTAGCAGAGGTTTGGAAGCACAGAGCTAGCAGTGCATGCCTTTCTGCTGTGAAGGAAGAAATGGACTAGCGAGCAGAGTGGAGAACAAAAGAGCCAACAGAGGCAGACATGAGGGAGACTGCAAGCATGGGTTACCCGAGCAACACAACACCAGGTTTCTATTATGAACACAACTGGCATGCAATGGGTTAAGGTGCTGATGCTCCACAATGGCCATTGCCCCAAGGTCAGATGCCATACTTACCAACTAACAAAACAAGTTCAAATAGGAAAGAGAACAGGAAAAGAGTCCGTGAGAGAGCTGAGAAACATCTACTGTCTAATGTGTTCACTGCACTGAGACTGTCTTACAATTCAGTCATAAGATCTTTAGATAGACAGTATAATAGGATAATAGTCACATTAAAATGTTTAAATTTCATGTAATTAAAACTAAGAATTTAAATTCCTTGCTACACTCACCATATTCAAGTGCTGAGTTAGTTGCTCCCATCTTGGACAGAGCAGACACCTGACATGTATATCACCACGGGAGTTTTACTGAAGAGCACTGCTTTCAAGCATCTCAGTAAGGAATCTTTACTCCCGTAATTCTTACTCCTCAAACCCAGTATTAAAGAATCTTTGGAGCTGTCTCCACTGGCTGAAACTCTAAGTCTTGAAGGCAGTTTGACAGTGAGAAGCACTGTTCTTTCACTACTTTTAAGCAACAGAAAAGAAAGCTGATCTTTGGGTAGTGATTGCACATCCTGCTCCTCTAGTTAGAAAATACTTTCTTCAAAACCAGCAGGTTTCCTATGTCTTTATTGTCTCACAATTTGGTCATAAGACCTCAAGATAGGCACTGTGTAATGAGACAGCTATAGCCACATTAAAATGACTAAATTTCATGTAATTAAAATGAAATGAATGGAGGCACAGCCGGGTAGGTCTCAAGCTTACACTCTTGAATGAAGCGTGGGGACTGTACTCTGCACAGCCACAGTCCGTAGCAGCTCCCAGGAGGCAGGCCTCAGTATTGGATTTGTAAAGGATAAAGTCACACTTGCCATCTCCTACTATATCCTACTTTTCCTACTTATTGATTTACATCGTATGAATCATAAAGATATTCCTGAGTTATTTCTATCATTCTGCATCTTCCAGGGGAGCTTGAAAAGTACCCAGGGCTCCTATTTCTATGCACTAACCCTCTGACTCCACAGCACTCCACAGACTGTGTCTACATTTGACTGTACAAGGTGATATACACTGCATGCTGATCACAATAAACTATCATAGATGATATCATGGATATGACCTTGGGAGGCACCACAGACATTTCAAATGGAAACATAAACGTTTTCTTAAAATTTAATTTGGTTTGGTCTGTATTATCTGCTGACAAACATGACCACTTTAAAAGTTCCTAAAGTTATTGGCTAATAAAGTCTTTAAAATATTGTAACTTTGAAAGTATCTTCAATTAGACAAACCACAATGGGAATGTGTCAGAGTGGGGTCCGAGGCTTCTGGTCTCTTGCTTTATTACAATAATAATTATATATTTACATCTATTATCTGTCTGTCTGTCTCCCTCCCTCCCTCCCTCTTATCTACATACCTACCTATTCTCTCTCCTCTCTCTCTCCTCTCTCTCTCTCTCTCTCTCTCTCTCTCTCTCTCTCTCTCTCTCTCTCTCTGCATAGGTGGATGTCATGATGCATGTGTGGAAGTCAGAAGGTAGCTTGTGAGAGTCAGTTCTTTACCTCTACCATGTGGCTCCTGGGGAACTGAACTCTGGCTGTCTGGCTTGGTGGCAAGCACCTTATCCGCTGGTCCATCTCTTGCTTTATTAGTTATTTACTTGGGCAAGCTGACTGGAGTAATTTTCTTATTTGTGAAATGGAGACAACAATAATTACCTTGTTAAGCTGTGGAGATTAATAGTGTGTAGCAGAGTCTGGTATGTAACAGGTACAAAGTTAAGTATGGCTACATAAAAAGCTCACAGAGTAAATGGGAGGCTTTGAATCACAACAGTTGAGGATTTGGAAGGAAGGGTAGAAACTATTAGAAATATTTTTTGGAGTAAATGATCACCTATGAAATGTAATCATTCCAACGTGGAGAATATCTGTAACATACATTTAGATTTAACTTCTAGAAATCAAAGGGGTTATCTTCTCTTATGTTGACAGTGCTATAAAATACAACCTTAAAGGTCAGATTATCCCAATAAACCTACTGTTTTTTAATGTTGTTTACAGTCAATGATTAAGATTACATAGCCTCAGCCCCAAACTATCATAAAGGAAGCAACACATTATTCAAAACAAACTGAACAGAAATACAGACAAACAAGTGGTTTCATTGTAAGCCATTCAAAGACTATTACTGTAGATCTGAATAAACCAGGCCAGGCGTCTTGCATTTTACCTCTTGACAAATGAGAAAACTGGCAGGGCAGACTGATTTGACTTCATGTGGTATAAATGTCAGGACTACAATTTAATTCCAGATCAATTTGATTTCAAAACATACGTTTTCCTTGGCAACCCTAGAACTCTTTTTAAAAGGACTTTTCAAGAGAAAAAGTAGAGCCCCACCAACAGTTTCTGAGCTGTAAACATGGTGGGTACTGAATAATCTCCCCCCCTTCCTCCTGCCTTCCCTCGCTCCCCTTCTCCCCTAGCAACAGCAAGGGGGCGGGGCCGAGAGCAGCCTCCCTTGCTGGCCAGTGTGGTGCTGAGATCAGGAGCTCTGAAGGCAGGCAGGGGCAGGACAGTGCTGACCTTACCACCTGTGTGTGTGTGTGTGTGTGTGTGTGTGTGTGTGTGTGTGTTGGGTGGTGGTGGTGGGACGGGCCATTTCTTTCTCCTTGTAAAATTGCACAGAATGCTGTTAGAATTGAATGAAAGGGACCACAGACTGCAGTAGGCAGTGTCCCACACTCAATCATTACTTTATTATTTTTATTATAAAAGCTTTACATCCAAATGAATGTTCTATATGAAAGGTGAACTCAGCAATTATTTCCACAGATTATGTTACTTAAGTCAGTTTTATCTACTGGTCAATAGCATAAAAGCCAAACTTCCAAGTTCAAGATACTGAACAGAACATATTCAGACTAACCTCCTGAGTAGACTGAGCAGGAATCTGATTTTTAAAAGTATCAAACACATTTATAGATTGTGCTAATATACTCAAGAAAACTGATTTTCATATCGGCACTTATAAGTAATGTTTAGTTTTTTTTATATAAGTATCTTCTGAAGGAGCTGAAATATTTTATTTTAGATTATTTAAATGTCTTGGAGGAAAGTTTAAAATAGCATTAAAAAGACATTGAGCTCAAAGTACCTAAACCATTGTCTAATTCTGCTGACATGTCTTCCTTAAAGATTCAGAAAGGCTGACAGCCAGCCACACAGCCGAACCTACTTACACATGTGTTCCTAGCATGGGATTAACAGCAAGACTGAGGTTAGAATGAGGGGAGCTGGGTGCCACTCTGTCTTCACAGGCACCCTAAGTTCTTGTTTCTAATTTTGATGACATAATTTATTTTAATAATTATATTTTAGAATTTGTTAACTTTTATAATGAAATAATTTTTATAATTTTTCTCTAGATAAAAATCTAATCATAGATTTTTCTAAAAGTAATTATATGTATATGTATAGATGTATCTATATGTACATATTATACATGTTGGTAATAAAGTTATCAGTCAACTCCTTAACTGTTAAAGAATTCAATAGCTAAGATGTTGAAAAACAACCCAAAAGAAGGTAGTAATAGAGGCTTACAAGTAATTTCAAATATACTACCCAATCTTTATGGTTGATATAATAAAAATACATAGTACTAGAATAATTATGGGTGCATTTTTAATGGAGAAATTGAGAAAGACAAACTATTTATTGTGTACACAGTAAAAGTAGAATTATGTTCCTTAATAGCACTTTATAATTTTTATTATAAAAAACACCCCAGGACAGTATTGAAAAAAGAAGGTAACATTAGGGAAAAATATGAATATTTTAAAATTATCACTGTAATCTGGCCAGGGTCAAGATTTTTGTTTTCAAGTTTACAGCTAGAAGAAATGTACTATATATATCTATATCTATATGTATGTGTGTGTGTGTATATATATATTTTTGATATTTTCACAATATCTTTGATATTTTTCACATTCATTTCTGACAAAGATAAAACAATTTTTCCTGTAACTTTTTTTAAAAAAATGAAAGGTCAAGAAAAATTTAATAACATTTTAATGTAGTTATGGAAGATCAACACGGTGTGACATCACAGTATTTCCCTCAATGACCTTAGGGATGAAAATAATTTCCCTTAAGTTATCAGTCTAGTGCACAGACAGTACATTTTGAGAAAATACAGTTATAAAATTTATGGATCAATTATGGTGCACTGAAATCTCCCATATCTATTTAAGTAAAGTTACATGAAAAATCTTTTTAAATTTAAATGTCATCACTATTAGTAGATACTGTTAACCAGGAAGTTTTACATGAACAGAATTATGTAAACACACACACACACACACACACAGAGTTTCTTCCCCTTTTAGGTCATGAGCTCAGCTAGGGCTCTGAGTCTGGTAAACACATATTCTACCACTGGGCTCTCCTCGCATTCCCTGAAGAATACAGTTTTCATGACTACTCCACTGAGTCTAGATAAAGTATATTACTGTGTTGGTGACAAGAAATGTAACCTGTAGACTATCATTTTTTTAAAAACTTAATTTCAAGGTTATTACTATTGACTAGTATTGCTTTATATACAAAGGATATCTAAAGTTGACTCTCGATTGCAACAATCCATTTCCTGAATGGAACAAACTTTATGATTAAAAATGAATTTGCTCATGGGTGCTGGCTGGTGCAAGTCTATAATCCTAGTGCTCAGAGGAGTTCAAAGCTAACCTAGGCTATACAGTAAGACTCTGTCTAAAACGACAACAACAACAACAACAACAACAACAACAACAACAACAACAAACACTATACTATGTCGGTTCTGCAAAGTAGCAGTCAGGTTCAAATTGTTATGTGGCTTGTTTCACAGTTTCTCATTTTGACTAAAAGTTTAAAAGATAGTTTTCTATGTAAGAGGTGAAATATGACAGGAAAATGAAGAGAAATAAATGGAAGAAAAAATTATTCTTCGGATATTATGTTTTGTGGCTATAGTTTTTATTGTGTTAAACTGAATACCATTCTGATAAAAATTTGTCATAACTATTAAAGTTTGTAAAAGTATACTCAGCAATACAGCTATGTCATTCAGAGGTAGAATACCTTTTATAAAAACAGTGCATGTTTCTGATGGTCCTAAAGGCAGAGACAATTTTAAAAGTTAACTAAAAAATTATAACACATTATTAGGTCCATGTTTAAATTCACATTTTTATTTATGTTTAGATAATAGTCACATCAAGTATCTTGTTGAATAAATTCATAATAAGATTGATATATTAAGAATGAGGTCAACAGAGCTTTGAATGGCTGTGGTAACAACATCCTGTGCTAATGTCTCCGAAGATCAAAATACTACTTATTTCCTATGTGTGTATTTGCTACATGTGCAGGAAAGTACAAAGAATGAGAAGAAAACTTTAAGATATCAAGTACTAAGGATTTTTGCTGGTGAATAACAACAGAAATGGAATAGGACTTGTACACTGAAGCAGAGAGCAAGCTGAGTGAGGGTCTACCAGTATTTTCTGGTCATGAAACTTGTGGCTACAAATGTATCATTCCTATCTCTTTAATAAGGTGTTCTCTGTGACTGACAATTACAGAGCCCAGAAGACAGAAATACTTTCATCATGCTGCTCACTAATCTACCTTTGATACCCTTCGTTCCCCTTTTTATCTTACTGCAAACTGATTTAATAGTTGTATATAGTGTCTGTCTGTGAAAGCGAATCCTTCACTTTTTTCTTATTTTCAAAGGATTTAACCCAGCATGAGATATTTTCTCTTTGCTAGGGCTTTTATATTATTTGGAAGGTGTCTAAGTTCTTTGGTAAAGTTATTTTTCTGATGGAAAATTATTACTGGAAGGAAAGTTTTAATTTAATTAATGAAATCTTAAATGAGAATTATATTTTATTTAAAAATAGATTAGGTTAAAATGTGTTATGAATTTAAATTTATTGGAAATAAAAGTGTGTTTGATGTAAGAAGAGTCAGAAGTAGTTTCCTGTGGCCAAGTCCCTAGTGTGCTCTTTATGCTGCCCTTGTGTACCACAACTCAGTGCTTAGTGCAGTGCAAGGCACACAGACAAAACCCAAAGGATGAGTTCAGCTATTGGTAACAATAGAATGCATTGCAAAAGTACAAAGACACATGATGTCAGTTCCATAGAGCTACTTTTTCATGCTGAGAAACAAACAAACAAACAAACAAACAGAAGTCAATACAACCAGGGGACTCACTCTACTCAGGGAGCCCTATCATGAGTTAACTTTATCCCCAAACCGGGTTAGTGTTTCATGCAGACCTGGGTTAGTTAGCACAAATCTCGGGGAACAATTTAGTGATAATTTTTGAAATGTTTAGTATGAACCAGGCCAGTGTTAAGTTTTCTTACTGCTGAGTTATAAGCACAGTGCTTGCTAACTCTGGAATAGGAGATGGAGAAGGACAGAAGTTTTGGTTGACACTTTGTCTTACCTTCAGATAAACAGAACTGACACTTAATGATCTAAAGAGGGAAAATAAAATAAATAAAACAATCATAAGAAGTGCACGATATTACAGAAAGGAAGGCCATGAGTCATTTTTATTGCTGATTTCTTTAAAATTAGTTAAATGTATTAATGCAGTACCCTCTTAAAATCTTCAAATATTATAACATAATTTGCTGTACTAAATGCTTTTAATCTAGACTGGTTTAGCTTTACTTGTAAAGTTAGAGATGGTAACACTGTATTCTTGGCCATGACATTTGATCCTCTGCAGTTGAGAGTTCCCTCTGCAGATACTTCAGATTCTCATGAAAAGCAAGAGCCAGTAGATATGGTAAGATATGGATCATGTACTTTGATGAAGATTACTGGATATTTAAGGAACCACAGTTAGATGAAAGAAAACAAATTAAATTTACAGGCTAAACTCAAACAGTCATGAATAATATATTTCTATGATCAGAATTTTATTCAATCAAGATTGAGAAGAAAAGGGTATTGCATTTTGGGTTTGTGACAAGTGACCAGCACTTTCTTTCGCTCTTACCTGCTTCAGCAGGGAAATGATGGTAAGGAGCTGGAGAGAAAACCTGTGCTGCAAAGTCTTCAAATGTTGTCGGCTCTAAGTGGTGCTGGACAACTGTTTGCAGGTACCGTGCTCTCTCCTCATAGCTGATTCCTTCTGTTAAGGATGGACTGAGATGCGCTGGACATTGTGAACAAGCACATTTTGAGAGAGCACAATAGTGCATCATTAGTGTACTGTTCTTTGTTCTAATACATGACTACAAGTACCACCTTTTAAAGTATAAAGATGTATTGCTTAATGGAAGTTAATTTCTCTTGACTCCACGACAAATGATAGTTTAACAGAAAGTTTACTAGAGAATAATTATAATGCCGATTTATTATTAGAATAGTTTGAGAAAAGATTCAACTGTTAGCTGGCCAGTCTTGCACATCTTATCTTGTTAATCAACTTTTATCTGCAGATTTACTCTCAAAAGCCATTCAATAAAATTACACCGCAGCCTAAATACCATGTCCCAAATTTCCCTTTTTTTATTTGTAAAGGCTTACTGTGAAATTCCTGCATATCTTCCTCAGTTTTAAAAAAATCCCTGTATTTTCTCAACAATTGTTCTCATTTTGAATGGAAGACTACTGTTGCTATAATCCTCAAATAACTCCATGCAGTTAAGATAAATGCATAGCTGAATCTGTGTGTCAGGAAAAAAAATACCCCATCAATTACAACACTGAAACGAGCATGAAATTTGCAAAGAGTCCACAGGACTCCTCAGTACTGTCCAACAAAGCATCTACAGGACCCTGACACTGACAGAGAGAGACTGTACTTCTGTCTCAGCACATATTATTCCCTGATACTATTGACAAGCAACCAGTACCTGGAAGTGTTGTTGCTTTTGAACAACCCACTCCAGGCTTCCTGTTTCTGCAGGTCTGATTGTGCTGTTAGCAAGAAAGGGAGAGAATATTTCTGTTGTTCATGAAAGCAACTATGGAAATGGCTGTCAAAATGCAGAGCAGCAGGTAGCAGCAGACAATTATCAGGAGAAAGCACATGCCGACTTCGTGTCGTATAGTTCCTGAACTGAGAAATCACCTAACGTTTCTTCTTGAGGCTTTAAGTTTTCCTGCTGTACTTGGTGTGCAATGTTGACATTTAAACAAAGACAATGAAAAGACATTTAAATAGGACAGCAAAAATCCACCCATTGGTATTGCTTTTTCCATTGATTTCCCCCCACCAAGAGCCATTTTCTAGTCTTCCCATCGTAAAATTTGTTCTCTTTTAAAAATTACAATTCAGTATTTCAGTTCTATAATTCTAGGAAGTACAACTCAAACTAGGAAAAATCATTTGGGAGATAATTTAAACTGATAATTCAATGGACTATATCATGGACAGTTACATTCACAAAAGTTTACTAAGAGGTGGCAAAAAAGCTTGCTAGTCAAGAGGCAAGATGGAATACCCACTGTGGCTTGACTTTGAAGGATCATTTGCCCTTTTAATGGCTTGTATACTATTTTCTTGGATTACAATTTATGTTTTTGCATCATATATTGAAATAACCCGGGTTCTACTTCTTTATAATTTATTATTTTCAATTCTGCACATTGTGGTTGAACTCCAAAAGAATTTTCTTTCTGAAATACACAGCAACAGGATAAGATGTTGTATTAAAATGACTGGTGATGAAGAAGGATTTTATGGAAGGGTAGCAGATATTTCTAAGGCAAATTTAACATAAAGACCTAACATTGCACATTTAGAGAGAAGATCTATGGTTCCAAGGGGAAGAGGATGAAGCTGACGGCTCAATCTAAATAATACCACATACCTCACAACTTGTTGGAAAGTACTTTTTTCATTGGGGGAGATTCACAGCTGCCGAATTTTCTGCAGTTAATAGAGTCCTTTGATTCACAGCAGTGCCCCTTGTACAAAAAATACTGGCCTTTGTGTATTACCAGAAACTAATTTTCTATTTGGCTGAAAAGGGAAAAATGGGGTTATTGCTTCTCCCTCCTACAGAGCTTTTCATTATGCCTGATGCACTCAACTTCTAAGCTCTTCTGAGAAAAAAAATAACTGAAGAGGCAAGAGGTAGAAAAGTGAGCTTGTTAGCACATTAGAAGTGAAGTATCTTGGTGGGCCCTAGAAATTCCCAGTGGTGTGTTAACTTATCACTCTATGCATGCTGGCACTGATAGTCTCCCAATTGATCACTCTCTTTTCGCACCAAAGGTGCTGCCAGGAAGCAAAGGCTGAAGGCCCACAGGAGAACAGTCTGCTATCAAAACAAGCTGTTTTTAAAAGTCTGCTTGAATGGGGAAAATGCTTCATGAAAAGTAGGGTGGAGACACCTACCTGCTTTGAAAATGCTCTACTTTCAGAGGGCCTATAAATGAAATATTTTACTTTATCTTATTATATTTAGAGTTTACATTAAAAAATAGGCAGAAAAAAAGCAATTGTTAATATGTTTAAAACAAGGAGGATAGTTCCAATGTGCCAAATTCATCAAAGCAAAAAAAAAAAATTAGGTGAATAATGTTGAAGGGTGACCTACTGTGCTATATAAAAGGTTTATAAACTGAAGAAACTCTAATCCATAGCACATAGTCTTATAAAAGGTAGGTTTTTCCAGATATGCAACATTTTAATTTTATATAAAATATACAATGCATCTAATAAAATGACAATAACTCTTCATTAATGAAACCAGTTGTTATAATTTTGAGATGTGTAAGCCTACGTGAAAGAGTGAGTTCTTAAACAGGCAGCTGCAGCTATATTAGCACAGGCTAGCCCCTCAAATTTTCTTTTTTGTGGGTTAGCTTCAGAAAGTACTGTTAGCTTGGTGAATTCTTACAGCCTAAAGTAACCCATCCTCTAAAAGTAAATGTTCTTTAGAGTTTCAGGTTGACTGTAGCCAAATTAAATAATATAAAGATGAACCAACTCAATCCACAGTACATACAACACACTTTCACAATTTTTGGTTCAGAAAACATAATTACGAGACGTGATAAACTTCACCAGTCCTGGATTCATAGCAAAGGCACTTTTACAACTGTAATGATTTTTAGAGCTCTGGAGAGTAGCCTCAGCATCTGCAGTTGGAGCTGGAATCTGAAGCAGTTAAAGCCTGTACCTCTTCCTAGAGGGTCAGACCCTGAGAGAGGCAGCTCTCTAGGGAAGCTATTGGTACCTTAAAATTGAGCAGCACACATGAACTAAACGGGTAGCAAAAAGAGAACAACTCAAGCTATATTCCTACTATGAGTGAGTGCTGTCAATAGCATTAAAATTAAAATGCTGAAATGGGTAAGATGATAAAAGAGGAACTAACACAAATATTCAGAACTAAAATTTAAAGTGCAGATCTCAGTTGAATTCATAGAGGTGTTTGTTGCAAATTTTAAAACATTTCAAGGTAAAATTAGCTTAAAATTTTTAGCTGGTAGGAATTACAGAAATGGCCTGTCAAACACACACTTACTCCCACCCCCCTTCACACATCCCCACCCACTCACACAGACACACACACACAGACACACACACACACACACAGACACACACACACACAGACACACACAGAGACACACACAGAGACACACACACACAGACACACACACACACACCTACCCTCCCCACCCACACAGGTGCTGTAATCATAGCAATATAATTATCCACTAATCCTCTGTCCTTGTATTTTCTGCAAAGCAGGAAAGGGGAAGGGATATTACAATTCTGAAAACAATGAAGAGCACTACACATGCTCTGTCACAAAGAAATAGTTTAAAGCTAAGCTGAACTTCATTAGGCTTACATTAGCAGACCTTTTGAGTAATTGCTTTTAATTTTACATTTCAAGACAGGCTGTCAAGAAAATGAGCCCAGTTTTACCCTGGCCCTAGAAAGATAAGTATGAATTCTCCTTTCTACCGTTTAGAGAGATATCGCCATCTGCTTCTATTCACTTTATTAGGGCTTTAAAGAATATAAACGCACTGTAACCCAAAGGCCTCCCTATATATGTGCTGAGAATTATCTATTTTCATTGCTACAGAGGTACAAATGCTGTTACACATTTCTTGAACTAAAACTTTATTTAAAAGTATGCCCAATACTTTTATGAAGAACAATGACCTTTGTAATATCCAAATGTAAGGACTATAACTGTACAAATTGCTTTAGTGAGTTTTTAGAAATTGTAATCTCAAAGTAACTCTTCATCTACTCTTCTGGACAAATCTGCTCCCCTGTCAGCAATGTAACTAATATAGCCAATATATTATTTTTGTCTAGTTTAAGGTTTGGTGCAAATCTTTGTAAATAGTAGGTACTATTTTTATATCCCCCCCTCCTTTCTTTCCCTCTCTGTTTTTATCCTGCCCAAGCTAACACTGAGCACAGGAATTGATCTGGAACTACAGATATACTCCACCATGCCCTGGTCTAAGGAAAGTTTTCAGTGCTGAGGTAGGAAATATACCTTTGTTGCCAGAGATGCTTGTACATACCTGCAATCTCGCACTTACAAAGTTGAGGCAAGAGGTCTTAAAGTCTAGGCTAGTTTAAGCTACAAAGTGAGCATCCACCCACCAAAAATATGCCTATACTCATGTGTCAGGACTCTGGAATAATGCTTCTTAGTGTGGTCTATACAGAGAGCTTTTTGATTTATTCTGACATAAGAAAATTCAACATGAAGAAAAAGGTTAAGCAGTAAATATTTTCATTTTATTAAACTGAAAGGAGACTAGACTAAAAGGGAGATTGGTCTTAAAGAAGATACAACCTTAAGTCTCTACAAATTTTCTTTTCTTTTTTTTTTTTTTTTTTAAGATTTATTTATTTATTATATGTAAGTACACTGTAGCTGTCTTCAGACACTCCAGAAGAGGGAATCAGATCTTGTTACGGATGGTTATGAGCCACCATGTGGTTGCTGGGATTTGAACTCTGGACCTTTGGAAGAGCAGTCCGGTGCTCTTACCCACTGAGCCATCTCACCAGCCCTCTACAAATTTTCTTAATCCTATAATTTTAAACTGCCTGTACCATGAGAAACAAACATAATTTCACTTTTTTTTTTTTTTCTGAGACAGGGTTCTCTATTACATATCTCTGGCTGTCCGAGGACTTGTTGTGTAGGTCAGGCTGGCCTCCAACCCCCAGAGATCCACCTGTTTCGACCTCTCAAGTGTCTGGATTAAAGCTGTGCACCACCCTGCCCAGCCTCATTTTTAGTTTTGTGATCACTGATCCCAAGGCATGACTCAGTAGGTTGTACATTTAGCTAGCATGTAATTTATGATTAGACTAAAAGAAATGGAAAGTTTCCATGCATATACACTTTAAGTATATAACACATAAGAATAAAGTGTAATTAATAAGTATTGTGAAAATTATAATTGTAAACTATTAAAGATTTTTACTATTACTTATTTTTCTCGTAAGTTTAATGTATTTAGGAGATAAGCTTACTAGCCCTCACCCTATCCTAAAGATAGTTTCTTTTAAAGTATGCCTGAAGCTTTGGAATTTGTTGTTAATGGCAGTTTTAGGGAGGGTGGAAAGCCTCCTCAGGAAATGCTGGCTCCCTTAGGAAGTACATGTCCTCCACTCAGCCTGTGACTTCTCTATAGCTTTGGGGATTAGAAGTTTCTTGTCTCTGTTTTGTATTCAAGATTCCAAGAATACTATCGCAGGGAGAATTCTGATAGAAACCATTAGTTTGAAATTTTGACTATTGAATGAACATTTGTATTGGAGAGTGTTAAATTGTACTCTGAGTTGTAATTTAAGTGGCTATAAATTGAGTACTACTTAAATTATTAGAACTAACTGGTCAATAGTATTTGTAGTTAGCTTTGCAAGTTGTGCTAGGTACTGAAACTACAATGATAAAAATGCATGGCCTCTGCCTCTGCCTCTGCCCCTATGACATCAGTCTCTCCGCCTGTCTTATCACCAAATGAACAACTAAAACATAGCATAGACATCCACAGAGCCTCTAGTCTACAAAGTGCTGCAGCAACACTGATGTGCCATCGGAGTCGGGGACAGACAGGACTCCTTCTCTCCTTTCCTTTGTTTCTTGAGACAGGGCTTTAAGTAGTCCAGAGGGGCCTAAAACTCACTGTGCAGCCAAAGATGATCTTGAACTCCCCATTTTCCTGACTCAATCTTCCAAGTGCTGGGATAGTCAGCGAGTGTTACCAACCCTGCTAGAGACTATTAATAGAATTAGTACCAGCAAAGAGATTCTATAGACACAGGAATGGGGAAAGTACCAACACCAATTTTAATACTCTCTCCTTCCCTCTCCCATTCTCCTCTGTCTCTTTGAGGGGGAAAAAAACCAAACCGTTTACATAAAGATGATCTTCAACCTTCCAATAACATGACTGCATGTAAAAATAAGTTTAAAATATTTAGTACAGCAAACGTCTTGACTATCCCAGTTAGATATGGTTGTCTGCCTCCGTCCTCACGTGGGTGGGAGGGAGGAGCAAACTGGAGCACTAATAGAGCAAGAAGGCCTACGGTTCAGATGATCAGAAACGTAAATGCAGCTTTCATCAGATCTGCTGGTTCCCATACAAGGAAACCATAGGAAGTTGAACCAAAATGAACTCAGGAGCTGTTTTTGTTGTTGCTTTTGGTTTTTTTGTTTTGTTTAATGTTTTTGGAGACAGACTCTTGGTTTGGAGCCCAGACTAACCTGAACCTTACCATCATCCTGCCTCAGCCTGCAGGTGCTTGGGATTCAGGCAAGTCTCACGCACATGCCTGCCTATGTCCCTCTCCAACCCTCAACCTGCAAGTGCCTGGGATTCAGGCAAGTCTCACGCACATGCCTGACTATGTCCCTTTTCAACCCCAGCCAGAAAACCATTTATTCAGCAATAAGGCTTGCCTGGAGGAGTACGGCAATTTGTACAAAAACAAAGTTGCTGCTGAGTCAATCTGGGACTAAAAACTAGGTCTTTTAGTTAATACCCTGGTATCTTTTATATCTAACTTTATTGATCTGCGTGCTTTGTGGAGGATTAAAAAAAGAAAAAAAAGAAAGGCTATGAGGAGGCATGTTATTCCAGAGCTGGTCAAGACAACCAACATTAGCCCAAATTCTAAGGCTGGAAAGTTTTGAAAAATAGGTTTATATCAGTAAACCATAATTAATGTATTTTTAATATATATGCCATAGTAAAAAAGTCCTTATTTATCATAAAAATGAGAAAAGAATTCAAATGATATTTAACATTTTAGTTTTAGAAAGCCATGAAATACCTTTATATATTGCGAGGCAAAAATCATTGAGTAGCATTGATGAATTTTATTGAGATATGTATAGATATACTTTACAAATACATTTTAAGGATCTCATGCTACTATTAGTAGTAAAGTACCATGTGAGACTGAAATATATAGGGAAACAAAAGTATCCTATGAACTTTATGAAGTGAATGTAAACTATTGTTTACATTACAAAGCAGTGTCTGGTAAACTAATGCTTTTGCAGGGGAAGGTCTATTCTATTTCTTTTCTACTGTAGCTAAATCTTTCAAGAAACTTGTAGGCTAATTCATTTGCAGCGAAGACAAATTCTCCTAAAGATCATTTTGTTTAATTGTATCTGACTAGCAGAAGGCCTTCTCAAAAAGTCTGCAACAGGTTATGATCAACTGCCTGTCTTTATGATGTCTTAAATTAGTGAGATTCTTTAGTAGCTGACACTATCTACACCATTTAGGAAAAGCTGCGATTTGTCAGAGCAGACAAAGCTGGGCTTTAATCCATCCTTTTAACCATATTGCCAAGTCTGTATTGTTTTCACTGCATCTCAATTAGAGATAGGCAGGACACCTGGTACTTCTTTATCGGCGTCCCATGGCTGCCAGATGACTCAAAATCCATAGCAGGTGCTAAGGCAATGTGAGGATGGCTCTATCACTGAAAGCTGAAGTGGAACAAATTTTTACCATATATAATTGCTCATAAATCAGTCAACTATTAAATGAAAACATCAGAAGAGTTGATAAGCCCCCCCTTTTTAACCAATGTTCATGTAAATACATT
The DNA here is from genome assembly GCF_900095145.1 of Mus pahari. Lineage (NCBI taxonomy): Eukaryota > Metazoa > Chordata > Mammalia > Rodentia > Muridae > Mus > Mus pahari. Next base: position 52,443,331 of record NC_034596.1, read on the forward strand.
AAGAAAGATTAGCTTCAAGTAAACAGGCTTAAAAATTCAAACTCATCCAAAGTCTCTGAAAATACCCTCTGATTTAATAATCCAAGAATCATTGGTGATTTCCAAATTCACTAGCATGACTATCAAATACATACATATATATATATCTCCTACCTTCACAAAAGATGAAACAAAATATTTAAAAGAAAAACTAAGCTATCTGAGTTTCAATTTTAATGAAATAAAAATTTGTACCTATTCTTATTAACATCTACTTAAGAGTATTATCATTAATCTTTAACGATGAAATTTTCTTATTGAGTAGAGAACTGCTCCAAAATTACTAGTACTGGAGTGAGCCTAAAGCTACTGGGAGGTACTAGAAACATGGTCTCTTTGTGTTGTTTCTTTTGGGAACAAAATTTCCAGTACATCAAAATAGAGGAAATTGATGTAGGAGTTTCAGTTAAATACTAAGCTCAAATCTTGTCAGATCATTGCAAAAAGTAAAAAAATAACTTACACAAAAACACAGACACATATACACAGACACACAAAGAAAACAAAAGTGAAAAACACCCCAAACCAAAAATCTCCCCAAACTCTAAAACGAGATTTTACAGTATACAATTACTTAAGCTTTATCTCTACTTAAATGTGTACTAATATAATTAAGATTTTAAATGCTGTAATTATTGGGCATACACTAAAGTGATTTTATTATCATAGCAAGTATTAACAAAGCACAGCAAATTGCCATTTCAAATATGGTCATAGAATCTATGATAAGCAGTATATTGGCTTAAACTAATGCACTATGTGCCCCCAGGGAATGACAGCCTGGGACACTGGGCTTTAACATCCAAATCTTCCCATTAATCTTGACTTTAAATATAATCTATTCTGCAGTAGAAGGAAGAATGGGTATTCAATGACTTACTGTTTTTGAAATACTGCACTAATGCCATTTACTAAATCACTTAAGGGGATACAAGGAGAGGGAATTCTAGTAAATTTTACAGATTTACTAATTTTATAAAACATGCACTCGACTTTCTCCAACTTTAGCAGGAACATGTCAATTACATAAGAAATTACAGTAAAAAGTTGTCCTAAAATATCTCTTCCTGCCCTTATACAAGGACAGCTACATAAATTGTAACATCAAATATAACTTGGTCAATTTAATTTCAGTTGGAAAAATAATCATCGTGGAAATATACCATGGGGTCAGAATCCCTGGAGCTTAAAATAAGCTTTAACTTAAAAAAAAGAAAAAAAAGTAGATTATTATTTGTTTGTTTGTTTCATAATGATTAATGGCTTGTGGAAAGAATTGCAGAAGAAAACAGAAAAGCTCAAGGAGTGCTTATACAAACAATAGGGTATATACTTCATAAAAAATAAACAACTTTCCCATTGTTAAAGACACACTGGACAGAACTCATGGAGGCAAGGGCACATGATTAAAACACTCATTAGCTATTTATTAAATTGTAAATTAGGAATTAACCTTAAGGTGTGCTGTATCACTTATTTTAGCACCTGTAACTGTAACACAGCTGATTCACATTTCTATAATATATCATATACATGCTACGTTATACACTCAGATATCTGGAAATTCCAAAAAGGCAAAGTGAAAAGTAAACAAAGCCAGATTCATTATTTTATCTGATAGCTGAATCGTGGTGGTTTAAAGCCATTTCTCATTGAAATTGTATGGATCCAAGACTACATTATTTTCATCTAAACAGAAATAATCATGAAATAAAACTGCCATTGCTGTAGTGTAAGCTGGTGGGCTGAAAACAGACATGGCATGTTAACAAGGGAGTACTACAGGTGGCGGCTTAAATATATTCATTTGCTTTCTCTTTGCTAGAAGCTATGTGCTAAAGGAAAGTCAACACTCCTATCAAGAGAGTAAGTAAATGTGGAAACATCAGTTCTACAACAGCTATTTTTGTTCCTTCTCTTTTCTGAGCAGCAATTAGTAAAGCAACCCCTTCCCCTCCTCCCTGGCTGTCAAGCTGTTCTGAGCAGTTTGCGACTTGACAATAGTACCATTGTGAATGCTCTCTGGGCTTCCTTCCCACAGAGAGTTAAATGGGCAGTTCCTGCTGCCCGTGATTGGTGTCCAGTGAAATAATACTCAAGAGCCAGGTTTTATCAGCTTCACGCCAAAGAAGTGAAGCCAGGGAACCCAAGCCTTCATATCATACTGGACCATATGCCAACCCTGATGGCCCCAAAGGTTTATCACTAAGAATCAGGATCCATCATGTCCCTTGTGAAATTTCACTTCACATACCTTATGTGAAATGCAAAGCTTCACTAAAAGCTGGACCTTCTTTACACTGGCATGGACAGATGGATGGCAACAGTGGTTTGGCAAGCAAAAGTTACGATCTAAATAGGCTAGAGTGTAGTGTTTGAGAGCACGGATTTAGCAGAAAATGGGGAGTGTTCTGACCCATACTTTCAATCTTCATTTCATTGTAGAATTATTAAAAATTCAGTATTAAAAGCTCTTTCGTAAAGGATTAAAAGCACTTTAGTTTCTATGTCAAAGAGGCTAACGAGTTAGGCTGATTTCTGCTTTATAGCCTATTTGCTCTCTGAATCCCCCAAATGCCATCTGAATCTAAGGTTGTTTTTATATTTAGATGAAGACCAGAATGCAATTTGAACATAAGAGTGATAAATAATAATATGAATATATCAGTTTATCCTTATCACCCACAGACACAGGTTTTTAACACAGGGAAGAAAACCGGCCAGCACTGGTGAGAAGGGAAGGGTAAAAGCAGAACCACGAGACCAACATCATGCTAGTGAGTTCTAGGGACAGGATGTCCAGATCCTATGGGAGCTTTCTGTCTCCCCTGTGGCACATTGGGATATGACCCAACTGTCTAGATTGGCATTTGTGGACCATACTGTCACACTAGATTTGACAAAAACATGTATTTTTTTGTCATGAAGCCAACATATAATAATAGGAACCCCCCAACAAAAAATAGGCTATAAATTCTTAACTTGCCAGTAATGTATAAAAGCGTAATATAAAAAAACAGCAAGATTGTTATGTAAGAATGTAGTCTAAACCAGGTGTTGGGGCACAAACTATAATCTCAATAACCTGGGAGACAGAAGTAGACTTTGAGTTCAAGACCAGCCTACTGTACACAGTAAACCTGTGATAAAAACCTTGTTTCACACACAAAAGTGCTGAGGGACAGCTTGCTGAGAAGTGGAGTGTGTGTATAGCGCACACACACTGAGTCTGACTCTCAGCCCTACAAAGTCTACCATAGGAAGTATAAAATCTCAGATGCTCTTTAAAAATGACCAACATATATAAATGTTGCCAAACATTTACAGATACCTTTTCAGTCTCACTAAGAAAACATACAAGCTATGACTGTTACTAGTCTGACAATAATTGCTTGATAAATTATACAAAAATTGAAATTTATGGAAGTGATAGTTAATAAAACATACATTGGAAAGGCTTTTCCAAGAAATGAAAAATGACTAAAGTGTAATTCCTCAATTAATCATTGGACAAAAGGCATACAACAATGGAAGGGATTGCCACTGGCTGCCACAATGGCAGGAACACTAAAAAAACCAAACCAAACCAACCCCAAAAACCCAAAACTCAAGTTCACTTTGCTTTTCTTCCTTTTCAGCTGCACTGTCTTGTTTAGATACATTCCTCCATCCTCACCTGCTCCCCCTCCCCCCTTTGCACTGTATCACCCAACAGTGTGAACTGCTTGCATTAAGAACTGGACTTCTGTCTTTAGATGGCAGAGGGAGAATGGACACCTTGTACGTCAGCACTCCAGGAAGTCAGAGAACAACTTCTAGGGGGGAGTTGATTCTTCCACTTTGTTCTGAGGTAGGGTCTTTCATTTCAGGAACTGAACTGCTGAAGCAAGCTTCTGGCCAATGTTCCTGCCTCCACCTTTTATCAAGAGAAGGGCTGGGAATACAGAGGCATGCACTGCATCTGGCTTTTTCTGTGGGTTCAGAGGGATGAATTCAGGTTGTTTTTACCCACTGATCCCTGGTCCTAACTTGCACTGTTTGATAACATTACACTTCATATGTTAACCATGTCCCTTTCCTAACCTGAATCACTTTAGTCTTCTCTGTCTCAAAAAGTCTTGGGTATCTGATGTAATCTGAACAGAGTTCTTTGGGAAAGCCAATCCTAATGCCCTCTATCCCAACATTATATCTTTTCTCATTCACAATCACCATCACTATCTTACTTTGTGCATATCCTCTCTGCTGGGTTCTCAATGCGCTGTTCACTAATCTAGTTCATAGGTCTCTCCTCTTCCACATCACCGTATGCCCCTCAAATATGGTAACTTTGTGTGTGTGTGTGTGACAAAGTCTTACTATATAGCTCTGACTGTACTAGAATTCCATATGTAGATCAGACTGGTCTTGAACTCAGAGATTCCCCACTTGCCTCTCCTTCCTTAGTGCTAGAATTAAAGATGTACACCACCATAGCCACACCTGGAGAAAGGAGTGACTTTTAAAATTCTAGCTTTGCTTGGACAGCATCTCCTAGATTGAATGGAATCAACAAATATGTAAGTGAATGACCTGAAATTCCTTACTAATATGGTTAATGGCAGATCTTGGTAGAGGAGAAAACCTACATTCCAGATTATAACAAAGTTGATCATGTAACTAAAGCCGTTTTTGTGAGTTCCTACAGTGTAAATATAGTAAAATTGTTAACATCAAGTAAAACCCTAATAAAAGAGTACCTCAAGAGAACATTAAGAGACAGTGTTATTACCAGGTATAGTGATCCACACCTTTAACTCCAGCACATGGGTGGCTGAGGCAGCGAGGGGAGGCAGGTGGATCTCTGAGAGTTCATGCTCTGTGTGGTCTATATAGTGAGTCTCAGACTAGCCAGAGCTAAATCTTTGCCCCCCCCCCACAGAGAGAGAGAGAGAGAGAGACAGAGAGAGAGAGAGACAGAGAGAGAGAGAGAGAGAGACAGAGAGACAGAGACAGAGACAGAGACAGAGAGAGAAGCCGGGGCACGGAGGAGGAGAGAGAGAGAGTATTTGAGAGTGGGAATTTGGCACTTTAGATCACTGGTTCAATCCCACAGAACTTCCTCCGTTCTCTCACATATTTATTATGCACCACAGAGTTTCACATTTATTCCCTCACTTTTTATTTTTGGGCTCCCCTTTCCTCTTCTTCCTCCCTCAACCTCTTTTCATTATCAGAGAATTATATATGCTAGGCAAGTGTTCTTCCATCAAGTTACAGACCCCTTAAAGAAAAGTTCTGGTTTTTAAACTTGGAGACACAGTGAACTTATTATGTATTCTAGTCTGGTCTAAACTGTGATCGTCCTGCCTCAGCTCCTCAAGTAGTTGCTTCTATAGGTGTTTGCCACCATATTTGGTTGCTTTATTTTTTTTTTCTTGTTGAAAGCATAAGTCGGATATATTATTTCCAAACCAACAATAATAAAAAAAAGTGTGATAAAAGATTACTACAATGACTGAAAGGAATCTACTAGATAATTAGCAGTATCATTGACAAGGTTTCCACCCAATGAAAGAGATAAAAAAACAAAAAACAAAAAACAAAAAACAAAAACCAACCAACCAACCAACCACCCACCCACACAGTAGGGTAGGGAATATATTAGTATCACTATAGAAGTGCACCACATAGCCAGTGGCCCTGTTTAAATAACGCTTTTGTTTGCAGAGACACTATTAGGGTATTAGGGTTGTCAACAAAATCCAGGTCAATGGGATACGTAAGAATACAGAAAAATTCTTGAAAGTAATACCCATGTCTTTAACACAGAAGAAGATGTAAATACTCCAATTAGCTACAGGCAGGCCAATAAGAATAGTTTAACTCTTGGAGAAGTCCTAACACAACAATTATTATCAAACAGTGGCTGCAAGAACACAAAAGACTTTCTTTTCATGCTTGTGAATATTTACCACTAACCAATTCTCCATTAGGTTCCAGAAGGTGATTTAGAAAGTGGGAAGTGCATTCCTCCTTAGAGTAAGGAACAAAATACTCATGAAAGGATACAGGTACAGAGACAAAATTTAAAGCTAAGATGAAAGGATGGACTATCCAGAGACTACCCCATCCGGGAATCCATCCCATCATCAGCCACCAAACCTAGATACTAATGCACATGCCAGCAAGATTCTGCTGAAGGGACCCTGATATAGCGGCCTCTTGTGAGGCTATGCCAGAGCCTGGCAAACACCGAAGTGGATGCTCACAGCCAGCTATTGGATGGAACACAGGGTCCCCAATGGAGGAGCTAGAGAAAGTACCCAAGGAGCTGAAGGGGGCTGCTACCCTGTAGGTGGAACAACAATATGAACTAACCAGTACCCCCTGAGCTTGTGTCTCTAGCTGCATATNTAGCAGAAGATGGCCTAATCGGCCATCACTGGGAAGAGAGGCCCCTTGGTCTTGCAAACTTTATATGACCTAGCACAAGGCAAGGCCTGGGCCAAGTAGTGGGAGTGGGTGGGTAGGGGAGCAGGGGTGGGGGGTATAGAGAACTTTCGGGATAGCATTTGAAATGTAAATAAAGAAAATAATAATAATAATTTAAAAAAAAAAAAGAAAGAAAGTGGGAAGTGTGCCATCAGATAGGCGGCTCCTCTTGGAACTGTTAGTGGCACTGAGCTGGAGGGCTAGCTCCCAGCACCCAGCGTACTGTAGCTCCCTCTGCTGCTCACCTGTGGCTCTGACCTTTCCTGCCTTTAGTAAGGATGTGTGAGCACTTGGAACTAACTGCACAAAATCATCTTGGAGAGGACACCAACATCTGCCACTGCCACCAAGTCACACATGTCTTGGCTAACTTTTCTCTATAAAAGATACTCTTTGCTCCTTATCTTTTATCACTCATCTGTGAAAATATATGATCCTCACTAACTATAATGTTCATTAATAAAAAATACACTAACAATCAAAATACAAACTCCTGGGACATAGTGGTGCGTGACTTTAATCCTAGTACTCAGGAGGCAGGGGCAAGCAGATCTCTGTAAATGCAAGGCCTGCCTGGTCTACACAGTAAATACTAGGCCAGTCTACATAGCAGGTTTCGTTCTCAAAAAACAAAAACCAAACAAACAAAATTGACCTTCTCCAAGTGTACGCTGTTGTTTTATCAGTGTGCCAAAGCAATTTCTTTTGGGTTCTAGATTGCCTCATTTTACCCATCCAGTATACTCTACAAAGTGGCAGCCAAGTTATAACGTTTTTAAAGATTTATTTTATTTTGTATGTGTGAGTATTTTTCTTGCATGCATGTATCTAGACCATGCATGTGCCTTGTGTCAGTGGAGTTCAAAGGAAGGTACTGGATCCTGTGAAACTGGTGTGACAAGATAGTTATGATCTCCTCATGGGTACTGGAAACTGAACTCAGCTGCTTTTCATGTGCTTGACCTCTGAGCCATGTTTCCTAGCCCCATGCGACCTAGTTTAATATAAATTTAAAACTGTAAGTTACAAATAAAAAGTTTTTTAAACTTTTCAAAAAATAAGCTGATAATAAACTCTAGAATATAGATAATAGGCTGGAGAGATGGTTTAGTAGTTAGTAACAGTGATCCTCTTGTAGTGGATCTTCCCAGCACCTATGGTGGAAGCGCACAACCACCTGCACTTCAGTTCTAGGGAGACCTGATGCCTCCACATTCATATATGCACACACACACACACACACACACACACTACACAGATGCACACATACATGCCTGCAAGCATGTTCTCTTAGAAATAAACCTTTAAAAACATAGGCAAAAGAACATACGTGAACTTTTAAAGTATAATGATTAAAATTTTTCTACTGAAAAAAAAATAACTAGGAATCCACCCACTATTGATAGCCTTGTTCTAGTATGGTGTGTTACTGCCCATTTACCATAGGCTAGACATTGTGCCAAGTCAGCTGAACTCAGGAGGAAAGTAAGACTCACACATATATGTGTACAAATACATAAGTACTATAGCAAAATGTCTTCAGGCAGTGTGAGAAATAAGTTTGTTTAATGGAGAAATTATTTTAATTTTATTTTTTGCCCCCCCCAGATGTATCATTTAAGTCATAATGAAAGAGTATATTAGGTAGAAAATAGCAGAGGTTCATACTCTAGGAGCTTTAAAAAAAATGAGCATTTATAGAAGATGAATTTGGCTTAGCTGAAGAAATATGGGGTTGAAGTATGAGGCATGTTTGACAAAGCTACAGTAAGACCTATGCGGCTGAGAGGGCAAGATAAAAAGAACAGTTTACAGGTAATCAACCAAATGTCCATCTGCTGCAGTGGGCAGAGACGCTCTGGGAGCCCTCCGCACGCCCAGGTCTGCGCTTCAGACAGTAACAACGTCATTAGTTCCCACACAGCTACAGCCCCCTGAGCTGCTGCTAGAGGTGACAGGCGGGGTGCCCAGTGGGCCACTGGGGAGTTTTATTTAATCCTTACACTAATCTTGGGTTTGGTACTATAATTATCTCCTTCTTAGAGATTAAATTAAGGATAGTCCATATTTATTGATGTTATCTTCTAAGAAAATGCTTTACAAAGGACAGTAAATACATAAAATTAGGTAGTTTTTCAAGAAACTCATTTTCTTTTTAACAGGAAATGGCAGCAATATTGATGGGACCCCCCTAAGGAGCTTTACAATGTCCTATCATAATGAAGAGACCTGCATTAGTGGAGCCAATCAATTACCATTCATTTAGCTTTGGCTCTCACACTTGTGCAACAGGTCCTTTACATCTGAACAGTAGAACTGCAGGGCTAACAAACTGCGACTAATTGAAGAATTATCATTGAATTTAGTAATCTGTCTGATAAAGATAAACAAAGCCAATTTTGGCATTTAAGAAAAAGTCAATCTAAACAGATTGAGCAAAACCAAATAATATTGGTTGTGATAGGAAAGTGTATTAAGACTAGGTGAAAAGTGTTCTTTAAATATGTCATTTAACTATATAGTATTCTTTATACTGTGTATCTCAGAATATCACATATATTATATACAGATACATACAAAGCCATGGCTATAAATCACAAGAATTGTAGAACTGGCTGGGCCTGGTGGCACATGCCTTTAATCTTAGCACTTGAGAGACAGAGGCAGATGAATTTCTGTGAGTTCAAGACTAGGCCTTGTCTACCCAGTGAGTTCTAGGGAAGTCAGGGCTACACAGAGAGACCCTGTCTCAAAAACCAAAACCAACAATAACAAAAAAGAATTACAGCATACATGTCATATTCCATCTACTTAAATCCTATCCATTGAGACCCAGATTTTCTACATATTCTTTCCTGATTTTATTCCACACTAATTTCTTCCTCCACGGAACTCTCATATCAATTTGTTTGTAACCCCACTTGCATTATAATCATTACTATCTGTGTATTCTTCCTTATTAAATATTATCTTTATAAGGATAAGTAATAATGTTTGCATCAATTAAAAATCTTTGCTAATATTTTATAAATGACACGTGTATATACATATATATGGGTACAGCTTGATGTGTGTATATACATATATACACAAACATACACACATTCACATATATCATTTTTCTTTTGCAATAGAGTCTTGCTATTATTGCCCAGGTGGCTTCCCACTCACACTCCTCTTGTCTCAGTTACCCTCAGGTTGGAACTTATAGGTATGTGCCACTAGCCCTGGCTTTCAATAAACATACTTGAGTCTGGTACCATAGATTTGGCCATCTTGACATCCTAGTAAATGTATCTTAAAGAAGAAAAAAAAACTACAGATATATTTTTGACATCTTAATAAGTATAGTGCTTCATCATATATCAACATTTATGGATTATGTACTTTTATCAAAATTCTATAAGAGAAATAATTAAGATGTAAATCAAATTAGAATAAGTCTATGAATACTATGTGTCAACTTAGCTGGGTCAAGGACATACTGTTTGGTTGAACACCAGTCTAGATGCTCTTATTTTTGTCTAGATGTGATTACTATTTAAATTAGTATACCTGAGTAAAGTCCATTATCCACATTATACAGGGAGGACTCATCCAGTCAAAACCTGAAGGTCACTTGAGAAAGAAAGAATTCTACTGTAGTTGCCTAAAGACTGACAGCAACATCAGCTCTTCCTAGGTCCACAGATTTGGTACTTACCAATCCCCACAGCGGGGGAAGCCAATTCCTTAAAGTACATCTTTCTTGTTATTTACTTAAATTTACATTGTATTAGTTATAAGCAATCTAAGGATGATTAACATATGAAGGAACTTTGTGTGAGTTAGTAGAAAGGACTGAACCATTTGTAGATTTTGTATCCTCAGGAACTAATCCCTCATGGATACAGAGGATGACTTACATCATCTTACAAATTTTGTTTCTCTGGATTTATTAATGTGATTATATACTACAAATTCTGAAAATCCCTATATGTAAATCTCACACTAAAACAGAAAGATCACAAGCAATGACAGATTACACTTAAACATATGTGCCTTTCAAGGCATAGTGAAACTTTCTTAAGGATCAAACAAATTTTTACTTAAAGAATAGAGTTAAAACTGGCAAGACCAAGAAATAAAAGCTTTTATTACCATTGTAAAACCCCAAACTAAGCAACTCAACCAACTGGAACTCTTTCTAGGTAGCTAATAAAATGATGGCCTAAGATCAAACCCGAACACTGCTCTGGCTCAGTGGCTACCCAGAGTCTGCCTGGTCTGCCTCCCGAGTGTGGCAATTCAATTCTAATTGCATGATCAAACCAACAAATTGAGCTTAAGAGACAAAAGTACCTAGCTGACAAAATCAGAGGTTGCATGAAAATGCTTTTCAAGTACAAGTAATGTAAGAAACAACAAGTGAAGTGAGGGAGAGGTTTCAAAGCTTGAAAGGCAGTCATCAATACTGACAGATTACTGTAATTCTGGTTGCTAGCATGATCGATTTGGGCAGCATATGACAATCAATACTGTCCTCATTTTCTGAACAACATTAGATTCATAGTTACAGAAGATGCTCCTAGGATAAAATTTAAACTCCATTTAATGATCATAAATAGCACAATTTATGCTGTGGAATCTTAGTAGGCACTATTATGGTGCATAAGATAACTGACCCAGCAGTATAATTATATAAATACAATTGAGTTTATCATATTTCTCCTTTTCATTTCTTTGATGAGGATTAAAGTATTAACTCAGGAGGTTTTCAAAACCAACTTCTATTTCAATTCCTACTATAATTGATGTTAAGCATATTGATTTATTTTAGAATACACAACTTTTCTCCTCACTGAAAATCTGATGTCAAAAACATACATTTTAAATTTTGACACATTTCTGAAATCAGTATGTTATTTAAAATTAAAACATATATTTGTATACTTTGATACCTCTAAATACAAGTATCCAGTTATAATTTATTATATAAACCTTCATGATAAAATCAAGTAAAGAAGTCATTCCCCATAACATTCCTTCCTACCTCTACTCATTCATTAGTACTTTTGAGATAGGGTCATGCTATGTATGCTGCGGCTTGTCTTGAATTCTTGATGTGAAGTGACCCACTCTTTTTGCCTTTACAGCTTTGAATGTAGGAGCACCTATTACATGTGTCTCCTCTTCAACAATTAGAATATAGTATAGTCTATAGGATATAGATTATCTTGTGCATTTTGCAAAAGAATATATTCTTCAGGTTAATGAGGGATAGGAATATCTACTATTGCTTCTCTTGACATACACGGCGATTGCTCGGGAACCCCATGGATCTGTGCACCCTTTGTATAATGGTGAAGTATTTTCAAACAGTCAACCTCAACATTGCTTGAGTTTTTCAAACGTGGAACCCTGGATATGGAGGGCTGAGTGAGTACTCTTAAATGGTATGAAACACAATTTCCTACACTGTAGAGAGGTTTGTTTGGTCTATGTAATAGTTTCACTCTATTTTTTATTTTAAAATGTTAATGTGTCTGTGTGCACATGGGCTCAGCCCAGGTACATGAGTACAGGTTCCTGAGGAGGCTAGCAGCATCATGGAGCTCAAATTACAGATGACTATGAGCTATGTCATGTGGAACCAAGCTCAGGTCCTCTGCAAGAGCAGGACACGATTGTAACTGCTGAGCCATCTCTCCAGCCCCTTATTTTAAGTGTTCTATAAGAAATTTTGTTGGTAAGAACTGTTCAGATTTGCTATTTTAAAAGCAGTGTTCATTTCTACTATTTTCATTGAAATTATTTCTTTTCATCCTACAATATTCTCTAATGTGGCAACTATTATCTCAATATGATTAAATATTAAAAATATCATAAAGTAGGCCTGAGAATTCACCTCAAGCAGCTAATCAGCCCAGTATAAAAACTCAATTAAGCAATTCCTTAGTCTTGGGTGGAGATGTTTTATATCAATTGTAACATTTCTAAGTAATTATATAAAATCTCATTTAGCACTCACCTTAATGCCTAGGCAATATTAGAATCTTTTTACAGATTAAAAAAATGAGATTCAAAGATTCTGTGACTTGGGCTAAGATTATGACTTGGTGGTAGAGTAATTGTCTAGCATGAGCAAGGTCTGGATTTAATTCTAGAAACTGAAGGGAAGGAAAGAGATAGTTATGACTAAGTTCACTTCTTAGAGAAGCACACTAAGTTCAGGAAGTTCAGGGCGTTGTGGAGGGCAACTCCAGAGGAACAGCTCCAACCAGATAGGCTCACTCCAGAAGCCATGTTCCTTAGCATTCCACACCAGCCAGATAGGCTCGCTCCAGAACATGTTTCTAAGCATCTCACACCTTCACATACCTTCATGACTCAGGTTACACTGCTCCACGTTTACAAGGTTTTTAATCTCATCCATCTCATTATTTACCAATTAAGAGTGGTTCAATTTTCATTCTTCTCGTGAATGCTTCTGGACACCAACTTCCACCTGACTGGTTGACCCCTTATTAGTATATACCCTGCACACCCCTCTTTTAAAACAATATAGTAAAAACAGTATGTTTTTCCATGGAGATTGAATTATTTCAGTGATTGTTTGGATTAGTTTTACACTGCCAGAGTAGCACAGAGCTTGGCATATAATGGCATTCTAATTAACTAAGCCAAAGATTAATATTTATTAAAAGTATCTAAGGAAACATACCACTTAAGTATCACAAGTACTCAATCACTAGGGAGGAGCTCTGCCATCTACTTATCAACAGAAACTCTAGCCTTAATACATAAGAAACATTTACCCTTTTGTGAAGTAGATGTACACTAGTATACTAACCACACTGTTAAAAAGGATACAAATTTTGATACAATGGAATCAGTGATTTCAGAGCACGGCTAGCATTTATTGCTGTGGATCGAACCATAATGGGCAGAACTTTTCCATTCACAATAGCACCATCAAAAAGTGGACCAAAGAAGGGAACCTGATAGAGAGATCAGAACATAATTTTAAAGTCAAACTGTAGAAAGACTATAATAAAAACAATCAAGATCCTCTATACACAAATGCTTCCTCTTTGGTTTATTTCAAATAAAAATATTCAAATTCAATTTTTTATACGATGAAGCACTCATACTAGGACAACAAACAGAAATGCCCAAGGTCAACAGGTGTCCATTCAAAAGGATTATGTGCTTTGTATAACTAAGTAATTTATATCCTCTGCCAATTCCCAAAGTTTTGTAGTTTCAACTGTACACACACAAAAATCAATTCCTCTATTAAGTAAACAGGAAAAGATAAGCATTTTTACAGGTAGGCAGTCAGATGGTCATTTTTGTGAATTACCAGTTTTAATCTTATAGTTTGGACATGAAATGTCTTCTCAAAACTCGTGTTGAATGCTCAACTCCCAGCACCATATTTGGAAGGGTGGCTCTAGAGACAGTACTGGGTAACAAGATCTTTGACCCACAGGCCCTGAATCATTAAGGTCAATGATCATGGACTGAAATCATGAGACAAAAATATCTTTCCTCTTTTAAGACGTTTTTCCTAGGATTTTGTCACAGTGACAAAAAGCAAACAACACAAGCACAGAACCTAAATTGTATTTGGCTAGGTGAATTATAAAGCAAAATCTATGCTTTGATAACTGTCACCCTATCAGTTGACATTAGAGCTGTGAATATATACGTCAGTGGTAGAGTGCTAACCCAGCTATGTGCAAGAACCAATATTGGAAAAACAAAACTAAGCCAAAAAAAAAAAAAAAACCCAAACAAAACCCAAAACCAAAACAAACAGAGAAAAAAATCACCAACAAAACAACAACAAAACAAACCTGTTTAAAAATTGTAGACACAAATGGTGGTTCAAAGGCAAGAAAACTACTCAAGGATGATAATATTTTAGGCTTTGTGGTCAGATTATACTTCAATTTTGTTTTTTAATAAAAAGCTTTAAAAATATAAAAATGTAAGAACACTCAGTTTGTAGGATGCACACAAAATTATGCTACACCCTGTTAGAAGTTGACTTCTGGTTTACTAAACAAACAAAAAAACCCAACACAGTTTTTGAAATAGTTGTTGAAATCCTGTGGTACGTCTAAGCTATCCAACCATAGGAGAGGTAACATCTTAACAGTTAAAAATTATTTGAAGGCATTTCATTTAAAAAATAAAAAATTTTAAATGATTTTAAAAATATTTTTAGTATTCTAAGACAGGATCTCATTAAGTAGCACTGGCTGGCCTGGGATTTGCTAAATAGAGCAGGTTGGTCTTGTACCTGTGGCAATCATCTTTCTTCAGCCCTGCTAAGATTACAACTGTGCCTTGCTAATACCTGCCTGCTTCTTACTGGGTCTTTTAGAAAACTGTAATTGTTTTCTACATTAATAAAAGCAGAGCTAAGTACAAGAAACTTTCACTCAGGCACTGCCTAGCTGTCTCCCTAGGTGGTGGGTTAGTCCCTTCTACACGATGTTTAAGACAATCTACACAGCTACAGTTGGTTGTATTTACCCCGTTGCATTTCCCACAACTGCAAATCTATTACTAAGATAGAAGCTAAAACGTTCTCACCTCTGGTTTTTTCATGATCTGGATACTGAACATGTGGTTTTTCATTGGATATATTACAATGAGGACATCACCAAACTCGGTAGGAATAATTCCTCTCCTGTAGTCTCTAGTATGTTCTGACCAAACAATATGCACTTCATCATTTCCTAGATGTCTCAACTGGAAAAATCAAAGAAATAGATTATAGCATTTTATAAAAGCCATGTGAGCATAATTATACAACTAGTGACATCAACCCAGGGGGGAAGTGGCTGATCATTTTAGTGACACATAAAATAACAACACTCAAAGTCATCAAGGGACAACAGAAGACCAGGCATTTTTTAACTCCCACAGTCAGAGACAGGAAGAACTTACAAGAGTCACAGCACAACTCTTAAACTGGCCCCTGTACCAAGGCAATTCCACTCTCAAAGGTTAGTTTACAAAGGGACTGACTTGAGATTCTTCTCTTATTCTGTCTACTTTCTGCAGTGTTAATGAGTAGTAAGGTGGCCTGGAGAAGGCAGCCAGAAGACAGACAGACAGACAAGCACAAACAAACAAACAGGACACTCATACATTTTTATATCCACTTATTGAGCAAGAAAGAGTTGGTTATTTTTGGTCTAACAAGTTAATTTTTAGGTACCCCCCCACAATGAAACCTAAAATCCTCCAAATAGATGTTTTGGTATTTATTGGGCTCTAAAAAATGTTACTTAGATATTTGTGCTGTTTACAAAGGTGCTTCTGGCAATCCTGAGAGAGTTCTGTTATGATAATTAAAACTGTAAGAAAGGATTTAAAAGTTGTTTCTAATTACGTGATTAAAAATGAACTTACTGTATGTTACTGAGTTTTCTTCATGTAAAGTATGGTATAAACCTCAATTTTATTATATAATTTCCTCATCTTGTTTATCTATAGACTCTGCTACTTGGAACATGTGAGTGTATGCCTGGCAGACACTTTACACTGGCTCAGGTAAGTGGACATTCACCCTGGCTGTGAAAGCTTAGAACATGAGAGAAGGATAAGGTAGTTCCGAGCGAGGGTATGGGCAATTTCTATTTACTAGATATGTAGTTTCTGGGTTAAATCTATAAGGAAGATAAAAAAAAATGTAATCTCTGACTAAAACAAAAGAGGAGCTAAGTTCCATTTTCTCAAAGGATCTTCGTACTTACTCCTCAGCCCTGGAATTGACTCCTTACACCTGTGTATAACACAGGAATGACATAAATGCAGACTTGAACTTCATGCCATTTTTAAAAAGCAAAAAAGGATTACACAACCTAGAAAAGCCATGGCCCTATAATTTCATTTTTTAATCAAAATACTTTAAAAATATCCTTCCTATACAGCCATCCCCATGTGTCAGCTTCCCTAATAGGTTTATGTTAACTGAATACAAAAGAAATGTGAAATAAATTTAACCAGGAGGGATGATCCAATCTAATTTTGATACATTAATGTCATATGCTGTACATGTTACAATAGCAGCCAGATCTAATACTAAGCTCCAGGCTATACTGAGATTTCCAAATGGCAGATTGTTCTAAGTGATATCAAGTATAATTGAAGTAATAAATGATAGTAAAAGCTGAGCACACTGTCAGGAAGAATTTAAGTATTTACTTTTTAAAATTAAATGAGTTAGGTTAGGAAAGACAAGACAACTGAAATAATGCAGGTCTCAATTTACAGAAAATTCCTTTTATTTATCTGCTACATTAACCCTTGAACTCTTGCCAAAATTATCTATAATTTCTAGTGCCACTTATCTAAAGAAACGAGAATAAGACAACTATATTATTATCTTTTATCCAAAGTTGTCTTCAAATAGCTTCCATATAGTATTTAGGGCCTGTTAGAAGTTTAAAAGAACACATATTTTTGGTCAAGATATTATAATTTTTTTTGTATAGAAACATGTGCATCAGCAAATCATTCTATATGTTTGACATTTAAAGGAAAAACTTTCATGAAAATCCTTTATTATTTAGATTCAATGCTAAAAATATAGTTGTTTAGGCTATCATTTGACATTTTTATAATTTTAAAACCTGAAGTATAATGATTAAACAGAAATTGAGACATAGCTGTGTGTTTTGAAAAATTTGAAAGACCAGTGAAAGATGATTTTCTAGTGATCAAAAGGTAACAAAGGTCATAATGCCAGTAATAAAAGTCAGTAAACAAAGTTGCTGTCTCTAAATTTGGTACAGATACTTTACGTACTATTTTATATTTATTTCTTACCTCTTAAGGGCTTAAAAGATCAGTCTTATGCATATTCAGTAAGTTTTTCTGTACTCTAAATTTCTCAAAGGAGTGCCTTTCTTTTCTTTTCTTTTCTCTTCTTGTGTGTCTTCCTCCCTCCTTCGTTTGTTTGCTTGTTTGCTTGTTTTGAGACAGGGTTTCTCTGTATAGCTTTGACTGTTCTGAAACTTAATGTAGACTAGGGTGGCCTCAAGCGCAGAGATTCTGCCTTTGCTGCCTAAGTGCTGTACTACAGCATGCATGGCTTTGAACCTGAGACTGCTGTGACTGGTAACCAAAGTACTCTTCTAAAGTAACTTCTCACCTGCCACTGCTGTCATCTGGAATCTAAACTGTATAACATAGGATACAGGTGACCAGTAGTAGTTTGTGAAGAAAATAAAATGAAATTCAGCATGCGTAAACTCTAGTTCTTCATCCATTATAGAATGTTAATATTGAAAGGTATTCTAAAGGAGGAATTTCACACCCAATATAGTAGCCCCACTGTGATATCCTGAGGGGTAGATACCTGGTCTCTGCTCCATTTTTTTTAAAAGTTATGGAGTGTAAATGCTCACAATTAGACCATTCTATCTTTAATGAACCCAAATCATCATAACATTCTTTACATGAAGCAAACCCTGCCTTCCTGACACTAGTTCTTGCAAATTAGCCTTACCAAAAGACTCAAACCCGCATCTACAAGTTGTCCTTGGAGGGATTTGAAGATAGATATCTAGGAGATTGGATTTACACTGCCGGGCTTGGCAGCAAGTTCCTCTAGCCACTCAGCCTCTTGCAAAGTTCCTCTAATCAGGTAAAATCAATTGCTCAATTTAAAGAGAGGATTTCATACTTATTAAGTTTTATATTGCCAAGTCTAGGATATCTTAGGTTTATTGTTAGCTGAATTCTGCGATTCAGTTTGCTGCCTCATTCTTTTCAAGATTAGGGTTATCAGGTAACCCTGAGATTAGCCACCCTGACACCAGTCAGAATGGCTAAGATAAAAATTCAGGTGACAGCAGATGCTGGCGA
>NC_034596.1:52462954-52466272 GCF_900095145.1 Mus pahari
AAAAAAAAAAAAATAAAAAAAATCATATTTTGCTGGAGTTCCTGAATGTTGGTATTTTCAGAGGGATGGCCTGCTCTGTACCCCTCTGCCACTGTTACAGACCAGATGCATCCCCTAAAGCTTATACGCTGACCCTAGCCCTGGTCGTGATGGTGTTAAGAATTTAAGTCCTACTGGGTAGGGACTTTGGGAGGTGCTTAGATAATTTTTATGGGGGTAGTATCTATTAAAAAAAGACTCCAGAGTGCTTGCTTGTCATTTTTATCAAATGGGTTATGGTGAGAAGCTCAGTCCTCTATGAACAGGTTAGTGGCTCCCCAACAGACACTGGATCTGCCAGTCTCTTGATCTCACCAGCCCCTATACATTTCTAGTCTCTGGCATTTGTTACAGGAGTTTAAAAGAATGAAGACCCCCCACTTTATAATATCACAACACATTCATCTTATCAATAAGGAATCTAGAATTAATGTTTTACTTTCTTACTGTCATAAAATATAAATCATCTAAAATAACTATTTTTGTCTCAATAAGTTAGCTCGAGTGGAGCAGAGACAGAAGGAAAGCCATCCAGAGACTGCCCTACCTGGGGATCCATCCCATAAACAATCACCAAACCCAGACACCATTGCTGATGCCAAGAAGTGCTTGTTGACAGGAGCCTGATATAACTGTCTCCTGAGAGGCTCTGGCAGAACCTAACCAATACAGATGTGGATGCTTGCAGCCAACCATTGAACTGAACATGAGCTTCCCAAGGAAGGAGTTACAGAAAGGACTGACTGAAGGAGTTGAATGGGTTGCAACCTCACAGGAAGAACAACAGTATCAACCAACCAGAACCCCCAGAGCTCCCAGGGACTAAACCACCAACCAAAGAGTACACATGGAGGGACCCATGATTCCAGCTGCATATGTAGCAGAGGATGGCCTTGTCTGGCATCAATGGGAGGCTCGATGCCCCAGTGTAGAGGATTGCTAGGGTGGTGAGGTGGGAGTGGGTGGGTGGGGGAACACCCTCATAGAAGTAGGGGGAGGGGAGTAGGGTAGGGAGTTTGCAGAGGAGAAACAGGGAAAGGAGATAACATTTGAAATGTAAGTAAATAAAATAAGCAAGTAAAAAAAAAAAAAGGAAAAAAGTTAGCTTGCTCTGACTTAAAAAGCAGGTATCAACTGATTATACTCTCTTGATCAAAGTTAGAGCATTCTCTTGATTCTACTGGCTTCCTCACTACATCTCTAACAAACTCTTCATTTTACAAAGGTGTTACTTTTGTTTGTACTTTTCCTATCTCTACAGCTGCACTAGGTTAGATAGTACACTGAGTATATGAACTAGTTCATGAGTTCTTAAAAGATCCTTTCTTTTTTAATCCCTCCTTCCGTTCCATCTACCATCTTTCTTCACTACTAGATACACACTGAAAGCTGTCTGGATGCACTGCACTAGCTTTTGCAGATGCTCCTAGGAGATTGAGAGATGTGACCTCTGACCTCAAAGCTTTGGGTTCTGTGAAAAAGACACAGTAAAATAACCAAGCAGACAGTAAATAAGATACAGACAATGCTCCAAACACTTCTCTGCATCCAAATAGCAAAGGACACAGCCTGTAACGGCACTTGCACTAAAAGCTGAAGTTACACACAAGTTAATATCTAAACTAAAAGTGGAAGTACTGGTAGAAGCAGAATCAGCACCTATGAAGAAATTCCAACAGGATTCTGACTGTTGCAAGTCCCTCATTTCACTCGCCTATAGAGATCCGGCTTCACTATAGCCCATGCTGGCCTCAAAATGAACACATGGCAGGCAATCTTCCTGGCTCAGTATCCTGAGTATGATATATAATTTTATAGCCCACATATTTTCATACCCTCATTTGCAACCTGGGTCATTATTATTAAGAAAAGTTTCTTCTATCCCAGTGTGGTGGCACATGTCTTTAATCCCAGCACCTGGGAGGCTGAGTTCGAGGCCAGCCTGGTCTACAGAGTGAGTTCCAGGACAGCCAGGGCTATACAGAGAAACCCTGTCTCAAAAAAAAAAAAAACAAAAAAAAAAAACAAAAAAACAAACCAAAACAACAAAACAATCAATGGTCAAAGAAAAGTTTCTTTTTCTTATGATTAACTTTTTATTATTTTAAATTATATGTATGAGTTCATGAAGCCAGGGGCACTAGAGCTGGAACAGTAGTGGGCCACTTGACATGGGTACTTGGAACCAAACTCCAGTCCTTTGGAAGAGCATCAAGTGCTCTTATCCATAGAGCCATCTTTCCGGCCCCAAGAAGAAAAAAAATTCTTAAAAGCAATGGGCACAGAGTACATAGTTTAAGCTTTAGTATAAGGTGGTATCTAGTAATATCACTGGCTATTATAAAACTGACAGAATGAGTATCATGGAAATTATATTCTAACATTACACAAATACATACTATAGAAGCATAAGTAATTATGACATTTATCTAAATATACTATACCAATCATTATAATAATATATATAGGTAGTTCTTTCAGTTTGAGGCTATGATAGCTTTAGTAACTTTTTCATTCATTAAATGCAAATAGGTTTAGTTCTAGGTTCTAGAAATACAATAGTAAACACAGTCTTTGTCCTCGTGACCTTGATATTCTAATGTGTGCATGTGGGGAGTTGGCACTGGTAGGGAGTCAAATAAATATATAAAGAACAAGCAAATTGTGGCATTGATCCTTCTGAGAAAAGGAAAACCAGTTTTCTCCAATGGAATGATACTGCGTATATCAATAACACTTCAGGATACACTCCATTGCCATGCATAGTTGGCTACATAGAATGAATTCCATGGTTTGTCTGGTTATGTGTGTGTGTTTTTATTTTGTTTTGTTTGTTTTTGTTTTATTGTTCTTTAGTTTTGGTTGGGCTTTTTTTGAGATTGAAAGAACATGAAAGTGGGTAGATAGGGAGGTGGGAAGGATCTGAGGAGATAGGCAAGGAAGAACAACATTAACATATATGAAAAAATTTAAATAATAAAAATAAGCAGACATAACTTTGCACAGTGATAAGCGCTATAAAGAAAATACTACTAGAGTAAGGAGATGAGTTAGTGAGTAGTGTCTGGCAGATAAGCAAGAGGACATGAGTCTAGATCCCCAGAACCCAGGAATGGCAGGCGCTTGCCAGCAAGCTAGCCAGGTATACAAAGCAGTAAACTGAGAGACCTTGTCTTTTCTTTTCATTTTTTTCTTTCTTCCTTTTTTCTTTCTTCCTTTTTTCTTTCTTTCTTTCTTTCTTTCTTTCTTTCTTTCTTTCTTTCTTTCTTTCTTTCTTTC
>NC_034596.1:52467622-52481805 GCF_900095145.1 Mus pahari
GGGGGGAGGGGTATAGGAAACTTTCGGGATAGCATTTGAAATGTAAATAAAGAAAATAAAAAAAAAAAGATAGTGGAGGCAGGTTAGTAAATCAGTAAGAATGACAGCAGCAGTGATCAAGGGTAAGTAGAAAGGGGGGCAAAGCACATGGGAAGACTGGGGTTAAGTCTTACTCTGTGTACAAAGAGAAGCTACAGTTATCCTGTCCACATCAACTTGTGCAGGGTGGTTGCAAGCTGGCATGCTACCACTGACAGTATTTCCATCCTCTATCTTTGTCACCAGGAATACACTTTAAAAAGCTGGGGCTGTGGGTAGAATATGACATTAAATAGAATTTGTAACATTAGTTACTAATTTTGATCTGAAACTACAAGTAGAATTTCTGTGTTTGTTAGTTTTTGTCAACGTGACATAAGCTTGGGTCATCTGAAAGAGGGAACAGCAGCTGAGAAAATGCAGCCATGTGACTGCCCTGTAGGCATGTCTGTAGGGCACTGTCTTGAGTAATAATTGATATGGGAGAGCTCAGCCCACTATGGATATTGTCACCCTTGGGCAGGCTGGTCTTGGGTTGTGTGTGTGTGTGTGTGTGTGTGTGTATGCAAGCCAAGGAAGCCATGAGGAGCAAGCCACTAAGTAGAATTCCTACATGGTTCCTGCCTCTGCTTCTGCTTGAGTTCTTGGCCTGGCTTCTCTCAATGATGGGCTGTAATTGGGTCATATAAGCCAAATAAACCCTACCCTCTATATTGCTTTTAATAATGGAGTTTATTACAGTGACAGAAAGCAAACTATGACAATTCCATAGAATCCATTATTATTATTTTATATATTATAAAACCCACTTTTAATAAAATAATAAAAACCTTTTTGTTATTATCCCATATAGTTTTAAAATTGATTTTTCAGATTATATTTAGCTTCTTGTTCTTTGGGAAGTCTCTCACATGCTAATTTTGTTTTAAAATTAAGATAAAAATAGATTTGAAGTAAAAATTGGACCAAGAAGAATCTTTACAACCCATTTATTTCAGAAACTATTGTGATCAAGTTTCAAGACATGACCTGCTGTCCATTACACTAATAGTATTTCAAAGGAAACGGACTTAAACAGCAGAGTACTTCTTCTTCCTCTTTTGGGGGTTCAGGAAATGAAAGATAGCCTAGAGAGTCCAACTAAGTATTTTACAATTATCTCAACTTGATCTTCATCAAACTCCTAAAAGGATGATTCAGCTACCTTGGAAGCAGAGTATCCGCAAGTGGCCGCAACAAGGAGACGGAGAAGATGAGAGAGGCTGCTCTCAACACTTTACACCAACGCTTGCAGCACTTTTGATTTTTAGGGGTGAATACAGTCAGTTAAGTGGAAATTATTTTTAACCATTTTCCATCAATCTTTCTCAGGTAGAAATAATTTATAGAATAGAAGGCTTCGACAGGGTTATATCAGGATTTTTGATACAGTGGCATAATATTTCTAAGAGAGACTTTACTAGATTGAATGGCTAATTTGTTCAAAATATATAGTCCATGTTACAAAGATTCTGCTGCTATTATATTGAGCTTTGAGAAACTTTCACTTCATAAAACAATGCTATACTTAAATAGATCCAGAAACATTAACTTCTCATTCTGAGAAAATAAAATGAAAATAACTTAAAAAACCACCACATATTTAAAATAATACACCAGAATGTTTTAGTTTTTATAAAATATATATAAATGACTTTTCCCCTACCAAGTTTAAAACATAGAACCAGGATCATAAATAATTCTAGCTTGCCAGAGGCATGGCGATTTCTTTATACTGACTGCCGACTATCTAATTTAATTAGAGGTATTAAACTCCATGTTGAGGTCAACGAGCTTTACTTTCTCCAATATTACACTGCAGCCAGTGCTCATTAATGTGTCTACTGAATGGATTAACACACCTGAAGATATATGTACAAAGGACAGGGGGACAACCTAATGAAATCCAATTGTTCATTTGTAATAGGACATGTTCTAGGCCTCAACTTATTACCACTAATGTGGAATTTATTAAATTCAGGAGAAAAAATACCAATACAGAAAGTGATTTTTTATTAAGAAGAACTGGTGTAAGACAACTGGCTTCTATGATTAAGTTTAAACATTTAACCCGCTAGAAAGAGATATTACAATAAAACTAACATGTCTGGCTACATGAGGGAATACAATAAAACTAACATGAGGGAAAATGAGTCTATGGCAAGGCGAGCAAGTTCTGTTTTTGATTTCTATGAAAAGAAAGTTTAAAGTAGCAATACTGAATCATGAGATCATATTTATACCTTCCTTCTATTGGATTTTATGACAGACAAACAAACAAAAATTGCTTTAACTAAAAAAGCTAATTTAGGCTGGGATTTCTCTAACAATATTTATTTTAACAGCAAGGCAAATGCATGAATTATAAAAGTTTTAAAACTATAACCATATACCTGTTGCTAAGACTGGCCACTTCACAACCTGAGTTCAACATCAAGAATCCATATGGTGGAAGGAAAAAATTGACTCCCACAAGTTGTCCACCAACCTGCATATGTACTGTGGCATACATGCAAACATGTGCACATTTCCCCACTCCCACCAAACAAACAAACAAACAAACATAAAACATCACTTTAATAAAAACCAGAACAGGCCAGAAAGACAGCTCAGTGGGTAAGAGCCATGTTGCTGAGCCTGACAGCCTGAGTTGCACCCCTGGAAGCCCATGACGGAAAGGTAAGAGTTGGTTCTCAATGACCCCACATGTGTGCCATGACAAGTACACAGCCCACACACATACAAAATACATTCTAAAATGCAATAAAACCTCCAAAGGCACAACATTAATTCTTCCTGACACTATCTACAGATTCAATATATCCCCATCAAAATCCTAGCAATGTAACAGAGGGAGTGAAGATGACCAAAATACATTATATAAGTATAAAAACATCGTCTTACTTTGTATTTGATTTTGTATTTGATAATTTAAAAAGAGAGAACAATTCCAGTAGATTTGGCAAAAATAGAAAACCCATTCTAAAGCTTTTATATGAAGTCTTTAAGAGATGTTTAAAGCCAAAACAATTTTAAACAAAAGCTGGAGAATTTATACTTCCTGAGTCAAAACTGAATAAATAGCCATCAAAACAGCATGCAACTGGTATAAGGACAGACACTTAGACTAGTGAACTAGAAGACAGCAGTGTCTCTAGAAATAGTGATGAAAAGACTGGGCACTTATGTGCAACTCTGTATCACATTCCATATACTACAAGTAGCTCAGTGTGAAGAGAAAACTTAAATGCTATAGGTAAAGCTCTCACAACAAAATAGACATGTATCTCCATGACAGTGAATTTGGCAATGGGTTCTTGGCTTGATATTAAAAGCAGAGGTAGCAAAAAAACAATTAAATTTGGGTCCATATTGATTAATCATACATATACTAGACAAGGGATTAATGTCTATAATGTATAAATTCTATAACAACATAAGAAAAATAACAAACAAATGAGTAAAGGACTTGGATAGACATTTCTCCAAAGTGGATAAACAAGTGGTCAGTATATGCATGAGAAGATGTTCACTATTACCCGCTATTAGGGAAAAAGCCACTTTGGGCCAGGCATGGTGGTGAGAAGGGAGAGGCAAGGGGACTATGAGTGTGTGCTGCACAGCAAATTCAAGAAAAAGTCTGGGATAGACAGATAAATTATGCCTAAAAAAATCCAAGCAAAATAACTACTTTGTACCTATTAGAATGTCTATAGTTTTTTTTTCCTAATAAGTGTTGGTGGTGCGGAAAGGCTGAGACCATTGTGCATGCCTGACATGGATGTAAAGTGGTACAACTGATACTGCACATCTTCAGATAGTTCTACATACAGTGTGTACAGAACCCAATAATATAGGTATATAGCCAAATGAATTAAAAAACCAGCATTTAAACAAAATGCCAATGTTCACTGTAGTATTATTCAAATAACAAGAGGTGGAAGCAGTCCAAATGTCTATTAACAGATATGCAGATTAAATGTAGTACATACAATTAGATATCCGGTCATATAAAAGAATGAAATTCTAATAAATTCGTGCTATGACATGCATAAAACCTTAAAAATACCTGGCTAAACAAGACAGTACAAAAGGACAACTATTATATGCCTCTACTTATTCTAGAATTGGTAAATTTTAGAGGTAGAAAGTAAGTTGGGAGGAGTGGGAGTAGGAGGGAGAGGGGAGGTCATGTGTGAAAGAAAATGAACTGAGGAATAAGTTCATCTGCTGACTGGAGAAAGCTGTTTGTTCAGGAACAGCCAGCACATATGAAGAAACCAAGGGATAAACAAATAGAAAGATACATTGTACTCATGGATCCACAGAACTGATATGGTTAAAATAGTAATATTACTCAAAACAATACTGATTTTGTTAATCCTTACCAAAATTACTATAGTTTTCTTGAGAAATATCAAAACAAATCCTGTAATTCATACAGAACTACAAACAATCTTAATGTCCAAAGCAGAGAATGAAAAACAGTTGTGTCACACTCTCTGACTTGAAATTATATTACAAAACTACAAGTATGTCTGAAAACATATTCCTGAATGAGGTTTTCCTATCCTCTCACTCAGTAACAGGCTCTGACACGAGGGGTGAGTGGTGCCTATGCAAGCAACGCTCAAGCACCAGAGAACAGCTGGTTGTCCTCCAGTCAATTCTAGCTGGAGATAGTATTAAATAACCAAGTTCCAAGTCTGCTAGTCTTCAAAAGCCAACCACAAGCATGTTGTTTTATTTGTGCTTCTGACACTAACTATAAATTGAAGTTCTCAAAACCTTATTCTTTGGGGGTCAACAAATGTGCTTAACTGATCACAAAATCCAGAATATATTCACTGGTTTATTATAGAGAATATAGAATAAGAGATATTGTGTTACAGTGGTTCTCAACCTGTGGGTATTGATTCCTTTGGGGCTATATATCAGATATCCCGTATATCCCATATTTACATTATATTCATAATAATAGCAAAATTACAGTTGTGAAGTAGCAATGGAATAACTGTATGTTTGGGTGTCACCACATGAGGAACTGTATGAAAGGGCCGCAGCATTAGGAAGGTAGAGAACCACTGCTGTACTAGTTACTTATATTTGACCAAATACCTGGGAGACAGCAGCTTATGGGAAGGTTTCACTTGGTTTCTAGTTCAGAAAAATAGTCTATTACAACAGGAAAGAAACAGCGGTGGGAGAGATTTGATCCTCAGTGCTGATCAGAAAGCAGAGAGAAAGAAACACCAGCACTTAATTGGCTTCCTGGTTTTTTTTTTTTTTTTTTTTTTTTTTTTTCAGTCAGAAACTTCCTTCCTTAGTTAAATGCCTCTCTAAATCCAATGAAGCTGACCATCGAGATTAGGCACTACAAATGTATGGGGTAAGAGATGAAGAAGGGGTGTAGAGCTTGCATGCTGTTTCTGGCACTGCCATTCTGTAGGAACCCCCATGTGTTTGGCTATCCAGACACTCTGAACATTGTCCTTTGGGTTCATATGGAGACTTCATGGTTCAGCCATAAAGCACTGCAGAAATGTCACTGGACTAAGAATATGACTAATGTTAATGGGGGGGGGGGGGAGAAACTCAGCAAAACCTGAAGCTTGTCTGCTGATTCTTCTTGCTCTCTGTGTGAAACATTCCTTTCCCATGGATATGGGGTGAGAGCTCTTCTGAAATGGGGGTCTTATGATTTACTTGCAGTCTAGACTATTGACTTACTGCTAGTTCTAAGACAGAAGGCAAGAGCTGATTAGTATCTATGGCCTGCCTTGGGTAAAAATGAGGTAGTCACCCCAAAACCACCTACCTAGGATAGTGCTGCCCAGACTGGGCTGGGCCCTCCTGTATCAGTTAATAATAAGGACTGTCTCTTCCAAAGACATGTTCACAGGTTATTCTGATCTGGCCAATTAATTCCTCAATAGATGCTTTCTTCTCAAATGACTGAAGGGTGTGTGACAAAGTGAACTAGGCTAAGATATCATAAAGGAATATTCATAACTAGTAAATGGAAACATTCTATAATCTGTGATAGCTACTTTTAATTATCAACTTGACAATCTATAATTATCTGGATAAAGAGTCTCAATAAAGGATTTTCTGCATTGGGTTGACCTGTGGGCATGTCTGTGTGAAAATTTTCTTAATTAAATAAATTCATGTGGGAAGGTCTAGCCTACTTTGGGAGGCTTTATTCCCTAGACAGGGGTTCCTGAGAACCCCTGTCTAAGTCTGGAGAAATTAAGCTAAGCAGAAACAAGCTAGTGGGTGAGCAAGTGTGTATCCACTGATCCCTGTTCTTTATTGTGGATAATATCTGAAGTTCCTGTCTTGCCTTCCCACAATGATGGACTGTAACTTGGAATTGTGAACTAAAATAGACTCTTTCTTCCCTAAGTTTTATCGCAACAGAAATGAAACCAGGACAATATTCATTCATGACAATGGATAAAGGAAATGTGATATATGTGTATGTGATGAAATATTGACTAGTTTTAAAAAAGAAAGTTCTAACATTTGCTACAAAATGGAAGAACCTGAAGGAAATTATACTAAGTAAAATAATCCAAACAGAGAAAACACATGAATTCACTTATATGCAGAATTAAAAAAAAAACAAATACATAAACTATAATAAAACCCAGATTTGTTTTGATATACACCTATAATCCCACCACTCAAGAGACTGGGCAATAGGAACATGAATTCAGGGACAGTTTGAGCTGCCCAGCAAAACTATGTCTACAAATAAACAAACAGAAAACAGGTGACATGTAACAAACAACAACAACAACAAACTATACAAAAAATAATAATTCAGTTGATGAAGTCAGGGAGAAAAATATGGCGATAAACGCCTAAAGATACAAAATACAGGATTATAGGTTAACAAATCTAGGAATTTAATGTTAAAAAGGATTGGTTCTATAGTGAGACTGTAACTTACAATTATATCAATGTTGTTTATTAAAGGAAAACCCAATTTACTACACAACAATCCTGGTTTTGAAGATGGCATTGGTTAAAGAAACAAACTCTTCACCTACCAACAGGGATCCACCAACTGGATATTAGTATTTTACATACTGATTTTCTTAACTAATATGCTTCAATTTAAAATTTTTCCCCTCAGCACTTACTTTTTTGGTCAGAGAGTCATCAGAATCAGAAGGCATTCTTGTAGATACATGAAATATTACTTCTACTGTAGAGGTAGCAAAATACGGAGTGGTCAGTCCAGTGCTTCTGTTCTTCTGCAGTCCTCCCATGAAGCCACAATGGTTGGTAAGGTTTACCTAGAATCAGTGAAGAACTACATAAACATTATCATCACCATCATCAACAACACTACCTTAGAACCATTGTTGAAAAAGAACAAAATTCACTTCACAAAACCACGAGGAGTAAAGTTTTTTATTCTGTATATCTCAGATCAGTGCCTTGCTCAGGTACCATCAGAGAAGCTTCCTCCTGCAGCACATGGGAACAGAGACCCACTGTCGGACTACACGCAGAGAGTGAGAGATGTCCCAACACTCAGTCCTAAGTAGCTTGTCTCTATCACTTCTCTTCCCTCAAGCCTCAGTGACCCCCACAGAAGAGAAGGGAGAAAGAGTATAAGAACCAGTGGACACCAAGACAAGAAGATCTTCTAAATCAGTAAGACTGACCCACACATGAGCTCACAGAGACTGAGGCAGCATGCACAGGACCTGCACTAGGTGGGGTCCTACAGCTGAAAGAAATGGACATGTACCCCCACCCCAACTCACAATCAATCTCCAACTGATAACCACTTGCAAATTAAAATTTGGTGTTCTCCAAGAAAGTCTCATTGGGAAACAAGCTACTCTTCAGGGTAGATTGTATGCCCAGAAGTAGGTAGCCACAAGAAAACAAACTCAAAGACATCTGTGGTGATTCCTTGCCTCAGAATGTCACATCAGGACATTCTCATGTTTTCCATTTAAAAAAATTTAAAAATATTATTGCATGTATATTTTATATAAAATATTATATTATATTCCTGTTTTACTCTACAGGTCTTTTGCATATATATATTATAGCTTCCAGTTTTGTATTTTTATGGTATTCCTGAGTGTGTGAATGAGTAGGTCTGTTCTGTTTCTTGTGCCCTCTCTTAGGCTCTTTTCCTTCTGTTTAGTCTTATTCTGAAGTGATAGTTTTGTTTTATTGTATTACATTTTGTTATTATCCCCTAGACACCAGTTTTTTAGTGAAAGATGGAAAGGGGTGATCTGGATGGGAGGGGATGTGGGAAGGAGTAAAGGGAAGGGAAACCATAAGCAGAGTAAAAATGTTATTGCATATATATGTATATATATATATATTATATGAAAAAATCAATTTTCAATAAAGTGGAGAAAAGAAGTGAGTCTTTTATATGTTATTAGCCAATATTAAATCTAGCATTACAGCTGGCTCTCTGTATCTATGGAGCCCACATGTACAGATTCAACCAACTTTAAATTGAAAGGATTCACACACACAAAAATAAGCTTTTACTAAACAGGTATAAACTTTTATGTCTTGCTATTAATATTTTCTAAATAACAGAGCATGACAACTGTTTTATTTTGTTTGATACTGGGTCTCACCTAGCTAGGCTGGCCTCCAATTCTTAATCTCCTGTCTCCACTTCCCACGTCCTGGGATCAGAGGCATGTGTCATACATGGCCTGAGAGAAAACTATTTACATTTTATTGGGTATTATAAAGAGATAACTTTAATAGGGTGATTTGCTCACCCCAATGTGTTTTTAAAATAGTATTTAAGGGTCTCTAATTAGTAGGAGCTAATTAATTAAGAAAGAAATCAACTACTGTTTACTGTAAACCTTTTGTTAGGTCACTAGGTATTAACAGTAAACAATAAAGGCTTTGGGACACTAAAGTCAGAGGAAAAATCTGAAAGGACTTGGGGTAAAGTTAAAACAATGTCAACTCACAGAATGATCAATTAGATATTTCATATTTGTTCAGAAAACTGTCTTCCTGTAAGCACCTGCACTTACTCACCAGGCCAAGGTTACCTGATATGGCCCGTTGGAGAATTAAACCAGGCTGCAGTCAGAGAGGGGTTATAGTAAGACTGAAGCTGTGGCAATTTTTACTGAGAGCAATCAGACTTTTTATACCCTTATCAGAAACAATATATTGGCAATTGCCAGGATCAATACAATTGCAGTTGCCAGAATACAATGATGCTTGCAAATTATGCAGGACACACAAAACTAATGTTTGAGACCAGTTGTCTTGTGAAGCTTCCACGTTCCCTTGACTTCTAAGGAAACACACAGAGAAATACAGTGCAGCCTGAACATGTCACTGCCTGAGGGAGTGCCTAGGTTTCTCAGGAAGTGAAAGGCATACTGTGTCCCAGGAGCCATGGACTCTAACCTGAGAAACCTATGATGCATGCCTCTCAAGGCAGCTAGCCAGGACCACTTCACGGCTCTGCAGCTTCCTAGTCAAGTACCCATTACGGCCTAGAATAAAAAAAGTAGGAAAAAAAAAATCACAAAATTTAACTGTATTTAAGTACATTTTAAAAAATATCAATTGATCTGTATGAAGATCTGGAAACATTTTAGGTCATGATACAATACACAATATATATTAGTCTCAGGGTTATAGGACTAGATGATTCCCTGGACCCATTTGATGCACAGAAGTTAAAGTAATGTTCTAGTAAGAGCTGAAAAGCATTGGCTTTCTTGGCCTTCTCTCGCGCTATCTGATATAACCTCAGTGTAGAGAGCTTCTCATTGCTGCCTTGGGAGTGCTGATGAAAGTCTAGGTTTCCTATTTGACCTTTGACATAGATATGCAGGTTTTTAGGGGCTCATCTCCTGGTTCTTTGGTTTTATAAGAACTGTTGTTGACCTATATAGTTTTAGGTTACTGGCTTCTTCAGCTGAGGCACATTTGCATCTGCAATCAGGAAGACTGCAATCTTCTGCAGACAGCAATGAATGCTGCACTCAGTTGCTTTCTCTTCTTACTCAGTCTGAGATCCCCAACCCATAGAATGATACCACCCAAACTTAGAGTTTCCCACCTCAATTAATCTAATTTAAAAGGTTCTGTATGTCCAGGGATTTTTTTCCCCATGGTGATTCTAATTCCCTCAGGTTGACAAGTACAGTACTTTTTATGGCTAATATTTGCTTGTATGGCCATATTACACTTATTTATCCATTTGTTCACATATGGACATACATATGGGTTGTTTTGCCTTTTGTTATTATGCAGCAGTGAACACAGCCATGTAAGATTTCATAAGAGCTTAAGCTTTTATTTTTCCTTGGTAACTGTACAGCAGAACTATTTTGTTACATGGTGTCTAGTTTTATGTCAATCCAAGACCAGTTAAAGTAGTCTGAAAGGAGGGAACTTTAATTGAGAAAATGCCACCATAAGATCTGGCTGCAGGGTATTTTCTTAATTAGTGATTAATGGGAGAGAGCTCAGCCCATTTTGGGTGGTGCCATCTTTGGACTGATAGTCCTTGGTTCTATAAGAAAGCAGGCAGAGCAAACCAGTAAGGAACATATCCCCTATCCCTGGCCATGGCAGTGTAAACCAAATAAACCCTTTCTTTTCCAAACTGTGTTGGTCACGGTGTTTCATCACAGCAGAAGTAATCCAAACTTGGATATATGATATCTCTATGTTTAATTACACAAACTTTGTCTCCTCTAGCAAAATATGAGCGTTCAGATTGCTCTAAATCCTAGTCAAATTTACCATTTGACTTTTCTTTTTTTTTTTTTTTTTTTTTTTACCACCTTTCTGGGTGTGAAGAGATATGCATGGCGGTTTTCTTTAGTTCCCTGATGCTAATGATGTCAACAGTCTTTTCATGTGTTCACTAGGCATTTGCCTATCTTTAGAGTAATATATTATGGTCCTGTGGCCATTTTTTTTAATTGAAGGATTTCACACATGAGTACATTTCCATTATTTCATACAGTGTTATCTGTATGATTTTTACCTCCGTCCCCCTCTAATTCCTCATATCCCCTCAATAATGTCCTTTCAAATACATCACTGCTTCTCTGTATTTATTTGTGTTATACTGAGTCCAACTGGTGTTGTCCTTGTTTGCATGTTTAGGGATGACCACTTAAGACTGTGGTATGTTTCTTCTTTTTTTCTTTTATCAACAGCCACTAACTGCCTATTGTTCATCTAGGGAAATTTTGTGAAATTCCATGCATGTCTACACATGCTTTAAAGTAGGCTTTTAAAAAAGTGAATCATATTCTACTTTTTACTTTGTATAAATTCTTCAAATATTCTATGTACAAATTTCTTCTCAAATACATTTCTCAAATACATGATTTGCAAGTATTCTCCCCGATCTGTGGAGTTTTTTTACTTTGCTGATGGTGTCCTTTAAAGCACAACAGGGTTAATTTTGGTGAGTACTATTTTCCTTCTTGCCCATGCTTTTTGAGCCACATCTATAAGAAATCTTTGCCAAATCTAAGATCATTAATATCTGCACCTATATTATCCAAGTGTTTTATAATTTTAAGTGTTTGAGCAATTTTGAGTTAATTTTTTTATATAATATAGTCTGATTTCATTTAAAAATTACTTTATTTTTGATTATGTGTGTATGCCTGTGTTGTGGGGGGGAGGGGGAAGAGGGAGAGGGGAAAGAGGGAGAGGGATGGAGGGAGGGAGGGAGTGAGTGAGTGAGAGAGAGAGAGAGAGAGAGAGAGAGAGTGTCTTCGGGGTGGGGGTATTCTGTGTGCATCAAAGTAGAAGAGGATTGTTGGGTACCCTGACACTTGAGTTATAGGCAGTTGTGAGACTCAGCATGAAGGTTGGGAAACTCAACTGCTGAGTCATCTCTCCAGGCCCCTGACTACTACTCTCCTCCTCCTCTTCCTCCTCCTCTTCCTCTTCTTGTTTCCTTCTTCTCCCCTTCTTCCTCTTCCTCCTTCCACATCTTCTTTCTTCCTTTCCTTCTTCTCTGGCAGGCATATGGCTATTTGGTTATGTCAGCAATATTTGTTGAAAAGACTCTCCCTTCTGTAGTGTATGGCACAGGCCAAGATCCAACTATAGACTTGTGGGCTTATTTCTGTACTCCATTGTATTCCACTGATCTATGTAGGTCTATCCTACATTATCCTGATTAGTATTGTTTAGTAGTAAAATCTGAAATTAGAAGGTATATATGAGTCCTTCCAATTTGCTCTTCTTCTCATGTAGCCCTTACTTTTAGTAAACTGACTCTATGGTTCTTCTATACCGAAAAATCCATGTTTTGTTTTAAAAATATTTTCAAGGCATTTTTAAATACATGCTTGTAACTGAAAGTTTTGCTGTATAATGAAATATATTATCTGTGATAAATAAGCATAGATGCTTTGCTGTATAACGAAGTATATTATCTGTGATAAATAAACATAGAGGCCAAGAAAGCTTCCATAGTTCACACAAAGTAATCTAGTTGGTAACCCAGAGAATACATACCAAGTGGGGAAAAGCTTATATGTTAGACACTGGAAAACACAGGCATTAAATGCATAAGTAGGTAAGAAGTTCTAGCCCTCTGTAAGCTTATAGTCTAGTGCAATGGTCTTCAACAACGATACCAGATACTCTCAGTGTCTGTGAAATAACTGTCAACTATAAGGAAAAAAAATCACTGTAACTTTAAATGGCTACCAAGGATATTATTTCAACTATGCTGCATTAAATATATACTCATCAAAATCAAAGTCACTTGTTGAATCTGGAGTTTATGGATTTGGCTAGCAGGATAGTCAGTAAGCTCTCAGAATTTGTTTGTCTCTACTCCCCCAGTGCTGGGGAATTCCTGCCACTGTGCCTGGCTTTTACACGGGTGTTAAGGAATCCAAACTCAGGTATTCATGCTCACTAGGCAAGCAATGAACTAACTGATCCATCTTCCCAGTCCTTCTTATAACTGGTTCTTAAATAGGATAGCACAGCAGTGCAATATACAGTATTTAGATTACTAGGCATAAGTAACTTTAAATTAAATTATATAGGAGGATATACATTGTCTTATATAAGTATTCCAATATTTTATATGAGGCATTGATTGGTTTCTGATATTTGCAGATTGATATTGTGATTGAGGGCTAAATGTAAAACAATGGCTGGTAAAACAATACCTCCCAACCAAGGCCAGCTACAAAATCTTCATATGCTTGGCTTCCTCCTATATTGGTGAGAATGGAGTATTTATCTTCTTGCCCTTCAGCAACGTAAAATACTGCAATCTTGTGTGTCTCTCGGCTACAAAACAAAAAAATTATACCATTCATTATTATTTGCTTATTAAATTTTATGTACAGAGTACATAGGAATAAGAATATGAAAAAGACTCAGATGCTACAGTCTACAAAAGGAGACACATAATTGCAATAGAAAAAAAGTCATAAAAGTGACAAAACTGCATGGCTACTGCTGATGGGAGAATTAAAGAGCACCTAAACCAATACTGAATTAGGTACAGGTCTGAGTGTGGGCAGGATAGATAAACGAGAAGAACAAATCACCAAGGAGTTACCACTGTGCAGTGTGGCTGAATCTTAGGGTTAAAGCAACTGTTTTAGAGCTAAGTAACCATCAGTAAAGATTCATTTCCCCAAACAGCATCCAACAACAGAAGAAGCACACAAAACTGCATGGGTTAGTTCCTAAGTTCTTGGACAATTAACTTTTAGTTCTTTCTAAATTAAAAAGGGTTTATAATAGCAAACTTATAAGAAGTCTGGCAACCCAAGCTAACTAGTCCACTTGTATTTGGTGAATATAGGCAAACTTTAGGACCAAAAAAATCAAAAAGGAAGGATTCATACGTATTTCCTGATTTCAGAATTGGACCAGATGTAAAGTTTTTTGTTGTTGTTATTGTCAAATTATTGAAGTAGCAGCAACAGCCGCAGCAGCAGCAGCAACAGAATTAGAAGAAGAAGAAGAAGAAGAAGGAGGAGGAGGAGGAGGAGGAGGAGGACGACGACGACAACAACAACAACAACAACAAGAAGGATCATAGCTAACAACAAACAGATATAAACTAT
>NC_034596.1:52484530-52516306 GCF_900095145.1 Mus pahari
GAAGAAGAAGAAGAAGAAGAAGAAGAAGAAGAAGAAGAAGAAGAAGAAGAAGAAGAAGAAGAAGAAGAAGAAGAAGAAGAAGAAGAAGAAGAGCGGAGCAGAAGCACATGGCCTGGAGAAACTGCAAGTTCTAAGGGGTCTCATAGATGTGGAAGATGGTAGTGTAGTGGTAGATCTGCCCAATCTAGGTGCACAGCATGTAATCATATTAACTGTGTTGTGTTTTCATTGCTGGGGCATATTTGGGATGGAGTTTTACCGCAACAGGTGGGTGGCCCCATCCCTCAATGTAGGGACCACTGGATATGGTCTCTACAGGTTCTCTCTCCCCTCTGTTGGGTATTTTGGCTAATGGCCTCTTCGTTGGGTCCTAGGAACCTCTTGCTTCCCTGGTATCTGGGACTTTCTGGTGGCTATCCCCAGTTCTCCATTCCCTACTGCTATACACCTCTGTTCAATTTCCTGACTCTCTGTGCATCTCCCCCATCTTCTCCCACACCTGATCCTGCCCACCCACCCCCAACCCAGAATTGTTCCTGTCTAAAGGAAATGCAGGGACAAAGAATGGAGCAGAAACCCAAGGAAAGGCTTTCCAGAGAATGCCCCACCTAGGGACCCAACCAATCTGCAGACACCAAACCCAGACACTATTGCTGATACCAAGAAGCACTTGCTGACAGGAGTCTGGCATAGCTGTCCCCTGAGAGGCTCTGCCAGTGCCTGACTAATACAGATGCAGATGCTCATAGTCAACCATCAGATTGAGCACAGGGACCCTAATGAAAGAATTAGGGGACTGAAGGAGCTGAAGGGGTTTGCAATCCCATAGGAAGAACAATATCAACTAACCGGACCCCCTCAGAGCTCCCAAGGACTAATCCACCAACCAAAAAGTAGACATGGAGGGACCCATGGCTCCAGCTGCATATGTAGCAGAGGACTGCCTTAGTTAGCAACAATGGGAAGGGAGGCCCTTGGTTCTGTGGAGGCTCAATGACCCAATGTAGGGAGATGCTAGGCCCATGAGGCGGGAGTGGGTGGTTGGGTAGGGAGTACCATCATAGAAGCAGGATGAGATAGGGGGTTTGTAGAGGGGAAACCAGGAAGGGGGACAATATTTGAAATGTAAATAAATAAGATAACCAATAAAATAATAATAATAATAATAATAATAATAATAAAAACCATGGAAGAGCAACTAGAGCACTGGTTCTTACCTGTGAGTCACAACCCTTCTAAGGCTGACCCACTCTTACAGGGTCGCCTAAGACCATCAGAAATCACAGGTATTTACATTATGGTTCATATAACTGTAGCAAAACTACAGTTATGAAGTAGCAACAAAAATAATCTTATGATTAGGGGCTCACCACAATATGAGAAACTATTATTTAAAGGGTTGTTGTAGCCATTAGGAAGGATGACAACTACTGAACTAGAATTCGATGACCAGAGAGTCTCACAGGCACTGCATAATATTCATAACTCTGGGCCAACTCCAAAGAATCTAAGAGTTAAAAATAACATCCAATCAATACTTGTTTGTATATCTGGATATCTGTGTTGTACCCTGAAGGCTATACACATTTGGAATGGTCAGAGAGTAAACCTTTAAGCTATTGGTCTCTGGATGAAGGAGAAACAAAAAATAGAAAATTTTGAGTCTTAGGTGATGTAAACCCAGGGAAGATACCATTGAATAATGTTTAGCTAGACAAGAAAAAAAAAATAACTTTAAAAAATCTGAATAGAAGATTAAAGAGGCTCACACTGATTCAAAATAAAGCAGCTAAGAATTAAATGACCAAGGTCTACTACTTACATACTTTAAACATATTTATTTTTATGTGTGTGGCTATTTTTGCCTGCATGTTTGCGAGTACACTACATGCATACAGTGCCTGAGAGGGCCAGAAGAGGGTGGTGGATCCTTGGAATGAGAGTTTCAGATGCCGTGTGAATGATGGGAACCAAACCTGGTCTTTCTGCAAGAGCAACAAGTGTTCTTAACTACTAAATCATCTCTCCAGTTTCCACTAATGTACTTTTGATTCAAATCACAGAGAAAACTGAAAACAAAATGGGAAGGCACCATGTAAACTGTGATCAAGAGAGCTGAAATGATTCTACCAATGTCACACTATCATATTAACTTCAAACAGTTAAAAAAAAAAAATCTGTGAAACAAAGGCTATTTCTTTAAGCTAGCTAAGCAACTTGATCATTGCTACCTAGATTAAGAAAAAAAGAGGGCTGGTGAGATGGCTCAGTGGGTAAGAGCACCCGACCGCTCTTCTGAAGGTCCAGAGTTCAAATCCCAGCAACCACATGGTGGCTCATAACCATCCATAACAAGATCTGATGCCCTCTTCTGGAGTGTCTGAAGACAGCTATAGTGTACTTACATATAATAAATAAATAAATCTTTAAAAAAAAAAAAAAAAGAAAAAGAAAAAAAGAATATAAGCAAGCAGGATGGCTTGGTAGGTAAGGTACCAGTCATGCAAG
This sequence comes from Mus pahari, assembly GCF_900095145.1. Taxonomy (NCBI): domain Eukaryota; kingdom Metazoa; phylum Chordata; class Mammalia; order Rodentia; family Muridae; genus Mus; species Mus pahari. The sequence goes on from NC_034596.1 coordinate 52,487,039, forward strand.
TCACATCTCCTGAGTATAATCCTTGGGAACCACATAAAGGGAGGGGAGAAGTGGTGACTCCCACAGAGTTGTCCTATTTTGTGCCCCTATCTCTATCTTTCCCTTCTCCTTACACAATAAAAAATTAAAACAAGAAAAAGTAATCCTGCTACTAAAATCATCGTTACACAAAAAGGTGAGAATATACTGGCTATACTGGCTGGTTTTGTGTGTCAACCTGACACAAGCTGGAGTTATCACAGAGAACAGAGCCTCCCTTGAGGAAATGTCTCCACGAGATTCAGCTGTAAGGCATTTTCTCAATTAGTGGTCAAGGAGCCAGGGCCCCTTGTTAGTGGTGCCATCCTTGGGCTGGTAGTCTTGCGTTCTATAAGAGAGCAGGCTGAGCAAGCTGAGCAAGCTAGTAAGCACCATCCCTCCATGGCCTCTGCATCAGCTCCTGCTTCCTGACTTGATTGAGTTACAGTCCTGACCTCCTTTGGTGATGTACAGAAGTGTGGAAGTGTAAGCTGAATAAATCCTTTCCTCCCCAACTTGCTACTTGGTCATGATGTTTTGTGCAAGAATAGAAACCCTGACTAATAGTACTATTAACAAATGCATGTCAGCAAATAGATAAATTAGATTAAAAGCACAGTTCAAAATATAAACTGCTAAAACTAAACTGATGAAAACACTGAATATCTGAAAAAAATTTTAACTATGCAGTAGTCTTATCAGAAAGGAAAATGTCACATCACTTCTACTCATAGATGATAGGAGTTTATATATAGAAGGTATGGAGCCAGTGAAAGGGCTCAGTGAGTAAAACTGTTTGTTGAATACACGCGCATGCAAACACACACACACACACACACACACACACACACACACAGTAAAATTAAATTAAAAAAACAATCCTTGAGAATCCAGTAGAGTGCTATTGCAATGACTACCTGAACACACAAGGTTGAAGCCACATAACTTCATACATGAACTTCAGTGTGTTCCTAAACATGTTAGTAAGGAAGAGTCAAAATAAAAATCTACACTGATACTGAAAGAATAAAATACTTAGGTATAAATCCAGTAAGTATAAATATATACTTTGAAAGCTGTAAAACCTTGTGAAGGAAACAAAAGAACCCGTTTAGTTCATGGGCTGAAAGACTTAATATTGTGAAGATGGCAATACTCGCCCCACATCTACAGGTACAATACACAATGCAATCACCATCGGAATCCAAGCTTTCCATCTTACAAATTGACCTAAAATTCATAGGAAAATGCAACAGGCTCAAGAGAGAAAACAGCCTGAGAAACAATAGAGTTGGAGGACTCATACTTGTGGTTTTTCTTTTGAGACAGGGCTTCCCTGTGTAGTCCTGGCTGTCCTGGAATTCACTCTGTAGACCAGGCTGGCCTCGACCTCAAGAGATCTTCCTGCTTCTGCCTCCCAACTGCTGGAATTAAAGATGTGTGCACCCCACCCCACTGAAGGACTCACACTTTATAGTCTTAAGACTTGCGGCAAAATAAATCAAGGCACCATAGTACTAGATGACAACAATCAAATACCTAGAAATATAGTAATTGCTTTTCTTCTGTCTGTTCCTGAGACAAGTTCTCACTATGTAGCTGAGTCTTGCCTAGAACTTACTGTATAGCACAGGCTTATGATTCTCTTGCTTCAATTTCCCTAGTGCTTGCATTATAGTGCCAAGTCTAATTGCTCAGTTGCTTTTTTGTAATAATGGTAACATGGAAATTCAGTGAGGAAAAAAACCCCAATTAACAAGTGGTATGGGAACACTTAGATAGACATATGCAACATATGTATGCCTGGTGCCTGCAGGAGGATGTTAGATGCCCTGGAACTGGATTTAGAAGTGGCTGTAAGCCTCCATGTAGGTGCTGGAATAGCCTGGGTCCTCTGCAAGAGAAACAGGTTCCTTTAACTGCTGAGCCAGCTCTTCAGCCCCATCTTTGCTAGTCTTTTGTGTTATCCTTTTAGTATTGAGTTATAAGTTCTTTATACATTTCTAGATCTGCAATAGGAAAGTTTGTTTATTCCAAAAAAACTAAGCTGAGAAAGGGAATAGTGTAGAGAATTATGACATTTTGGAAGTTTCTGTCAGTGTACATGTGAAGTAGGCAAAAACTCTATTCTTACCCTTTTGATAATAAATATCTCAATAAATCACAACAAAATAAATTTTTATAAAACTAATAAAATTGACCCAAAACCTAAAAAACTCTGAAAAAGACAAATCAAATGAATCTGAAATTTCAAGTAACAGATATTATTTTTATGAGGCTCACTATAACATTCATTCTAAAAACCTAGAGTGAACACAACAAAAAAGTCTATAGAACCTAATAATAAATGGACTGATAGCTTGAATTTACAAAATGAAATTTTAGTAAACTGAACAACTAAGCAGAAATTTTTTTGGTTTATTTATAATTATCTTATGTGTTAAGGTATTTTGCCTGCATCCTGCATGTGTATATGTGTATCAAGTGTGTGTCTGGTGCTCACAAAGTTCAGAAAAGGGCTTTGGATTCCCCAGGGCAGTAGTTATAGACAGTTGTAAGCCAGTATGTGAATGCTGGGAATCAAACCCAGGTCCTCTACAAGAGCAACAAGTGTTCTTGAAACTGCTGATCCAACTCTCCAAGTCTATACACAGTTTTTTATACTAAAATACACCAATTAGTTAAGAAATTGAAACTATAGGAGCACCTGAATAGGTGCTAAAAAGAATTCTGAACAGAAAAGGAAAAAGAAATGTTGCAATTATAATATTCAAAAATAATGATTTTGATAACATACATAACCACTTATGCTTGCTATGCAAAATCATCTATTTTAAATGAACAATACCTTTTCTTGACTGAGGATAAAGAAGAGTTACTCTCATGACAATCAGGAAAGGCAAGGATGCCCACCTATTTATACTACATTCCTCCCCATCGACCTCAAAGTTCTGGTCAATGTACAATAAAAAGAGATTGTTTGAAGATAATGGTTTTATACCTAAACAAATCTTAAGAGAAAGAAAAACTATGAGTGCTTAAAAGCAGTATAAAAGTTCACTAAAGTATTGGGTCCAAGATAAATATTAATAATGGAAAAAAAACAAAAAATATAATATCAGGGTCTGGACAGATGACTCATCTATTATAGGACAGGCTCAAAACCAAATTGTCAAAAATATTAACATTGAGTATCCTCTTTATAATTAACAATAAAATAAAATAAAATGAAATAACAAAATATACAAGAATTACTTATATAAGTAAGGTTTGGGTTTCAGAATAAGTAAAATGACAGCATAATTATTCATGAAAATGTATTATGTACCTTTAATATATTGAACATATATACAAAACAGATAAATCAACAGAAATACATATAGCTTTGATGCACAAAGTTTAATATTTGATAAATGTAATACTAAACCAATAGGAAAGACTAGAGTTAATTTAATAAATTATAAAAATAGATCATTTTCCAACATCTAACCTAGTTCTAATTCTCTTTATAAAATTTTATATTTTTAAAATTTATGTATTCATTTTTATTATTGTTATTTATGTGCATGTGAATGTCTGTATATAGGTAAGTGCATATCAGTGCCCATGCAAACAAAAAGTGGGTGGCAGGGGCTGGTGAGATGGCTCAGTGGGTAAAAGCACCCGATTGCTCTTCTGAAGGTCCTGAGTTCAAATCCCAGCAACCACATGGTGGCTCACAGCCATCTGTAAGGAGATCTGACTCCCTCTTCTGGAGAGTCTGAAGACAACAGCAGCTACAGTGTACTTANATATAATTAAAAAAAAAAAAAAAAAGTGGGTGCCAGGTCTCCTGGAGTCTGAGTTACAAGGCAACAGTGAACCACCTGCCGTGGGTGCTTGCAACCGACCTCAGTTCCTCTGCAAGCTTTTATTTTATTTATCACTATTACTATTATTGTTGTTATTGTTATTTTTATTACTGTATGTATGCATGCACACATACATGTGGGTTGGTCAGAGGACATATTTTGAGAGTTAGTTCTCTTTTTCCATCATGTGGGTCACAGGGATAGAACTCAGGTTTGGTGGAAGATTCCTTTATAACTCAAAATGTATTTTAGAAAGAATAAAGAACTAGACATAAAATATAACTATCTTATCCAAATAAAGATTAATAAAAAATGCAGAATGAATAGATTCAACATAGAAGTCTGTAAGCATATCAAGAAATTGAGAGAAGCAAGGAAAACTACTGAGAAAGATAACTATGCAAAAATGAATAAGCTCCATCAATCTGAAGCTGAAAACTGAAGTTAAACAGCTTCCAAATATATAAAATAATCCTAACACACACACACACACACACACACACACACACACACACAGAGCAAATAAATAAATGCAAAAAGTTTTAAAAGATTACTCTGAAGAAAGCTAAAAGCCCTTCAACAAAAAACATTTGGGAAATATAGTTGACACATAGGGACATTTTCCTCATAAATTTGGAAGAAAACAGCATGAAAAGAAAAAGGACTGCAGCTTTAAAATTGTCCTAGTTTTTTTCTATTGATAAGACTCTGATCGAAAGCAACACAAGAGGAAGAAACAGTTTGTCTACCATACAGTGAAGTCAAGGCAAAAACTAAAGGTGGTTACAGAAGCAGAGAATCCAGAGGAACAATGCCCTGGTCTGCTCCCAGGCTCATGGTCAGGTACCTTTGCTATACAACCCAGGCCTATCTTCCTAAAGAAGGTTCTAGCCACCACAGACTGGGCTCTCCTACATCAATTCATAACCAGACATGCCCACAGGCCCAGCTCACCAATGCAATTCCTTAGCTGAAGTCCCCTTTTCCCAAGTGTATCAAGCACATTTATGAACATTGTGAAGAGGATCATACACAAGCAGAAGAGATGTAAATCAGAGTAATGTATGAATAAAAGGGTAACTTCTGTAAAACTTAATGACTCAGCATAGGGCTTTTTAAAGATGGAGAGTTCATGTTGCACATGTACATATCAGCTCATTTCACTTTGTATTCTTATAGTATGAAGTTCAATCTATCATAAGCAACAGAACAGTGAATGAGTTATAATTAAGTATGGCACAATCTAAGGATATTTTATACATTCAATTGGTTTTCTCCAATTCAAAAGAGGATTGTGAAATATACACAAAGAATACAAGTATTTCAATATATTGACCATCTTAATGCAGTTTTAAATTTTTCTTAAAAAAAAAATTATCCTAAGTTTTGCAGGCAAATGGATGGGACTAGAAAATATCATCCTGAGTGAGGTAACTCAGACCCAAAAGGGCATGCACGGTATGTACTTGCTAATAAGTATATATTAGCCAAAAACAACAAAAAAAGTACAGAATACCCAAGATACAGTCCATAGAACTCAAAAAGGTCAACAAACTGAAGGGCCCAAGTGAGGACACCTCAGTTGCACTTGGGAGGGAGAAGAAAGAAATCATGACTGCCCTCCGAAAGACCCAACAAGCAGCTGAAAGAGTTATTCAACCAATGGACAGAAGTTGCTGCCCCCTGTGGTTGAATTAGGGAAAAGCTGGAAGAAGCTGAGGAGGAGGGCGACTCTCGGAGGACCAGCAGTCTCAGTTAACCTGGATCCCTGTGATCTCTCAGATACTGGACCACCGACCAGGCAGCACACACCAGCTGATATGAGGCCCCCCACATACACAGCAGAGGACTGCCAGGTCTGGGTTCAGTCAGAGAAGATTTGCTTAACTTGAAAGAGACTGGAGGCCCCAGGGAGTTTAGAGGTCTGGTGGGGTGGGGGGTGGGGACATCCATGTGGAGACCAGGGCTGGGATTGGGGGCAACGAGGTGGGTAGAAGGGCAGGAAGGAGTTATGGGATGTGGATCAGTCCAAGGGTGGACTGGGGTGGGGAACAAAGTCTGGAGTGTAAAACAAACAAACAAACAAACAAACAATTAAAAAATAATTTATCTACAGTATAATGACAGTTTTTACTCAAAAGCTGTAACCTAACAGTACAGTATTAGAGTTTACATTGCTATTAACACTTTTACTATCAACAGAAATAGCTGTTTCCAGTTGTCAATATGAAGATTTCCCAACCACTCACCACTGCCTGGAATCCAAGTTCCTAAGTTCTCTGAGTAGCTTTTCGTTTTTCTTCAGGAGATGAAAGCTCCTCCTAAATAGAGAGATTTATAGACATTTTGTCACCTTTGCAGGGAAGGACTCGACAGGCTGGAGACCCTTCCCACTCTACTCATGCAACTCCTTACACGTGTAACACAAAGGAGAGCCAGACCCTAAAACATGTAAGAGTATGTGTCAGTGTATTTCTTCTAGGCCTTCATTCATTTCTGATAGCATACCTTATCAAGGCCAGATTAATTGCTCTGTGCAGATGTTGTGAGCACCCAAACTTATATCCAGAGAAATGGATTCAAGGACTTGTAAAAATCAGGTTTTTCCTTTATTTTACATTACATGTATTAAAATACATTTTGCTGTTGGTGCCTATGTCTGTATATGTATGATGTATTACATATGTTCATATATACACATACACCCTCAGTCCTATTATATATATGTGTGTGTATACATATATATCCTCAGCCCTATAATATTTTAAAAATATTAATAAACATTTTATTTTATATGTGCTAAACATGTACAGAAAATCAATACAAAGTACAAAATGTACTTATGACAGAAGTACAAAAACTTACTGTCATGAATACAGCTTTCCATCTTTAACTTTTCTTAGGAGACAGTATATAGAACATTCCATAACAAGAAACTAGAATGTATTTCTATAATAACTAAATGACAATTATATGTGGTAGACACAAAGATAAGGCAAACTATGCTCTACACAGAATGGCTTGGGGACGTAGAGGTGGCTCAGCAGCAGGCACTGGTGCCTTTTGTTGAATAAGCCTGACAAGCTGAGTGTACTCCCTCGCACTCTCATGGTAGAAAGACAGACAATTCCTGTGAATTGCTCTTTGACTTCCACATATGTGCTATAACATGTATGTACCCTCATAACTCAGATATAAATGAAAAAGTAATGCAAAATGGCTTAGGCAAGAATACTGATTAACAAATGGAAGGTTTTAAATCAGAGAAAATATACATACTAAACAAGAAAGAGAAAAGGTTCTTTTTAATACTTCCCATGCACCTGGAGTATTGCAGATTTATTAATCCTGTAATTTCTGAGCTTTCCCCTCCTTCCCACTCTAAGCTAAATGACAATGGCGTATTTCTATTATTTAATGATAAAGCAAATAATGTGTCATCTTCTACTTTCCTACATCTTTTGATGGTACAAAAATTAAAAACCATGTAATGTGTTTGATTCCTGTTAAAAACAACAAAAATCTAAATGTAGCCAGGTATGTTGGCATATCCCTATAGTCTCAGCACTGGAAACGTGGAGGCAGAAGCATCAAAAGGTTCAAGGGTCTGAACCAGCCTGGATTACATGCGATCCTGTCTCAAAAACCAGAACAAAGAAGAGAACTAAATATCTGAGTAATGCTTTATAGAAAGTAAATCTTAAGTGTTTTGTACATTATTTCTTTCTATGGAGATAAAAATTATTCTTCAACACTATAGGCCACAAGTTCTAAGACAAAGGATCTCTGAGCTAGTTCTGATTTGAGCCCAATGTTCTCTCCATTTAATTTCCAAGTTGATTATTGTAAGATAATTGGTTCTAGTGTCTTCTGTACTGGAGGATAAAGACAAGGCCTTGCAAATGATAACTGTACCCTATTACTGTACTATACTCCTAGCATATCTTAAGGTTATTATTATTATTATCTTTTTTAGAGATAAGGTCTCTTGTAGCCCAGGCTGGCCTTCCCTCCACCTTCAAAATGCTTAGATTACAGGAATACCATTATGCCCTGTACTCTACTGTAAGCTTTTAAGAAGATTTTATAATACATATATGAAAATAGAAGGAAATAGAAGGAAAAAAATCCATCTTTTCTTTTCTTTTCTTTCCTTCCTTTCTTTTTTGTTTTTGTTTTTGTTTTTGTTGTTGTTTGAGACAGGGTTTCTCTGTGTAGCCCTGGCTGTCTTGGAACTCACTCTGTAGACCAGGCTGGCCTTGAACTCAGAAATATCTGCCTCTGCCTCCCAAGTGCTGGGATTAAAGGCGTGCGCCACCACTGCCTGCATTATTTTCTTGATTTTATCCTGAATTTTGAGTTACTTCCTTAATTCAAAGTTGACAAAAAAATATTGTGACTGATCTAAAAAAACTGACAGGCTTAAATGAAGGTTTAAAAGTTTTATTTTCTTTCAATTGTATGATTATAATTTCTAAGTTATGAAATTATAATCATGAAATTTATAACTATAAAAATGTTAGTAATGTACTGAATTATCTTTTTATTCACCTGAATTTTAATATAAATCAATGGTTAAAAAAAAATCAACCAACCAATCAACCAAACCCAAACAATTTGCCTATTGGCCAAAAAACTAATTGATAGATAGAATTTATAGGTTTTATCTTCTTTTCAGAGATTTTTTTTTAAGATTTATTTTATTCTATGTGTATGAGTGTTTTGCTGCATGTATTATATATACATGTGGCACCTGAATGCCCAGAGTAGAGGTTACAAGAGGATGTTGGATCCTCCAGAACTGGAGTGACAGTTAGCTGCTAGCTACCATGTAGGGGCTAGGACTAGAACTTGGATCCTCTGAAAGAGCAAATGCTCTAAACCACTCAATCAACTTTTTAGCTCCTATCTTTGTGAATTCTTAATTATGTGTGTTTATGTGTGTAGGTGTGTTCAGGTAAGTACAATGCCCAAGGAGGCCATAAGAGGCCACAAGATTCACTAGAGCTGGGGTTACAGTTATGAGGTCCCCACTAGGGATGCAAGGAACTAAACTTGGGTCCTCTGAAAGACCAGCATACACTCTTACCTATTGAGCCATCTCTCCAGCATGGTGGATGGAATTTAATAAGAAAAAGAATAGATACTACAATTCCTGATCAAAAGATAAGGACTAATTTTTAAAAACTAAAAGAAAAGGAAACCCTTTTGTCCCCTCTTACCGTTTGTCCCAGGAATTCATTCCCAATATACTAAGAAGCAATCTGCAGTAATAAAAAGCTGACTGGGGTTTCTGAGGTGTTGGTTCATCTTGTTCTGAGGCTTTCATGTTTAAGTCATTAAAGTGCTTCTCGACAAACTCTTTTTCTTCTGTGTATTGCTTAAGGATAGCATTAATGACGTCATTCTCCTGTTTTTCAGAAATGCACACAGGCTGTGGAGCAGGAACATTGAGGGAGATTCCAGCTCTCTGTAAACATTCAGGACTTGTAGTGCCTAAATACTGCAGGAGCTCATCAAGAACATCTTCTTCCTCTCTTATTGTAGACCACGTTGGTACAGTTTCTCTAAATCTTCTAAGCTGGAGGGAAAGTCCATCTTTTACTGTTATGTCTTCTAAGCATTCGTTAGATGTAGGAGGCTCTTCCGGTTTCTCTTGGTAAGACATTGAAAGTATGAAAGATGTAGGTTCAGGCAAACCACTTACAATGGGTGGTCCATACAGTATGGCAGAATCCCATGAGTACTTTCCAGAGAGATCACGTACTATGATTCTAACATTTGAGTTGGCTGACACAAGGCCAGCAGCTAAACCTCCTCCAGGCATACTCTCTTCCGATCTTATCTGGATACAAGATACTAAGGTTGTATTATTCAGCACAAAGAACTGAATATTTGGACTTTCAAAGAGCTCAGGAGAAAGTTCTGTACTTTCACTGTAATGATTGTCATGATTTTCACACACCTGACTTGTTAGCATAGCAGGACCACCACTCATTGGATAATGGCCCAAGTGATTCACCAGATGGGTAATAACAGTACGGGCTGCTATAGAGATTAATCCTTGTTGCATCTGAGTTTTCACTAAAAAACAAAACAAAAAAAAACCCAAAAACAAAAATCACAAATGAGCAGGAATAATACTGTTTCCTAGGAGTCATAAAACATATTAGTAAGGAGATGAGAATTTTATTACATTGCAAATGCCACAATCAAATATTTGGATAAATATTAACACATGCAACTTATCTTCTGCTTTATTTTTGAGACAGGGTTTCTCTGTGTAGCCCTGGCTATTCTAGAACTCCCTCTGTAGACCAGACTGCCTCGAACTCAAAGATCTGCTTGTCTGTCTCCTGAGTGCTGGAATCAAAGGCTGGCACCAATGCCCAGCTAGTTTTCTTATTATACTGGCAAATAGTAGGGAAAACATTTTTAATGAAATAGCTTTGTTTATTTAATAAGAAAGCCCTTTTGAAACTGTTGCTAGTGATCTACAATTTAAATGAAAGCTTTTAAATGTAGATCACCTTTGAAGATCAAGTATCAGAAATCAATTCCCTGAAATACACTAAACATACAGATTAAAAAGCCAATAAATAAAATCTATCCAATTGATATGTTTATCTCATGAAGATATTCCAGATTTAGAGGCATAATTTGCAGTACCTTTAAATGCCATTTCATTCTGGCTTTCATTACTGATAAAATGTCAGAGAAAAAATAATATCTGAATTAAATTTCAAGTATGAGAATAAATTTAAATAGTAAATCAGCATACCCTTGTATGACAAGGAAACTTTAAAGGCCAAGCTTCAAATATGAACTGTGTAGGCTGGAGAGATGATTTAGTGGTTAAAAGCACTTGCTGCTCTTCCAGAGGACCCAGGTTTGGTTCCCAGCACCTACATCAGGAAGCTCACAACTGCTGCACTCCATCTCAAAGGGACAGAAATGCCTCCTGCTTCCTTGGGCACTGTATGCATGTGCATATACCCACAGACAGACAGACACACACACACACACACACAAAAATGAAACTAAGAATATAGGCTGAGGATATAGTTCGGTTGTAGAACATTTGCCTAGCAAATGCAAGTCCCTAAGATTGATGGCTAGTTATTTGCCAGGCAGTGGTGGCACACACCTTTAATCCCAGCAATTGGGAGGCAGAGGCAGGCAGATTTCTGAGTTCGAGGCCAGCTTGGTCTACAAAGTGAGTTCCAAGACAGCCAGTGTTATCCAGAGAAACCCTGTCTTGAAAAACCAAAAGAGAGAGAGAGAGAGAGAGAGAGAGAGAGAGAGAGAGAGAGAGAGAGAGAGACTGATCACCAGTGCTTTACAAAAAAATTAAACAAAAAACAAATAAAACATTAAAGGTTGCTGTTGGGTCTATTCATTTAGGCATTATATTTTTCTAAGTAAATTTTGTGGATAAATATGGTCTAGTCAGAAATTATGTGGAAAGTGTTTTTCCCCATCATATTAAGGTTAACTAGCTAAGCATACTCATATAAGTATGAATATGAAAGAATATACAAAAGAATAAAATAAGAAAACTGAGACAACACTGTAGTTTGAGAGGTCTAGAAAGGCAAGCTAGCTTATATTAGGATCTAAGAAAGGGGGATGCAATGGCTTGAATGAGATGTTCCCCATAAGACTTGGACATTTGAATACCTGGTCCCCAGCTGTAGGCTGTTGGGGAGGATTAGGAGGTGTGGCCTTGCTAGAGGAAATACGTCACTGGAGATGGCTTCCAAATGCCATTTGAAGTTAGCTCTTAGCTTTGCTCTAGAATTCTGCTGTCTGCCTCCATGTTCCCTGCCATGACAGTCATGGTGTCCAATCCTGAAACCTTTTGTACACTGCATTGGTCAGGACATTTTATCACAGCAATAGAAAAGCAACTAAGAGAGGAGAGGAAGAGAAAAGCAACAGGAAGAGGGAAGGAGAAAAGCTAGCCGATCACTAGGCAAAGGAGCTGCTAAAATAAAATGTTGGGCTGCGGGGTGCACTGGCGTGCGGTTTACTATTTTCAGAGGGAAACATGGAGATGTGTCTAAGTAAATGCATTCATAGATATATTTGGGTCCACGCTCAGGTGAAGTTCCCCAGATGGGGAGTGGGAAGGGTAGCTCCTAGAAGACAGGTGGCCTTGTGTAGTTACCACTTCCAGCTGTGTGAGTGCCAATGGAGTAATCAACATGATACTGGGTTAACTATATAAAAACAATTCAAAACAATCAACCAAAGAACGATGAAAGCCTAATAACTGCTGCTGTAATTCTAAGGAGGGCTTATGTAGAGGTCAGTTTTGGATGGAACAGTGTTAGGAAGATAACCTGATTGTTTTCTTGATATTTTCAATTTAAAGAGTAGGAGGAGAGCTGTCACTGGTAAGGATGTATTTGTTACGGTCTCTGGTAAGAATGTATTTATTACGGTCACTGATAAGAATGTATTTGTTACGGTCTCTGGTAAGGATGTAATTCATGCCAGAAGAGGATGCTTTGTAATAAGAAGAGTAAGGAGGTGACAGTGTTCTTGCCTCTACTTAGGTTTAGACATAGTTACAGAATGACCATATTTCCCTATTATTCTACTATTGTCAGGAAATAATCTCGTCTTTGTGAGATATATATTATATATGTGTGTGTGTGTGTGTACATATATATGTTCATATATATGTACACACACATACATAAATACATATATAAATGTATTATATACAATGTATATGTAGTATAATATATAATATATTATGCATTATAGATTGTTTATTATTATACACTATATTATATACTATATATGATATATTATATACACTATATATGTATAACATATATAACATAATTATATATGTATTACATTATATAATATTTTTTTTCTGAAAGCTAACCAGTTGGGAAAACTAAGACCTACTTATCAAAACAAATGTAAAATAACAAATGTAAAATTTTCAGAACACAGATTTTTTTTTAAAAAAGTTCTGATTTATGTACTATTGAACTTTCTTTTTGGGCATAGGGGATGGTAGTGGGATTGAACGCAGGGCTTCATAGCACAAGGCCTCACCACACTAGACAAGTATTTCACTACTGATGCATAGCCTCACCAAAGTCTCCAATTTTAAGTGTTTAGCCTGGTGATTTTTGGTGAATGTATATAATTTTGTTACTACCTAAACACTGAATATATAGGAAACTGCCTTATTTTGTGTAAAAAGACACTTATTTTATGTAAATTGTATTTCAACAAATTTAAAAAGACTGGCTTGTGCACTGCTGGCATAATTTCTTAAAGAGGAAAGAGTCTAGTGTGCTTCGATTTTAAGGTTCCAGCCCTGGATATTGAGAACTACGCCATGGGTATGGCTAGAAAGATGAGCTAGCAAGCAGGTTCTCTGCTCACCGTATGCTCGCTAAATCTTAACACGGGACAGCTGTCATTTGTATTCTTTTGATTTTTAAAATGTTAATGTAAAAAGTTAATCTTCCATAGTTGGTCAGTTTTATGTGTGCATATATAAATAAACAGGAAGATGTTTTTGGCATATTGAGCTGTTCTTAAAAGTGTGTTTATGCTAGTTCTGAAAACCAGACATTTAATACCAAATTATAACATCAAATAGTTCATCTTAATTTACTCTTTCGTTTTTAAAACTGTGTAACTAGATGATGAGAAATGGGACTGGCCCCAATTTAATGTCTGCTATCCATTCACTAATGGTTACTGAGTAGGTATGGAAGTTCATCTTATACATGAGGGCAACTGGTTCAGAAAGCTAAGTGATTTATTTTGCTTTATAGATCAGTATTTAATTTCTACAATTTACTTTTTCTTAAAGTGCCCTTTTCTTTGTGACAAATGAAAACAATGAATTTAAAACTTAAAATTTCTGTGCACAGGATCTTCAAAATGTGTATTATTTAGGGCAACTTACTGACTAACCAGCTAGAGCACACAGGAACAGTTCATCTAAATATGAGTAAGTTATGTTTTAAATGGCAATGAAAACTTAAAAGACACCTTTGTTTGTTTGAGACAAGGTTTCTTTGTGTAGTCTTGGTAGCCCTGGAACTCACTCTGTAGACCAGGCTAGCCTTTAACTTAGAACTTAGGAGATCCACTTGCCTCTGTCTCCTGAGTTCTGGGATTAAACCACGTGCCATCATGCCCAGTGAAACTGACATTTTTTTTTTTTTTAATGCAGTAAAAAATTTCTATTCTTTTCCTGTACTTTTTCCTGGTGAGTGATATGTTTAAAGAGTTGACTTATTTCTAAACAATGCATCTTCTATACAGAACATAAAAGTTTACAATATGAGGAGGGAGGGGAGCATAGTTTAACAGGTGTAATCACAAAAAGAGATTCACAGAAACACTTGGGTTTGGCTTGCTCAAAAAACCCAAAAAAACAAAAAACTTTCCTTAAATCCCATTATTCTGTAAGAACAGCCTAGACTTGAATGTAGAAATAAATTAAAAGCTCTTTTGTATAATGCTCAAATAATAAATATAAACTACTCAATTTTAATAGCATTACAAGGAATACATCTTTTAGAAATTCCCCACTGTGAGCTAACCCCAAGAATGCCCCAGCACATTCTGTACAACATAAACCCCAAGCCCAGGCTTTAGTCTTCCCTCACATCCTTTTCCCAAAGGATGGGACAGAGGGATTCAATTTTAAAGAGCATGTGGAGATGCACTTATGTAATTCTGTACTTGGGTAGGTTGAGGCAGGAACATTAGGAGGAGCTCAAGGCTGGCCTGAATAAAAAGTAAGGCCCAGCTCAAAACCACAACGTCCAAAGAGTCTTCTCAACTTAAACACCTGCTACCTGCCTTAGGCAGCATACAAAAATAGCATGCCGTAAAAAGCTGCTGCAGTCTGATATAAGTATTAACACTGAAAATACGTATAGAATAAATTACAAATTTAGATATGCGCAAAATCATTTTTTTCTTCTAAGTTGCTTCTCTAAATTCAGGATATATGAATATATATGAAAGGATCAAAAGTTTTTAACCTGTTAATTGGATAATTAGATTTATCTAGATTTTTGAGCAGTAGACTAAAGAAAATAATTCTTTCATACTTACATCCTAAGATAGAAAAAAAAGACAAAGATTCTCTAATTTAAAAATTAAAATGAAATTCTAAAATAATGAGTCTGGTGACAAATGCAAAGTGAAGACTTTGCCAATGCTTCTAAGGCGTTTATAACTAGCATTCATTAAGCAGATCTAGCCAGCCAGGTTAGCTTCTCAGATTGTCACACTAAACACATCCTACATCATTTGTCGAAAACCCATAATTACACGTTATTATGGCATACAAAAGCTGCAGGCCATAAAAAGCTGCCACAATTCACTGTGCTGAAAAAGACATGCAGAGGAAGTTAATTTTGGCAAATGCTTTAAATATTAGCTTTGCATAATATGTATAGGTGAAACTATAATTACTACAGAATGAATCTTTGATGCCTCTTTTCACTCTTGCCCAGAAAATGAAGAATTTTTTTTTTTTTGCTAATAAAACTACTGCTGTTTGACAAAAAGCCAACTTCACTACCTTCCCTTGTTCTGCAGTAAATTTAATAATTATAGCCATTCTTGCCAATAGTTTTCAATTCACTTTCAATCCAATACTGAGCTGATTATGGGCACTCTATGTTTAGAATTCATTGGAAAAAAAAGTACTTGAAAACAATGAAGCATGACTTAGATAAAGACACAATGATCATTCATTTTTGCCTTATTAAAAAAAAAAACAATAAAAAAACCTCAACAAACTCCCGTATGAAGCACCCCTTCCCCCAAGCCCAAGCAAACCCCACAGCACGTAGTCACTACAGACCAGAGTAAAGTGATGTCACCTGTTGAAACATCATGCTGTTCCTAACAAGTCTGAGTTTATGTGGTCTTCACTATCTTTGAGGAAGCCCAAAAGGAACAACTTGGCACAGGGAACAGACAGAGTACAGAGTATTTGGTATTTAAAAGCTTATCTTTTAAATACCTTTTCTTTTACTTATTATACTCTATAATAAAGCTTATGTAAAATACATTGAAACTTGAGGGGCGGCTCAGCAGGTAAAGACAAGCCTGGTGACTTGAGTGCTACACCCAGAACCCTCCCAGGGAAATCACAAAGCTGACTTCTGTGAGTTGTTCTGTAACTTCCAAACATATGTTGTGTCCATACACAGTCTGCATATTTTAAACAGTAATAAAAAATTTTATATATAAGTAAACTTTATTATTCTGTTTAAAAATATACTGTCTTTGGATGTTACCTTTGAATGAAAAGAACAACCATCTTTTTATATAACATTAAGTAAACACTCTAATCTCTGTAGCCAATCAATTTCCTTGACTTTTTTTTTTTTTTTTAAAGATTTACTTATTTATTATATGTAAGTACACTGTAGCTGTCTTCCGACACTCCAGAAGAGGGCATCAGATCTTGTTACGGATGGTTGTGAGCCACCATGTGGTTGGTGGGATTTGAACTCCGGACCTTCCGAAGAGCAGTCGGGTGCTCTTACCCACTGAGCCATCTCACCAGCCCCAATTTCCTTGACTTTTAATTTCATAACTTCAGTTTCACATATGTTATCAATCCATTATTAGTGTGAAGTCTTACCTCTTTTAATCATTTGTAACTATACTTTCTATGTTGGAAAATCAAGCTCTTTCTTCACAGCCTACTCTTTAACCACAACCTCCTAGTCTGATGGTTCTCCAATTGTGTTTTTAAGGGGTCCTTGGAGAGGCCTCTGGAAAGGGGCTCTACTGCAGCTTTATTTTAAAGTTTTACATATTGGACTTCCATGTAAAACGTATCTGAAGAAATTCTACTCCTTAACACCACTGTAAGAGCCGCTGGCACAGTAAACCAACTCTCAGTTCTCAATCATGGCTGCTGACTGTTCCCATGCAGAGCCTTGGAAATGCCAGCAATCTTGGAAGACAGTCCATCAAAATCTTCTGATAAAACTCCAGTATTCATATTCTTTTTTATTAGTTACTTTATTTATTTACACTTCCAATGTTATCCCCCTTCCAGGTTTCCCCTATGCAAACCCCCTCTCCCACCCTTCCCTCTGCTTTTATGAGGGTGATCCCCAACCCCACTCCTGCCTCACTGCCCTAGCAAACCTTTACAGGACCAAGGGCCTCCCCTCCCATTGATGCCAGAAAAGGCCATCTTCTGTTACATATGCAGCTGGAGCCATGGGTTGCTCCATGTGTATTCTTTGGTTGGTGGTTTAGTCCCTGGGAGCTCTGGAGGGTCTGGTTGGTTGAGGAAATACAGGGACAAAGAGTGGAGCAGAGATTGAAGGAAAGGCCATCCAGAGACTGCCATAACTGGGGATCCATCCCATCTATAGTCACCAAAGTCACTATTGCTGATACCAAGAAGTGCTTGCTGACAGGAGCCTGCTATAGTTGTCTTCTGAGAGACTGCCAGAGCCTGACCAATACAGATGTGGATGTTTGCAACCAACCATTGGACTGAGCACAGGAACCCCAGTAGAGGAGTTAGGGGAAGGACTGAAGGAGCTGAAGGGGCTTGCAACCCCACTGGAGTATCCATATTCTAACGGGAGCTAAACTGAACTACTGCTCTACTTTCTTATTTCTACCCACATCTACTTCCTACCTCTTAAGAATACTCTATTTTCTCCCTAGTCACTCCTGGGAACAGTTCTTTACCAAATTTGGGTTCCAGATGTAAACCACAAACCAATATTCAGATATTCATAGTTCCTTTGAATTTCTGTCAAACTCACCGTACTAAATAATGATTGGTATAACCAAAAGTTTATGATCGTTTACTTTTCACTTTCATTTTCCTTTCCCTCCTAGTTCCAAATGAAGGGCGAATCCTAGTACTAATGAGTTCAGTATATTCCTTCAGGGTCTTAAAGTCTTTAAATAATACCCAACTCACTTCCTTCTCAGATTTTAAGTAAATTCAACTCAGTTCACACTTAAAATCCCCTTATACCTGAATAAGCCTTTAGGTTACCTACTTTAAGAAACATTATGGAGAGATGGCTCAACAGTTAAGAGCACTAACTGCTCTTCCAGAGGTCCTGAGTTCAATTCCCAGCCACCACATGGTGGCTCACAACCATCTGTAATGGGATCTGATGCCCTCTTCTGGTGTGTCTGAAGAGAGCAACAGTGTACTCACATAAATAAATAAATATTTTTTTAAAAAGAAAGAAATATTACATTTTCTTTTTCCTTCCTTTCTTTTCTCTTTCTCTAAGTAGTCAAGCTTCTTTAAGAGTACTTTCAGAAGGGAACAGTGAGATAACTTGAGTATTACCTGGACACACGATGGAAGGAGAGTGTTGACTCCTATCACTGTCTCCTGTGCATACACACATACACAAATCAAATACAAAACTTTTTACAAAATATTGAAGGCTGAACTCACTATGTACTAAGAGTTGTGCAAAGGGATTTACATATGTAATCTCAGTTAGTACTCAAAATAATCCATGCTGAAACTAATCTGTATTTTATAAATGGGGAAGCAGAAAGTCACTACCAAGTCTGTCAGACTTCAAAATTCTCTTAATCTACAAAAATACTATGAAATCTACAATAAAATGATTTTAAAAGTAAGTCAGTCATAGTATAAAGGGAATAGTGAAATATATAAAATTAGTAATTGTATGTATGAAGTTATTTCTTAAACTGAAAACTTATGATAGGTAAATACATGGTTAGGTAAACAACTATAGCCAGAGGCCTGTTTGCATGCATGGCCTTAGATCACACCTTGGCACAACCCAGGCAAAAGCATTGTCTTGAGGGAACATTACCTTCTGTCACAGGCTGCAGTTTAGAAGACCGTTCTGAATCTGGAGAGTGTAAAGGTTCAGGTTCTTTCAGACTTTCCAAATGCATAAAAGGATCATAATCTACAGATGCCAAATCAGAAAGGCTTATTGGAAAGTACTTGGGATTGCTAAAACTTTGTGCTCCATATACACACCCATGTAATACCTAGGGGGAAAAAGAAAATATGAAAATAATACAAAGTCATTGGTAACATCAAAACTTGATAAAAACTTAAATACTTTAAAACTTAGCTCTTCAATGAAGGCAATATTTATTATCTCATAAAAAGGTGAGTGAAATGTAACCAAGGGTTTTCGTATTCCCAAAAATCTAACCCCTCTCAAACTTCTGTAATGGAACAAAAAGTTTGTCTCGTAAGAAGTACTTATACATTACTTCTCGGTCCTTTAAACAAAGTCTGTGGATTTTAGAAAATATCTTGTTCTAAACAATGAAAATGTTATACTCAGAAATGTTGTCAGATACTGAACCTTATTTCAGTAGTTTTAAAAAACACTTGGTTAGTTATGAAATAAATAATACATTAATCAAGAAGATATACCTTATAAATGCAGTTGAGAACAGATTTTTCTGTCTTATCGTTTTCTGCTCCTGTAGCATGGACTGGTTGGAGCAGTGTCTTTAAAGGTAAGGCCATGATCCAGTCCAGAAGGCAAAGAAGCAATGAGACAACCAACTATAACAAATAACAGTAAAATGATTATCAATTCTCATGTAGCCAAGGCTGTAGCAGCTATGATGGTCTAATAGTATCAACTTGATAGGACCTAGAATCACCTAGGAGAAAAACTGCTATATGTCTGTGAGAGTTTCTAAACTGGATTGGGAGATTCTGTCTCAAAATACTAAGGTGGAAAGCAATTGAGAAAGACACGAAACATGAACCCCTGGCCTCTATATAAACATGCACATATGTGTGTATGCATGTACACACCCATATATACATATATGCAGAAAAATTGAGGAGATGAGATTTATGGGCGCTACCTTAAATGTGGGTAGTACTTTTACATGCACTGGGATGCAAAACTGACTAATAAAATGAAAGCAAGCAGGGATTCAGCATTCTTTTCTCTCGGCTCCCTAACTACACACATGGTGTGACTAGCTGTCTCACACTTTCCTTAAATTACATTTATCAAGTACTATATTAAAGACAAAAGAAAAATATCTAATGCATTAGCCATAAATAACCTCGAATCCCTGATCTTCCTGCTTTCACTTCCCCAGTACTGAGACAAACCTGTAGCAACATGCCAGGTCTAGGCAGTGCTGGGGAATGAGTCCAGGGCTTTGTCAATGAGAAGCAAGCATGTTATCCACTGAGCCATCTTCAGACTTCCAATAAGGGATTATTAATAATCAATAAGTCAATTTCTTATTCTTGGGTTCTATATTTATTATAGAAACCATAAATCCTAACTTCAACTATAAACACCGACATAAGCACACAATTCATTAACTATAAAAGTAATATACATTGAGGTTGAGAGAAAGTACAGCCCAGAGGAAGAATACAAACCTTGGTACCCTAAGTATTAGACAAAAAGAGAAAAAGGTAACATAGCTGCACTCACGTAACTGCACAAAGCCATAACATAAGGTCTAGCTCACATAGTAGCATCATACCTGCTTTCCATTTTTCTATTTCTTTATTATTTTTGTGTATGTATGTGGGGAATGGATGTACCATGAAGCTTGTGGAGGTCTGTTTTCTCCTTCTACCATGTAGATTCCAGAGATCCAGCTTCGGTTATTAGCCTTGGTAACAAATACTTATACCCACGAATCCGTCTCATATCTCCAACTCTCCTGCATGTATGTCTGTGTGCATGTTTAGTGTCTTTCTCAGTTGCTCTCCATCTTATTATTTGAGACAGAATCTCTCACTGAACCTAGTGTTCACTGATTCAGCTAGACTGGCTAGACAGCAAGCCCCAAGCATCCTCCTGCTTCTGTTTCTCCAGCCCTGGGATTACTGGTGTGTACACTCAGTCTGGATTCTTATGTTGTGTTGGGGGCCTGAAGTGAGGTCTTCATGCTTGCACATAAAGCACTTTACAGTCTGAGCCATCCCCTTGGCTACCTCCATTTTCCTTTTCTAATTTGTAACACCTCACTGAGTATGCTGTCAGAAACCTTTTTTTCATTTATTAAATAAAAGCTTTCATTAAGTTTTAAGATAGTAGATATCATAGATACAATACTCTACCCTAAGATAAAATTATCTTATGCATTAGATTTAAAATCATAATTAATGTTAAATAATAATTAGTGACATGAAAGTGGCAATCAGGCAGCAACAAGGATCTGCTAGTCTTTAAAGATAAATTATCCAAGTCAAAGTTTAATCCTATTCTAACTAGTGGACCCTCACAAAACCAAAACCCTCCAAGTAAGAGAGAAAGTATCTGTGGTGGTTTGAATGAGAATGCCCTCCAAAGGCTTTTATGAATACTTTGTCCCCCAAAAGTGGAACTGTTTGAGAAAGAATAAGGATGTAGTCTTGCTGGAAGAGCTGTGTCACCACATAGCATCTATGAGAACAATGCCTGTTCTAGTAAACCAACAATTGTTAGGAAAAAACAGCCCATGAAAAAGCTTAAAATGTAACACTATGCTTATACACAGGACTCAAGGTTTGGGCCATTCTTTTGCTATAGAGAGCATTACTGAGATAGCTGGTGAAATCTAAGTAAGATTTATATATTACATTACATTACAATTAACAGGTCAATGTTATCACCCAAATGTTGACAGCTGCACTATGGTTATAAAGAACTGATCTGAGTTTCCATCTGCAGCGTCATAATAAACAAACCCCAATAAACCCCTGAAATTAAATGTTCCAACTTATAACTGAAATCAAAATTCTGAATTGATGTCAATAGAAAGAGTAAAATCTATCTGCCAATGGTAGATTCCTTTCTTCAGTTTCATATGTAGTAACAATTATACGAATGTGGGTGATTTAACCTAAATCTTTTCTCTGTCAGTTGAGGATAAAAGTTTAGTTTTGTTTAAAGTTGCAATAATTCCTCTAAAGTGCATAGTGACAGGGTTGTTTCTTTTTTTTTTCTTTTGTCTTTTAAAATAACCATTATTTAAATGATCTTTGCTCCTTTTTCTCTTTCTGGCAGTGCTGAGGCTCAAACACAGGACTTCTTGCTAGGCAATTGCTCTGGAAGTCAGCTCTAGCTCCAGCTCCTTTTAACCTCTACCTGGATATGTTTAAAATTACGTTATAGTCACCAATAACAATAAATTCTTTCAGAAATCTAAAATTCCTTGCTCATACAGAGCTTACTCATATTCTTACAAGCCCGTGGCTAAGTAAGGTGTATGGACCCCACTGTAAGCAATTTGACTGTCATCCATAAGAAATGCATTTTTATACTGTGCCTTGCTTAATAGTATTAATGTTTCCTAGATAAAACAAGACAATTCAGTAGGTGCTTATGTAAGTGTAATATGTAAGCTTCACACAAAATTTTGATGGAAGAAAATGAAAGCTATAGGGATGTAGAACCAATCGATTTGGGTAATACTCTGATGCTAATTCTCCTGAGAGGCAAGCCAGACATGCTAAAGATGCCTAGGACAACAACAACAACAGGAATTTGAAAACCACAGAGAAAGATGAAGTAAGTCAAGTTGAGTGATCACTCCCTGTTGATAAGTGCATCCAGGTAAAAAGGGTAATCTGGAAAAACTTTGGAGAAAACATTTTTTTCCTCAGGCAAGTGACTGGATTATGATAGTGCACGTATTAGCTTAAACCTGCTCTTACTTGTTATTAGTGGAAGAGTGACTGATAAAATTTAAAACCAGACAATCTTTCAGGGGATTAATTCTCTATCTTCTGACTTTGTCTTTCTGTCTCTTCCATTAGCCCCTCTCGTCACTCCTACTCGGCCTCCCCTCTGCCTGCTCATTATTCTCTGTACTCAATCTTGATTGTCTCTCAGTAAGTGAACACAGTCACTCCTACAATTTTAATACTACTCTTGTGTTGACAATGGCAATAGTTTTATTCTCGGCCTTGAGTTCTCTAAACAGGCAAATCAGAATAGCTTTGCTGGTAGTGTCTGCCCGCCCTTACTCTTGGGGTACAGCACAGAAAACAGAAACTTATTTTCTTCAGTATTTCTCATTGGTTCTCTGTATTTCTCCTTGGTTGCAGATTCCACTTTCTGAATACCTACTTACATTCCTTTAGCCTTGGTTTAGATCATCATTGTAGAGACCTTTTTTTTGGTTTTAACAACTTTTAAGTAACTCATTTTTGTTTCTAAAGTGACTTTTCACTATACATTAAATATTTTATTATACATTAAAACTTTCAAGAAAAGCGATTTCAAAGAAAGACTTTTCCACAAAAGTCCAAGGTTCTTCTTACTATATTCAAAGGCCTTTAACATTTCTCATTTCTGCAATTTCATGTTTCTCAACTATCGACCATATACAACACATGATATGATATGGAACTGTTTCATATTTCTCTAAAATGCATTATTCTGTTTTCCATCTCCATGACTGCATGTTATTTCTTCTATTTAGAATAATTCTAGGTCTCGTTTTATATAGGGAATCCTACTCATCACTGAGAAAATCCCTCTCCCTTAATAATTACTTCTTCCTATAAGCTATGCTATCTTGTATTGAAGAAACTTTTATTTATATTTTATTTATTTAGAGGTGTGTGTGTGTGTGTGTGTGTGTGTGTGTGTGTGTGTGTGTGTGTATGTCTGGTGTGAGTGTTAGTAGGTCAAGGGACAATTTGCAGGAATCAGTCCTTTCCTTTTTAAACACAGGTCCTAGGGATTGAATGCATCAGGACAAATAGCAGCACCTTTAGTTGGTTACCCATTTTGTTGGCTCGCTTCTACTTCTTATAGTAAACATTTAACTGACTTGTGCCTCTAATCTTTAAACTCCACTAGAGTAGAAAAATATCATTTTTAACTTTGTTTAATGTGTCACATATATTTTGAATAATAAAAAGGATTAAGCAAGCAGAGGAAAATTCAGTAGTATAGATTTTTCATAATAGCTATGACTCCATAAAAAAGATGATATAAAAGGAAAATTAGCTATTCACAGATTATTTACAAACTGGACTTGGAATTTATACTGCAGCCATACATATGAAAATGAAAGACTCTTGACTAAAAGTAGATTATAAGTTGATCATCCTTAATACAAAATCTCTAATCTAAAATCCTCAAAAATTCAAAACTTTGTGAGTACTAACACACTGCTATAAGTAGAAAAGTCAAACCTCACATCATATGACAGGATGTAGACCAAATTTAGGTGTACTAAATTATTGCATAAATTATCTTCAGATAAAAGATGTACAGAAAATATAATGGATTTTTTTTGTTTAGACTTGAGTTCCAACCCCAAGACAAGATAAATAAATATTAAATGTCAAAAATTTAAAATTTACCCTCTTGTCCATTTCATATGATGAAGCTTCTGTACTTGGCAAAAGGTGGGTGATAGTTGCTATTAGGATCTGTAGGCAAAAGATGAATGAACAAGTAAATGAGTTTAAAATACATTAAATTCACTGTATTGCTTAAATTGTAATTATTACATGCTTAAGTAATATGAAATCTTTTGCTGCAAGTTTAACATCAATATAGTATCTAAACACAGCATCTAACCCATACACTGTTACTTTAATTTGTACCATGTAAGCTTTTAACATACATTTAACTATTATTCATTTATAATCCTTATGCAGAGAACCACAATTACACACATATGTCCTGCCAATGATTAATCATTTTATACTATTTCGATTCATAATGGTCAACTGATGTGTATAAACATAGATATTTATTTGCACTAGAGGAAATCTAAAGACAGAGGTAAAGGATTTATAGAAATCATTATAATCCTACCACCTCAAGAACCACAGTCCACTGCCTTTCCAGACCTCACTATCTATGTGGACTGAGAAGCCTGGATCCAAATGCTTCAAAATTGAAAAATGTATTCCAAACGCTTTTGTGATCGGGGATATCCCTCAATTGGTACAGTTCTTGCATAGGATGTAGGAATCCCCGAATCACATTCATAGACTCACATAAAAATGAGCTTGATGGAGCAGGCCAGTAATCCCAACTGGGAGAGACAAGCAGGAGGACCAGGAGGACCAGGTGTTTAAGGTATCCTCAGATATGCAGGAAGTTACAGCCCAGCTTGGGCAATATGAGACTCTGTCTCTAAACTTAAAAGATTTGGATTTTAGAGAATTTCAGATTTTTGGATTAGGGATGTTTGCCTGACAGAGTCTATGAAAAGTATTCCAAGACAGGAAAAACAAAAACCAAAAAACAAAAACCCCGCTGGGCATGGTGGTACACATCTTTAATCACAGCACTTGGGAGACAGAGGCAGGCAGATTTCTGAGTTCCAGGCCAGCCTGGTCTACAAAGTGAGTTCCAGGACAGCCAGGACTACACAGAGAAACCCTGTCTCGAAAAACCAAAAACCAAACCAAACCAAAACAAACAAACAAACAAAAAACAACCAAAAACAAAAACAAACAAACAAAAAACCAAAACAACCAAACCAAACCAAAAACCCTGAACTTTTACAATACTTCTGGTAAACAAGAATTTCAGAAAACGAATACTCAAGATATGTGTCTGTAACATACTTAAATATACACTTTCATAAAAGAGTGCTTTAAATTAATACATATTAAAAGCACCAAAAGTTACATAAACATGTGAAATAAAGAACATGACAAACACTCCTGGGTCCAAGTTGCCTGCCTATCTAGGCCTCCTGAGTAGACAGGGTTGCAAGTATGTGCATCATTCGCAGGTTTTTTTTTTAAAAGGGATATTTAATCTACATGAATATTTTGTCTGCATGTTTGTATGTATACCATGTTCACTACTGCCCAGGAAGTCAGAAGGTACAGATGGCTGTGAGGTACAAGGATTTCTGGAAGAGCAACAAACATTGTTAGCCACTGAGTCATCTCTCCACCCTTAATTTCTTCTCCTCTTCTTCCTCTTCCTTTTTACTTACACATCCATTTGAATATTTGTAGGTTTACATGCTGTCTGTGTGTATGAGTGCCCAAAGAAGCCAGAGAGTGGTACCCATTCCATGGAGCTGGGGCTATAGAAGTTGGGGGCTACCTGACATGAGTCCTGGGATTGAGCTCAGTGTCTCTAGAAGGCTAGTGTAATTGCCAAGCCACCTCACCAGCTGTAGTGGCTATTCCTGGTTGTCAATTTGACTATATTTGAAATGAACTACAATCCAGAATTGGAAGGCTCACCAGTGAACCTAATCTGGAGGCTGGGAGATAGAAGTTTCTGATCTGGATCTTGGTATGGAGATCTTGAGACACAGTGGTGATTGAATCCAGAAGATTAAGACAGGGAGATCTCCAAGTTCAAGGTCATCTGGGATTAAAGGTGTGGTGGCATACACCTTTAATCTGGGCTACATCTTCTGCTGGGGACCATATAAGGACACTAGAAGAAGAGAGTCTGGCTCTCGCTCTTTTGCCTTCTTGCCATGTGGGACTCAGCAACTGTTAGACCCTTGGACTTCCATTCACAGCTACTACTGAACCATTGTTGGGATTTGGACTGCAGACTGTAAGTCATCAATAAATTCCTTTACTATATAGAGCATATCCATAAGTTCTGTGACTCTAGAGAACCTTAATACACCAGCCCCATTTCCAGATTTTTTTTTTTAATTTATGTGCATATATGTTTGTCTATGTATGGGTATGTACACGTAAGTGCAGGCTGTGTGGAGGTCAGTGCCATTTGACCTTCCTTTAGCTGGAGACTTAGGCAGCTGTAAGCCACTTAATGTGGGTCTGGGAATTGACATCTAGTCCTATGTAAGAACAGTAGATGCTCTTAACTGCTGAGGCAGATCTTTAGCGCCTCCCCCCTCAATCTTATCTTTTATTCCATTTCTTTTGTAGAAATTGGGTTTGAACCTAAGCCCTTGTGTGTATGCTAGGCAAGTATTCTACCATAATGCTACATCCCCAACTCATTAAAAATCACTATTTTGAAACAGGGCCTCACTAAGTAGCTTAGGGCACCTTAGAATGCTATTCTCCACCTCAGCACCCTGAATAGCTGGTATGACAGATACCAATCTCTACAATCCAGGCTCTTCAGTTTTGTTTCCGTGGTACAAATGTAGTAAAGAGACTGGTACAAATGTGTGTGTGCCTGTGAGGGTGCATGTGTATGTGTTTGAGGGCTAAAGATATGCTATGGCAATATATAAATATTACAACAGGTATATTGTAGGATATATAAATTCTACAATAGAAAGTGAACTCTGATTTAATTAAGATAAAATGTATACATACACCAAAGAATCACAGTTTCAACCCAAACTTAAAATTTACATAAATAATGTATACAGAAAATGGATTTATTTAGTTCTTCTCTCTTAAGTAAGGTAAAGGGGTGAAGGGACTAATTTCTTATATTGAAACATGCTTTAGATTAGATAGTGGGGAACTGCAGAAAGGGCTCTGCAGTGAAGAGAATGGCTGCTTTTCTAGAGGACATTCAATTCTTAGCACTAGGTAGCTCAGAACCTTCTGAAACTCCAATTTCAAGGATCTGTTACACTCTTTTAGCCTCTGTTTGCCCAAGCACACAAGTGGTACACACACATACATGCAGGCAAAAAACAGTTTCACACATAAGATAAATGTGTCTTAAAAACCAAGCAGGAACATACACAGGCCAGTCTGAGGCCCCTGGCACAAATATAGCAGAGGTTTGCCTGGTCAGGCCTGGAAGAGAAGATGTGCTTAATCCTTGAAAGACTTGAAGCTCCAGGGAAGAGAAGGCCTGGTGGGAGCCGAGTACCCTCTCAGAGGCAAGAGGGAGGAGGAATGGGAGGAGGAACTGGGGGTAGGAGGGAGCAACGACTGGAATGTTAACAAATAAAATTAAAAACATACAAAGAAATTATCAGGTAAAATAAACAAGTATTTACCTATGAGAAAATTAGTACCTATTAAAATAACCTCATATTTCAAGGTATCCATATTTAAGGAAAAATTTTACAAGCTTACAATAAAAAGAATGAAAATGTATTTACCTGAATAATTTTCAGGGGAGACTCTGGCTGGTAAGCCTGGAGTCTAGGGACGTAGTGAACCAGCATGTGAAGCATGTCACAGGCTACGTGGGATACTGTTTTATTAGTAAACTGCAACAACAAAAGTCACTGTTATCAAAATTTATTCATGCATAGTCATCAATATTAGCTTCTGATAATTTAAATTTTATGTTTGCTTTTATCATAAATTTCAGCTATTATACCATCCATCGCTCAAAGCTTGTATTTGCAGTTTTTATTCTGTTCTTCACTTTGCTTAGCAAAGTGCCTTAAACATAGCATACAATCAGATTTATCTGTCAATTAACTGGTATTACTCAAAAGTGCTTACTATGTAAATTATATATTTAGTCTTAACAGATGATATTAAAAGTTTGGAGACAAAAATAATAAACATTCTTTCATACCCAGAAATATATTCATTCAAGTAGAAAAATCGTAAGTTTACTGACAGTCTGAGTGTTCTACTGAATTGGGTTTAGCCTAGGCTAAATAGTGAGACTGTGGCTCAAACAATAACAGAAAAACAAACAAACAAATCCAAAACCAATCAACCAACCAACCAACCAATCAAAAAACCCAAAATAATACCAAAATAGAATAAAAAATTTAAATTTATTTCAGATTTTCCAAATGATTAGATTATCACTTTTTTTTTTAATGAGTAGAGGTGTTCTGCCTGCATGTGCACCATGTGTGTGCCTGGTACCCTAGGAGACCAGAAGACAACACTGGGTACCTTGGAACTAGAGCTATAGAGAGTTCTGATTGCCATGTGGATGCAGTGGACTTGAACTCAGGGTCCTCTGAAATAGCAGTAAGTGCTCAGAATCATTGAGCCACAGTTTCAGCCCCCAGATTACTACTTCTGAATTAATTCTATTCTTACTAAAAAAGAGGATTTATATTATTAATCGTAAAACAAAAAGCCAAAAATCTCAATAATTTAGGAAGAGCAGAGAGTAAGTTAGAAAAATTTAGTTAAAAAAATGAGGCAGCCCCTGCACCACCCCTGCTGCTGCCTGGGCAGGGGGAAGGGGGTGGGGCACGGTGCCTGTAATTATTAAACGTGAATTCAATTAAAAAAAAAAAACCAAGAGGGCTGGGAAGGTGGTTCTGCTTGTGCCTACAGCCTGTGACTGTGACTCTGCCCTCAACATACAAATAGACACATACACTCTCTCCCTCCCTACTTCTCCCTTCTCCCTCTCTACCCTACCACTTTCTCCTTCCCTCCCTCCTTTCCTCTCCTTCTCCTCCACTCCCTATCTCTCTCTCTCACACACACACACACACACACACACACACACACACACACACACACACACAGACACATACACACACACACACTCACTCACTTCCCTCC
>NC_034596.1:52516336-52517826 GCF_900095145.1 Mus pahari
ACACATACACACACACACACTCACTCACTTCCCTCCTATATATGTTGCTTTCTTTTTAAAATGGCAGTCATATGTTTTTTAGGGAAGTAATCAAATACAGAAAAGTTCAGAACAATGAACTCATTACACAAATACCTTAGAATTAAGAGTGGGACTATTCTTAAGGTGAGTCAGAACCAAGAGGTTAATGTACTAGTAAATGATGAAAATGATCATTCAATGTCTGCGAACAATCATGTGTTCTAAACAATTTCAATATATTCCATTATAGTTTTCTTACCTTTAATGAAACACAAATTACATTCAGTGCTTCTTTAATTTGAGGATGATGAGATTCGTGGACTAATTCTTCACAAATCCAAATACCTAAACTGCAAAGTGCTACACATCTGGAGGAGGGGGGGCGGAAAGACAGCAATGACACAGGGGACAAACATTTAAATAAAACATAACAGTACATTCACTGTTTAAGAGAATAAAAGACTTTGTTACTCTATAAGCTAGCTGAAGAAAAGAAAGTGTATTCACAGAATGAATTAGGTAGTATTCCTTCTGTTTCTATTTTATGGAATCCTTGGAAGAATATGGGTATTAGATCTTCTTTGAAGGTCTGGTAGAATTCTGCACTAAAGCCATCTGGCCCTGGGCTATTTTGGGTTGGGATGTTTTTAATGACTTCTATTTCCTTAGGGGATATGGGCCTGTTTAGATAGTTTACCTGCTTTTGATTTAACTTTGGTACATGGTATGTGTCTAGAAAAATCATCCATTTAACCTAGATTTTCCAGTTTTGTTCAGTATAGACTTTTGAGGTAGGATCTGATGATTTTTTTTGAATTTCCCCAGTTTCTGTTATGTCTTTCTTTTCGTTTCTGATCTTGTTAATTTGGATACTGTCTCTGTGCCCTTTAGTTAGTTTGGCTAAGAGACCAGTGAGAGACCCTATGTGTTAATGAAATAAAGTGGAGAGAACCAGAGGACACTTGATGTTGTCCTTTGGCCTATGCACATGCATCAGGAGACATGTGAACACATTCATGCACACATACACACATAAAAAGAAAGGGAAAGTATGAATCTTCTGATAGTCTATTAAAAATCAAGATCAAATAGGTGGTTATTAAAAATATACTGTTTCCTTAGATGTATACAATTTCCACAATGTAAATATTTTAATGACCACTGATGTCTACTGCTGTAATTCAAAGTACTCCATAAGGAATGAAATATGATGATTAAGTAAACATACTTAAATAAGATTAAAACAAGTTATTTTAGTTATGGAGGATGAAGACTTTTAGAAGTCTGGAATAATTTGAAATGTAGTATTCAATTTTTACAAAATGCCAAGAACAGTAGTTATATTAATTGTTAGGTTTAAGAATAACTGACTTGAGCTAAACAAAGAATTCTCAACTGAGGAATACCGAATGGCTGAGAAACACCTGAAAAAATGTTCAACATCCTTAGTCATCAGGGAAATGCAAATC
>NC_034596.1:52518576-52597204 GCF_900095145.1 Mus pahari
AGGAACAACAGTATAACTAACAAGTGCCCCCAGAGCTCTCTGGGACTAAACCACCAACCAAAGAATACACACTGAGGGACTCTAGCTGCATATGTAGCAGAGGATGGCCTAGTCGGTCATCAATGGGAGGAGAGGCCCTTGGTCCTGTGAAGGTTCTATGCCCCAGTACAGGGGAATGCCTGGGCTAGGAAGTAGAGTGGGTGGGTTGGGGAGCAGGGGGAGGGAGAGGGGATAGGGGATTTTTGGAGGGGAAACTAGGAAAGGGGATAACATATGAAATGTAAATAAAGAAAATATCTAATTAAAAAATAAAGAAGAAGAAACTGACTTACCGTGCAGGGCCAGAGGGCTCATCTCTTGCTGAGCTTAATACAGTCTTAATTATAAGTTCCTAAAACAAGAAACAAAAGAATTAATGGAAGGAAAAAAAAGGGAAAGAGAAAAGAGACACAAGAAATGACAAGATTTCATGTCCTAATTCAACAAATATTAGTTTGCCATTCTGGGTCAGATAATGTTCTGGGCAGTAGAAATAGAGTGGGTAAGTAAACAGTTTGTTCTTTAATAAAATATTAGCATTATTCTAAAAAGTAACCAACACATCATGAATTTGTAACTGTGATGTAGTCACGGATTTCATCACCATGGCTCACACTGCAGGGCCCAGAGTATTGACAATAGCACTTTTCATGGCACTCCCCTCTATCTTGCTCTATGAGGTACTGAGTGTATAGGACTAAACATGTGATCATGTCCTATTTCCTCTTTAAACAGAGGCTGACTTTTGCAGAGGCTCCAAACAACATGTTACTAGTTTTCTAAACAGGGTTCTCTGCCCTGCCTGCTCCTAATGACTGTGCAGGCCCTTTAATGCTGCAGGTATAGGAGACTGCCAATTCAAATAGCAGAAAACTTCTATCGCTTTGATAGAATTTATCAAGAAACACAAAGTGGAAGTAAAAACGTTTAGCTTTAGTTTGGCATCTCAATCTTAGAAGCTTGTATTAGCAGCACAGGACTTGGGCACAGGCTATTTGAACACATGTTCAGTGAGTGATAGAATGACTCTTAAGGGACAGACATGTGAGCAGGCTTCATAGTGTGAAAAGGGTTCAAAGCTTTTAAACCTGAAAAGGCTTTGCTCATAGCAGACATTCTAGTTTGACGCCTGGAACATTAACATTCTTTAATAACTAGATGTCAAAAAGAAAAGGGAGGAGACAGACCACATCGTATTATACTTTATCTTATTTCTTACCTTAACATCTGTAAATTGAGACACAGCAATATCAGGAATGTTGGGATGGAGAGCAGGCAGTTCACAATATAAATTGGGAAAGCAAACTAAAGATCCCAGAAGAACTTGTGCTTCCACTCTTGGTGCCTATATATCAATTTAAACAATCTTTAAAATGCTGTTTAATTTTGTCCTTAAACTACCATTACAATATTCTGTTAGGCTGGGTGTGGTGGCGCACGCCTTTAATCCCAGCACTCTGGAGGCAGAGGCAGGTGGATTTCTGAGTTCGAGGTCAGCCTGGTCTACAGAGTGAGTTCCAGGACAGCCAGGGTTAGACAGAGAAACCCTGTCTCAAAAAAAAAAAAATCTGTTATATAATTATATTGCTCAAGGTAGTGAGAGCATGAAAAGACTCAAAAAGGAAGGAGCAAGCCACAGTTAGGTTTCCATCCAGAATTTCCAAAGAAAGTATGATTAGTCTCAGTAAATATTGGACAAATAGCAAAACTTTCTTGAAAAGCAACCAATAAACAGAAATCATCTGCAGGTAATGAATTTTAACTAGGAATATAAGCTAGTATATGCAAGCTAATTAAAGGAAAATGAATATTTTGTTCACTTATTGAGAGACAGTGTATTGCTATATAGGCCATGCTGGCCCCAAACTAACTTTGTAACCCAGCCTCCCAAGTGCTGGGCTTATAGGCATGCAACCATGCCCAGCTAAATTATTTTAAATGTAATTCATACTTCATTATCTATTGTTCAAATAAGTTGATGACTTAGTTTCACTACTTTAGGATAAATAAAAAGGGATTAAAATGTTAATTCTGTCTTCAAGAAACAGGTACCAGGCTAGCTGGCTTTTACCTTTTTATGGATATGAAAAAACCCACTGTCCTTAGTATTTACTAATATTATAATTTATGTTAAAAAACAGTAAAAAGTGACTTCATGTTATCTTTCATTTTATTAAGTCAATTCTTTCAACACTAAACATTTCCTCTTCTGCCCTCTTACATACCCACTAAACAGAAACCAATGCATTATTTTATTTACTTACAAAACTTAAAATTGGCTTATAGGTTTACGACTATGTAATAAAAAATATGAAATGCCAGTATATTAACAATACAATACTTCCATTCACATAAATCAAGACTCAATCTCGAAACAGACTAGCAGCTTACTAAGATTTAAGCTTACTCTACTCTCAGCAGAACAGAAGAGATAAATTTCATTGGACCTGTTAGAGTATAACTAAAATCCTCACCCTAAAGAGGCTGAGGAAGGACATTTGTAAGTTGAAGGCCTGCCAGTACTACCAGCAATATATTGTTTCAAACATAGCAACAAAAGATAAAATACATGTCCACATTTAAAAACAACCTAGACTTACAGATATAGAAGGGCAGGGTAAACTCACATCAATCATCCTGGTTTAAAACTATCATATACAAATAGAGCTGATTTTTAAAAATATCAATATTTGGTTGAAGAGATTAGTTGAGTTTTTCTGCTAAGTTGGATCAGGTAGCTGATAATATCTGAACGTGAGGCTTTAAGAGGAACAGACTTAAAAGTGTAAATAATAGTTCTGTAATAGTTAAGGAGGAAATTCTATCCATTATTTTGTAATCTGCTAAAGGAAAGAGGGAAACATTAACAATGAAAGATAATACAGAAGGGATCTAAAATGAGAATCAGAAGATCAAGACTTGGAATCGGTGTTTTGAACACCATCCAGAGGAAGATTACAGAGGACATGCATGTGTCTAGCTTGTTTCCTACAATGATTGGTTTCAATGTAGACTTTCTCAGTAATAGGCATTATACGAATTAGAGAGTACAGAAAGAGACTATATGTTCTGCAATATTCAAAGGAAGTTATTACATAATCAGATGTATACATATCCTACATATCCAGATGTAGGGGAGGAAAGTTGGTCACATCAAAAGCATAGAGGTTTAATTAAGCAGAACTTTGAGAAGAGTTACAGAAAACACAAGCAGTCATCTGGTATAAGTGGCCCACTGATAAGCCAAAGTTTTCACAGTAAATTAATAAGAAGTGACAGTTTAAATATTAATCTCCTTTGAGTTCTATCAACTTTTGCAGTCACTAAGAGGTTGATTATCTGGGTATCCTGGAAATATCATCATGAACTTGTAGCTTGTGTACCATCTTTTGTTTGTGTTTCATGTAATTTAATCCAAGAGTAATTAGTCATTTAATATTCTCAAGGCACAGATTTAACTATCTCTTACCATATTTTAAAGTATTTATTTAAGCCAGTATTACACCATAACTTGGTCTACAGTATTCAAAAACTTCTAAGATGTATCCCAAAACAATGCTTCTTGATTTTAACCAATGGAGTCATTCATCATTTATGATCTAATCACAAAATTGTGACTCAGTACTTAGGATGGGATCTGAGAGTCCAAACTGCTAATGAGCAACCAGATCATAGTATGCTGTGCAGATCGTGCTTCAGATGATAAGGAACACTTTTGTTCTTCTGTTGACTATACTCCTGCATATTAAACTCCAAACAAAATGGATTGTCATTCTTTGAGCATACTTCAATTGAGTCTATTGACTATAACCTGAACACTTTCCTTCATCTCCTCTATACACTATTACTAATCTTTGTTTAAATTTTAAGACCTATTTTATATTATTCATTGTATGTCCGCAGGCCAGAAGAGGGCACCAGATCTCATTATGGATGAGATGTGAGCCACCATGTGGTTGCTGGGAATTGAACTCAGGACCTCAGGAAGAGCAGTCAGTGCTACCAAAGGGTTAAGTGCAATGTTGAGCATATAATAGGAACTGTTTAGTACGTTTTCAGTCAATAAGTATCTATTAAGTACTGACCTATGCTGAGCCATCTCTCCAGCCCTATTACTAACCTTTAAGAGATATATTTATAGGCCTTTTTCTATGATGTCATCACAAGTAAAATTCTGTATAATCTTTCATAACATCCCCTTTTTATCATTTTATTAATTTAAATCTTCTGTGTCTTTTGATTAGCTGGCTATGGATTTGTCAATTTGTTAGTTTTCTCAAAGATTCAGTTCACGTCATTGATTTTACTACTTGTTTGTTTATATTTCATTGCATTGAGCTCTGAGTTTGATTATTTCTTCTCATGTCCTCTTTTGAGGTATTAGTTCTCCTTGTTTTTCTAGAGCTTCCAAGTGTGTCACTGTTACTAATGGGATATCTTCAGCTATCCAACAAATGCACATTTATTTAGGTGTTCAAATTCTATTGATATATGTGTTTGTAAGTTTGGTATGTATACCCATGCCTTCTCCTTCCACTGAGGGATCTAGTGATTGAACTCAGGGCTTCAGGTTTGCACTGCAGGTGCATTTTGCCTGGTGATCCATGTGTGATGGCTGGGTTTGTTGTTTGTGAGCTAGAGATCCATTAGCAGAAGGTAGCTTCAAACTTGGTATGAACCCATCCTCCTGCTTCTACCCAGGGTTCTGAACTACTCAAATTACAATCATTTCTGATGCAAATGTTTTTGATTTTTTCTGATTAAATCAAACCAGGGTTTTATGCAAGTACTTTCCCACTGAGTTATATTACCAGTTATTTAGCAACTCTTATATAAACCAACAATATGGTGTAAGATGTTCCACGTGACTAGTCCTTACAAAATAATACTCACAGGTGAAGATACACCTATGAACTAATATAACCGATGAATGGCAAAGCTCAGATTTCAACCCAGGTAGCTCGATCCTAGATTCCTTTTTTTTTTTCTCCTCCTCTTGAAGCCTGCAACTACATTCTCTCATTCTTTGTTAATATCCCAACTCTTCAACAGCAAACTTTAGGTCCCTTAAGCACATACATATCTAATTTGTGTTCTACTAAAAAGAAACACTATGGTTTGTATGTGGTTTGCCTTCCTTCTCCCTCTCTTCCCCTGAAAGGTTAACTGGACAGAAGGCCGGTATCTGGGTGACAATGAAAAAGACAGTGGCATCTTTAGGAGGTAGTTAGGGTACCAGGAGCATCCCATCTTGCATGCATTCTCACCAAGACACCATCTAATAAGAGATGACTATGCACGGGCCTCCAAGACAGCTCAGAAGATAAAGGCCTTTGCGGCTGAGCCTGACAACCTGAGTTTGATCCCTGGGACATAAACAGTGGAAATAGAGAATCAACTCCTGAAAGCTGTTAATATCTGTTCCTTGAACACAAACATTTATGACCTCTAAAAGAACACTATAACATGTACAACCCCACAAATAAATGTAATAACTATTCTTTTGAAAAAGTGGTGTGATATAGCCAAGGGACCTTTATCAGAGTCAGAGCTATTTAGTTTGGACTTCCTACCTCCAAAATTATACAAGGCATGTTGCCTTGGGTATTTATTATACAAATACTAGGAAAAAATGAACAAACGAACACTTGTAAATAAGGAAGAAAATATTTTTAAAACTACCAAAGGGATAAGTGCAATGCTGAGCATACACTAGGAACTGTTTAGTACGTTTTCAGTCAGTAAGCATCTCTTAAGTACTGCCCTACGCTAGAGCGTGGAGATACCGAAGTGCAAGCCACAGCCGTTCTCCAGGAGCTGTAGGAACAAAACTGGCCAGAAGTAGTCTTTTCTTTTTCATTTGCACATCTCCTCCGGGTGTTCAATGATATCTAGTTTCAGATCTTTAAAAATACTACTAAAACATCTCTCTTGACCTCCTGACTTACACATTTAATTATTTGATTGCCCTCTCATCAGTATCCTACACACACCTTATGCAATGCCACAAACAGTTCTTTTTCTCCTTCACTGTTGGTCTTTTGCAACCTAGGAATAAAATAGTCTGTTCAAAGGTTACACGTTTTAAAACGGCACACAGGCCCTTTTCTCTTCCTTATGCGCTAACCCTTTCTCTAACAGGACACTCAGAAGGTGATCTTTCTAACACACACGTCGGTCATGTCCCCACTTGTACCTTAATGATCAGTCCTTCTTTAGCACTCCAGAGCTACTACCTTCCTAGTCAGGTCCGCTCTGCCACTTACAGAGGATTCATCTACCCGGTTTCTGTGGCATTATAGACTTCTTGTTTGTTTGTTTGTTTGTTTTGTTTTTCGACACAGGGTTTCTCTGTGCAGCTCTGGCTGTCCTGGAACTCACTCTGCAGACCAGGCTGGCCTCGAACTCAGAAATCTGCCTGCGTCTGCCTCCCGAGTGCTGGGATTAAAGGCATGTGCCACCACGCCCAGCCTAGACTTTTTATTCCTTCTTTTTAACATGTAAGGTTTACTCTAAGGGTATATTTTTGGGTTATGTCATAAATGTTGGTTCTTTATCCCACTCAAATATTTAATAGTCAAGTAAGAATTCTTGGTGCATAACATTTCGTGCACACACAGAATACAGACTGATCACTCTGCACTGGTTCTTACGATAGCAGTAACTAGCAACTCTCCCTTCACCTCCTTCCCTATTTTCTTACATATCCCAAATTTGAAATCTTTTTTGCCATTTTTTACAACATTGAGCCAGCTCATCAACTGATTTTATTGATTCCTTACACATCAGAATGCCTGTCTTTTTACTGTGGGGCAGCCGTCAAGTCCAATTACGTGGTAGACTTTCTGGACATGAGGTATACTTAGAGCAATAGCTCTCTCCTTCTCTTAATATATAAGAACTAGAAATAAAGACTTACATTAAGAAAAGCTGAAGAAGCCACTCTCCCAGCTGCTATAATAAAATCCATAATAAGCATTGTGGCCCCAGGCAAACCAAGTGAAAAAAACTGAGGTGAGCAGTGCTTGATGATCGTGTTGACAATGTCCTAAGAGGAGGGAAAGGGGGAAGAAAGAGGACACATATGTAATCATGGGTACCAGCTAACTGATATCATTAACGTAGGTCAAATATGAGATAAAAAATATACTAGCTACCTGGAAAGACAAATTTTAATCCTTCCAATCAGTCCATGTTTAGTATATTTTGTTAGTAAAGTGAACCTAATACACACATTTGCTTAACTAATGTAAACAA
Organism: Mus pahari; assembly: GCF_900095145.1. NCBI lineage: Eukaryota > Metazoa > Chordata > Mammalia > Rodentia > Muridae > Mus > Mus pahari. The sequence goes on from NC_034596.1 coordinate 52,525,873, forward strand.
CAGAACTTTGTTTTCCACATTAGAAAGTAAGGTTCCTTGCTTCACAGCAAATGTTAGCCCCACATTTTGTAACACTGAATTACAGTTCTCCAGCTACCTAGTTGCTTTCATATGATAACTCACATATTGAACTTATATAATCTACTAGGTGGCAAATGGAGAGATCTTATTTTTAAAAAGATAATTGGAAGTCTTTGAATAATAGATATCTAGCTTCCGAAACCTAGAACTAGGTGTTTTTAAATGAATATTCTTTTTTGATTTAAGTTTTATAGCATTATAATGAGAAAAGATATATAATTTCAATTTATCTGATTTTGTTAACATTTAAAAACATATTTTGAGAAAACAGAATTACATCACATTCTACTTTCCACTTTGTACCCCAACTCCTCCCAGAGNCCCCCCTTCAATACCTGCCATACCTTTAGTTTATTTTGTCATATTCTCTAAAATTTATAAAATATTATAACAATAAAAATGAGTACTATAAGTTATTTGATATAAAACAATCAATTGAACAGTCTTATGTAGATGCTTGTCTACAGCAATACTGAAAATATATACGTTTTTCTCAATATAAATTTTAACTAACCCCCAAAATATTAACTGTATGATATTTTAAAATAACATATCACTATTAGTTTTTTAAATGAACATAAATAGATAAAGTCTTTTCGTTTGTTTGTTTTGTTTTTAGTAGAGCTTAAAATCTTGGCTCTTACTGTGGTTCAAACCCAAAATAAGAACACTGGACAATTGTAATAACGTTGTACTTCAATGTCCCTGACATCACCAAAGGATTCTACCTCCATAGTAGATAAGCTAAGAGTTGACAGTTCTGCTGCGCCAAGGAATGAATTGTAGGCATGAGTTTTGGATACAGATTTCCTGTTATGGTCAAAGCTATTTGACTTGAGTGATTGTCTTCATTCTCAGACCACAGGGAACAGGTTACATTTGTTTAAGAAATGGTGTGAGTATTGAGATGGGTCTATCCATGAAGCCACTCATCAACTGTTTCAATGAACAATGGTTCTGCTTGGAGGGTGGCACAGACGTTAGGTGAGGGGAAGATTCTGGTCCTTGGCTGTGGTGATTTTGAAAAGCATTCATCTCAGAATAAGAGTAACTTATAAAGTCCTCTTCTTCAAAATTGATACAATAATTATAAATATCAAGCAGAACTTTCAGTCTCACTCTTTGCTGTTCTCTTACAAGCCACCTCACAAATTAATTGTCTATGTTTTTTTTTTTTGGCTGTGTAAATAATTTTGAAATATGTAAGCTGTTCTGAAAACCACAGTATAGCATAAAAACATCAAATAAACAATCCTACTAATAGAGAGGCTGAGATAGGAGAAGCATGATTTCAGGACCATTATGTGGCATACAGCAAGACCCTGTCATGTACAAACAAGCTGAAAGTGTATACATACGGATTGTACAATATTGGACCTATTTCTCCAATTACCAAATTAAGAGAAACCACTGGATGGCAGCCAACAAATATCTAATTCCTTACATTTTTGAATTTCAATCGATTAGGATATGATGGTAATATTAATTTTCATATTAAGAGTTTAGGAAAAGTGATTGATACTTCCTGTTATTTTTGTTGTTAGAGGTGGAATTAAATTTGTGTGGGTTTGTTGAAAGATGACTTTCTTGCTTCTTGTAGGGTGTAGTTTCACTCCTTGTGTTGGTGTTTTCCATCTATTATCCTTTGTAGGGCTGGATTTGTGGAAAGATAATGTATAAATTTGGTTTTGTTATGGAATATCTTGTTTTCTCCATCTATGGTGACTGAGAGTTTTGCTGGGTATAGTAGCTTGGGCTGGCATTTGTGTTCTCTTAGGGTCTGTATGACATCTGCCCAGGATCTTCTAGCTTTCATTGTCTCTGGTGAGATGTCTGGTGTAATTCTGATAGGTCTGTCTTTATATGTTACCTGATCTTTTTCCCTTACTGCTTTTAAAATTCTTTGTTTTGAGCATTGGTGTTTTGATCATTATGTGACAGGAGGAATTTCTTTTCTGGTCCAGTTTATTTGGAGTTCTGTAGGCTTCTTGTATGTTCATGAGCATCTCTTTCTTTAGGTTAGGTAAATTTTCTTCTATAATTTTGCTGAAGATATTTACTGGCCCTTTAAGTTGGGAATCTTTGCTCTCTTCTATACCTATTATCCTTAGGCTTGTTCTTCTCATTGTATCCTGGATTTCCTGGATGTTTTGGGTTAGGAGTTTTTTGCTGTTTGCGTTTTCTTTGACTGTTGTGTCAATGTTTTCTATGGTATCTTCTGCACCTGAGATTCTCTCTTCTATCTCTTGTATTCTGTTGGTGATGCTTGCATCTATGACTCCTGATCTCTTTCCTAGGTTTTCTAATTCCAGGGTTATCTCCCTTTGTGATTTCTTTATTGTTTCTAGTTCCATTTTTAGATCCTGGATGGTTTTGTTCCTTTCCTTTGTCTGTTTGATTGTGTTTTCCTGTGATTCTTTAAGGGATTTTTGTGTTTCCTCTTTAAGGGCTTTTAGCTGTTTACTTGTGTTCTCCAGTATACCTTTAAGGGAGTTATTTATGTTCTTCATAAAGTCCTCTATCATTATTATGAGAAGTGGTTTTAGATCTGACCTTGCTTTTCCAGTGTGTTGGGGTATCCAGGACTTGCTATGATGGGAGAATTGGGTTCTGATGGTGCCAAAAAACCTTGGTTTTTATTGCTTATGTTCTTATGCTTGCCTCCTGTCATCTGGTTATCTCTAGTGCTACCTGCCCTGGCTATGTCTGACTGGAGCCTGTCCTTCCTGTGATCCTGGTTGTGTCAGAACTCCTCAGAGGCAGGCTGTCTCTGGGATCCTGTGATTCTGTGATCCTATGATCCTGGGTGTGTTAGACCACCTGGGAGTTGAGCTGCCTCTGGGTGTTGGGGGACTGGCTGTAGAGTTTGCGCCCAAGGTCTGCTCAGGGCACTGGCTCAGATAGCCTGGAAGGAACCCAAGCCACTGGTCTGGCAGAGTTCCTGAATGCCTGGGTCCCACTGGTCCCAGTTACTCTTGGTGTTGGAACTCTTATATGGCATTATGATTTGAAATTTACTAGGAAAGATGTAGTGCATTTGGTTATATTATTCAATGACTATTTAAGAGCGTTTTTTACTATCCTGTATTAATTATATGTAATAATAGGTTTAATTATGATATTTAATATGTGCATATAAGACGCTTTGACCATTTTTCCCCATGTGATTCTCTCTTGTCATTGCCTACTCCACAGCCGCTCTTCTTGTCCACCAGTATTCCTACCACTGAATGTGACTCATCTTAGAGAGAAACTCGAGTTTTGTAGTAGTAATGATGTAATTGTATTTGAGATATGCTTATAGGGTTAGGACATTATAATTATTTTTAAATTAATAAAGTTTTCTCATTGCTCAGAAAGAAATATGACTATCAACGTTGAATATTAGTGCTTTCCAACTAACTCATAAGTGACACTTAACCAAATTATGAGACTGAAATCTTCCACTTTTTAGTTTTCTAACTAAGATCAAACCCTGAAATGTGTGTCCTAGAATCCTATTTGTGATCACTCAATGATTATAAATGATACAGCTGCCAAGTTAATGGAATTATGATTATGGCAACCTAGTACTAAGAAAATATGAGATAAAGTTTCAAGCAGAATAAGCCTTATCATGGCTGCATGAAAGGTGAGTAAATTCATATGCCTCAAGTGTCAATTAAGAGTCCATTATAAAATAGACACATTGGAATATTAAGGGAAAACCAACCTAAGCAAAGGACGGTTTAATTTCTTCAGAAAGTAAAAAGTAAAGTGGTTGGTATAATGTGGCAGCTGAGAGTCTATGTCTTTCTATTGGGGGAATTGAGCTCATTGACATTAAGAGATATTAAGGACCAATGACTTGCTTCCTATTATTTTTGTTGTTAGAGGTGGAATTATGTTTTGTGGCTATCCTCTTTTGGGTTTGTTGTAAGATTAATTTCTTGCTTTTTCTTGGGTGCAGTTTCCCTTCCTGTGTTGGAGTTTTCCATCTACTACCCTTTGTAGGGCTGGATTTGTGGAACTATATTGTGTAAATTTGGTTTTGTCATGGAATTTCTTGGTTTCTCCACCTATGATAATTGAGAGTTTTGCTGGGTATAGTAGCCTGTGCTGGCATTTGTGTTCTCTTAGGGTCTGTGTGGCATCTGCCCAGGATCTTCTGGCTTTTAGAGTCTCTGGTGAGATGTCTGGTGTGATTCTGATAGGTCTACCTTTATGTTTCTTGACCTTTTTCCCTTACTGCTTTTAATATTCTTTCTTGTTTTGTGCATTTAAAAGAACACTGCAATCTGTCCCTTAAGTACTTAAGTCACTTAAGTAGCGTGCTTTCAATTACCTTTCAAGAATAATAAAGGTCATAAAGTGGAACTGAACTATATATAAATCACTACATATGAAGAACAGTTTTAATTCTAGATCTTAAAAAGTATAAATTAAACAGAATTGAAAACTGATATCTTAGTTTCCTTTCCTGTTGTTATGATGAAATACTTTGTCCAAACCAACTCATAGCTTCAGGCTATAGTCTATCACTGCAGGGAATCAGCTCCAGGTTATAGTCTATCACTGCAGGGAAGTCATAAAGAGAAGAACTTGAAGCAGTTGGTCACATTATATGCACAGACAGAAGAGAGCAATGAATGTATTTAGGGAGTTCTCAGCTTGCTCTCTCTTACACAGTCCAGGACCCTCTGCATAGGAAATGGAGCCCGCTTACACTTTGCAGGTGTTCCTCCCTCAATCAAGACAATTCTTCAGACATGCCCAAAGGCCAATCTCCTAGGTGATTCTAATTTTTGTAAAGTTGAAAACTTACACTGTCACAACTGATAAAATAACGTTTTAGAAGACACATATATTTACCTGGTCAATATGAAGCAATCCACAATGCATTATATTGTAGAAATGTGTTAAAAAATCTCTATTTGGAGATACATCTTGTCTTCTCTTCATTGTATTACAAATAAGTTTATATGCATGTAATTTACCTTGTTTATACTTATCAGTCAACATGGTTGCCTAAAATTAAGAAATCAATTTTAATACTAAGGCCAAATAATGTTTGTAAATATTTAAACAATTGAATAAGTAAGCAATAGCTGTTTTCATATATTTCTATGTTGGTCCAATTTCATTAATGAACTAGAAGTCAGGACTATGGAAGCTACTATTATCTGAAATGATTCAATATACATATGAATAACCACAGATGTTTCACTTTAAAAAATAGACCAAACACTTAATTTTTCATTTAAAATAATTATATATATATATATATATTTATATACACTATGAAAGTTATATATGAATATATATGAATATTAGAATATAAGAATAGAATATTAGAATATAAGACAGACTATTCTAGAAAGGTGGGTATGGCTCAGTGCTATAGCACTTGTTCAGCATAGGCAGTCCATGGGGGTTAGATCTTCAATAGGGGAAAATGAATAAAAATAAGTAAATACATTTAAAAATATTTAAGACATACTTTTTATATTTATTTTTGCTTAATTAAGTAAATAAGATAATTCTGCTATACCTAACTCTCCTCTTTATGTAACACCTAACCATTTCTTAAAGATACTAGTTAGAAACTAAGTGTGCTTGAAGACCAAATAATTGTTAAATTATTGTTAAATTTCTTTTCTTTTTTTTTTTTTTTTCTGAGACAGGGTTTCTCTGTGTAGCCCTGGCTGTCCTGGAACTCACTCTGTAGACCAAGCTGGCCTCAAACTCAGAAATCTGCCTGCCTCTGCCTCCCAAGTGCTGGGATTAAAAGCATGCGCCACTGCTGCCTGGCTTATTGTTAAATTTCTATCAATGTTGAAAACTAACTTATTAAAGAAAAATATATTAATGTTTTATATATCAAGCTTACCTTAAAAAGCCAAGGTGTAAGAATTCTTAATGGAGGAATCAAAACAGGTGGAGAAGGGGAAGTCAGGTTATCAGCTGAAATGCCAAGATTATCTCTGATCTATAATTTGCAAATAAAAGGTAACAAACATGTATTAAAACTATTTCCTCTTCTAGTTGTTTTTACCTTAAACAGAAGTTGAATCCTGTCTCCACCATAATAACATATTTGATTATGGCTAATTATAGCCAAATGCTGAATACTCTTTTAATTCAAAGCATGATCAAGTTGTAACAATGTTCTCAAAGGCCTTTTCTTCTTTTTTGTGTGGTGGGGTGAGGTGCAGCAGAAGTGCTTATTGTTTCTTGAGACAGGATAGACCAGGCTGGCCTGGAACCTGCTATGTAACTCAACATGGCATCTACCTCACGATCCCCCTGCCTCAGTGTTCCAATAGGTGTTAAACCATCACATCTGGCCTACTACTTACTAATACTTTATTTTTTCCCCTTTCAGACCCTTTATTTTCTTTCTTACCTTGGCTAGATTCTGCCAAAGTTCACAGAGGTAATCAAAAACTTGAGCATGTATTTCAGGATCCATAATAGCATTGACATCTCCCAAAATGCCCAGCATTCTGCGCCACATAACAGTAGCAACATCAGCATGCCACCCAGTGAGTGTACCTCCTGCCATCACGCTACAACATTCAGATGGAAATTCACTGATTTCTATGGAAAAAAGTAACACAATAGTGTCAGTACCTAAAAGAGCCAATATAAGTGAATCATCTTTAATATCTACAAAAGTGGATACAAGAAATGTAAATGTAGGTTTTTTTATAATAGCCAATAATTTACCAATTCATAATGTCCTATGTTGATAATGATTTCTTATTGATAGTAGTTTTATTAAGATTTACTGAAGAAAAAATATTATGCAACTACCACTTATTGTGAAGCTGTCAAAACCAGAAATCAATTAGTTCATGTGTATGTGTTTGTGTGTGCGTGTGCATGTGCGTGTGCGTGTGAGTGTGCGGGTCCTAGGGATTGAATGCAGGTACTGGGGCTTGTGCTACAAGTACTTTTATCAGCTGGGCCATCTTGCTGGCCTGTGATAGAAAAATGCATGTTGGACATAAATAACAATTTTATAAGCACAGAGATAAAAACCAGTAAAATGGTAACAGCCTGATAAAACTTACATGTGGATTTTTAAAAAACTAGTCCTGTTAACTGCTTTGTAATTTAAAACTTTCTTCTAAATAGAGGAAAAACTGAATACAAAAAAGTCTTAAAGGTCCCAATAATTCACAAAGCAGAAACTTAGAGTTATATAACTACACATTAAGGAATGAGCCCTTTAATGTAGGGGGTATGCACACACCTCCCTGAGAAGGAGACTTAAAATAGATTTTGCAGGTGAATTGTGGCAAGAAGGGATCAGGTGGTGGTGGTGGTGGTGGACTGGGGGTGGGTGGAAGGAGAGACACCTAGAATTAGGGGATATGGGAGGCAGTGTGCAAACCTAGTGCAGTGGAAACTTTTGAGGGTAAATCTAGTGAAGACTCCTGGAAATGAAGGATATGGATTCAGAACTGGCCATCTTTTGTAGCCAGGCAAGGCTTTCTTCCAGTGGTGGGACTGGGTTGCATTCAGTTGAGTTGCTGGCCAAGGGGGGTTCTATGGAGATCCCTAAATAATCTAGGCTGATGCTAAGACAGACGGTCACTCTGAAAACTGACAGCAGGACCCCATGAATGAGGATAGCATTCATTTAGCTCATTGAATGTAGAGAGGTTGTGGTGCCTCCAAGGAGCTTGGATCTCTATGTTCTAGATGCTTTGGCACAAGAAGGTACTCTGCAGGCTAAAGAGAAACCTTGACACCAACCTAGCCACAAAACCCTCAACCTGCAATCTGTCCTGCCTGCAAAATGTACTGGGGCAATGGTGGCACACAACTTATGGGAATGGCCAACCAATGTTTGTTTTATTTTGAGGACCACTCCATGAAAGGAAACCCATGCCCTATACTGCCTAGATGGCCAGGAGCAGGAGACTGGGTAGGCCAGACCTACAGTAGAAGCAAACACAACTGAAAGAAAGAATCAATGAAATGATTCCTAATGATGTTCTGCTACTGGTGCCCTGTCTAGCGGTCATCAAAGAGGCTTCCTCTGACAACAGAAGGGAACAGATGCAAAGACCCACAGCCAGACCTTATACAGAGAGTCTAAATTGGAGGTCTCCACTGAATTTTCACCCTTAGAGACGAGGAGAAAGATTGTAGGAATCAGAAGAGACCGAGGACACCAGACTAACATGGCCCACTGAGTCAACTAAGCAAGGATCACATGTGCTCACAGAACTGAAGCACCAAGCATGGGGCCTGAACTGATGGGCACGAGGTGCTCTGTGTACATGTTACAGTTGTTAGGTTGGTGTTCTTGTGGGAATCCTAACAGTGGGTTAGGTGTGTCTCTGACTCTTGAATGCTGCTGGGACTCTTTTCCTCCTACTGGTTTGCCTTGTCCAGCCTTGATATGAAGGCTTTTGCCTTGTGTTACTGTATATTGTTTTGTCCTGTTTGGTTGTCTCTTGGAGGCCTGATCTTTTCTGAAGAGGGAGTAGATGTGGGGGAAAGGGATGAAGGGAGGAGACCTGGGGGGAATGGAGGGAGGGAAAACTGTAGTTCAGATGTATTTTGTGAGAGAACAATCTATTTTCAACAACAACAAAACAACAATAATAAAAAGAATACCAATAAAATATGGAAAAATAAAATAATTTATGATACATGGGGGTGGGGTGGCGAGGTAAGCCCTTTAAAGTATCCCAGGAGTTAAACAGCTTTCATTTCTTCTTTTGGTAAGGGTAAATGTGATATGAATAATAAAAATGGACCTTTAATGTGACCTAAATATCTTGTTAACTATGACCTTGACAAATTTTAGAAACCGTGCCAAGTATTTATTTGACACGTTTTATACCATGTAGCATTTCGGTTAGATGCACTGAAAACAAAGAATAGATAAAATTACTAATGTAACAAAATTGTTTTACTTAAAGCTTGACTGAGAAACAGTAATGATGCTACTTCCTCCTTTGAGTGAGCAAAATAATCAAGTACAATATTAAGAGACTTGAAGCATGGTGAGTACACACAGAATCCCAGCACTGAGGAAACTGAGGCAGGAGAAGTAGGAGGTAGGGGCCAATCTGGCTACAGTCAAACACCCTGTCTTTTATTCCCAGCAATTGCGAGGAAGAGGCAGCAGATCTCTGTGAGTTCTGGGCCAGGTCAGCCAGGGCTACATAGTGAGCCCCTGACTCAAAAAAAAAAAANGAAGAAGAAGAAGAAGAAGAAGAAGAAGAAGAAGAAGAAGAAGAAGAAGAAGAAGAAGAAGAAGAAGAAGAAGAAGAAGAAGAAGAAGAAGGAGGAGGAGGAAGAAGAAGTGGGGGGAGGAGGGAAAGGGAAAGGAAGAGAATATCATATCAATAAATAAAAATAAAATTCAAAATAATATAATCATTAATGATACAGCTATAAAAATAAGATAAAATATTTAAAAAGCAGTTATTTTAATAATAGCCTTTTTAAGGGCAAGAAAAACAACAGAAGACTTAGAAAAGTCAAAGACTTAAGGTAAGTATACATAATAACAGTAAACATTTTAATTAAGTTCTTCTGACACTAGTACTCTCAAAAAAACAGAAATATCAAACATTGCCTAGATCATCTGGCGTCTGAAGAACAGAGTGGTGGAGCTTCTCATCGAGCTGTAGATCCTTCTGTTCTATGTGATCTATATTCAGTGTAGAAGGGGAAGGAGTCTGTGACCTGGATCCCAGAGCAGAATGAACGGGGGAAGCACTTTCTGAACCTGGAAAGATAATTTCATACAATCACTGTGAAGAATGTATTCAGTATCTTACCTAAGACACAATCTCTCTCTCTCTTTTTTATATTCCATAAAATATTACAGAAAAGTTTATTAGTGTTTCAATAAAAAGACCATCATTTTAGAACAGGCAGCCAAGGGCGACTGAGCAGTAACGGGTTCTTGTGAAGACATTTTAAGAGACTATTGCCTGTCCTAAATTCCTTTTTCTTTTTATAAAAAAGAACTATTAAAAATGATTGACAAATTTTGAGTTAAAAAACTGTTAAAACATTCTCTACATTTAATTTCAACTTTATAATAGATTACAGGAAGATGCTTATGAAACAAATACATTTGTTTCAGTACACGTCTTTAAATGATAGACTTATAAGTATGTAAACAACTATAGAATAAAAAGTTTCCAAACGTAGCCTGTAAGAAATCAGGCCAATTTACCATAAGGAAACTTTCTAAACAATTTCCATAGCTGCACCAGCATGGCAGTAAACTTCTTCCAAACAAAAAGAAAACAAACAAACAAAATCTACTTCACAATTTGTTGCTGCAATAGAGAAAAGGTGTCCAGACTTGATGGAATCTTGACAGTCAATATAATTTAAGGAAAGAGTCATAATAAGACGTATGGTGCTTGTTACAGTAGAGCTGTGCTACTGGCGTGGTTCTTTGGACACTGCATGATTTAACAAATGGAAAACTTTATCCTAAAGCCTGGCTGCCCACCACCTGGGTGCTGGACATCGGAGGCAGGGCAGCACTTCATCATTGTCACTGGTCTGTTGAGGGGCAAAATAAGCTTCACACTCAAAAAAGAAAGGAAAGAAAAAGAGAGAGAAAGGAAAGAGAAACCATAAAAGCCTAAAAGGTAAATAGAGGCTCAGCATTAGCACGCTGGCTTCACAACACATCTGCAGCGAGGCTCAAACTGTGCACACTCCTCACTTGGAGCTGCACGTCTAACTCCAAACTCACGGGTATCTTCTTGGGAGTCGGCCAAAAAGAACAGAAAGCCCCACTGTAAGCTTCTTTTCTCTATACATGTTTTTCCTGAAGCTGACCTGAAGAGGAGAGGGGTCTACGGGTTGAGCAATCAATCCACCTTGTTATCATTAAAGTCGTCGTCGTTGTCGTCGTCGTCGTCGTCGTCGTCGTCGTCATTATCATCCTCCTCCCCAATGTAGGACACAGGGGTCTCGACCCTGGAGCCACTGTACTGAGACCCATTGAAGCTCGTGGCCAGCATTCCATCTGCACCGTTGCTCAAATCACTGGCAGAAAGCCTTGTGCCATTGGATGTAGAACCGGTTGTTGTGACAAATACTCCACCAATGGATTCCTGAGCCATTTCTGTCACGTATGGTTCTAGAGCTTTTGGTACCAAACTTCTGGCCACCTTGAGGTCTTCAGCAGAGCAGTTGCCAGACTCCAGCCCACACGCCATGCCCATGCGCTTGAGCACCTCAATGTCATCGTGGATTTCAAACGTGTTGTCAAAGTTAAACAGATACTCGAATTTGTCATTGGAGATGCTGCAGTCAATGACTGTCTTCCTGCTGGTGTTGACAATGATGAAGGGCAAGTGGATGACAGAGTTGGGAGGAGGCGGCCTGCGGGCCTGCTGCTCTGCTTGGCGATTTCTCTGCACCAAGTTCTTGAAGGCAGTTTGCTGCAGGATGAGCTCCTGGAGCTGTGACTGCTTCTGTTTGATCCTCTCCAGCCTCCACTGCCTCTCTACCTCTAAGTTCTGGCACTCCTGAGCTGAGTTGGTGGGCAGGCCAATCCATTGGATCTCCTTCTTCTCCTTGGAGATGATGTTCATGGCCATTAGCACATTTAAGGCATCGTAGACCCACCGCCGGATATTCTTCTGGTCATAAGCTGATTCGTTTGGTAGGATGTGGTTGTCAGCAGCACTGAACTCTGCCACCAGCTCGTCAGCCACCTCATTGTAGGAGGTGGTTCCTTTCCTCTGCACCTTCTCACACACCTTAATGGAGAAATGCCGCAGGCCCTTGCCATTCTTTTCACCCTTCCTGTTCTGATTCCTGTGCCTTTAAATGTCAGGGAAGATGGACAGACATCAGAAGGGCAGAAATCAGCATGGGTCTGATCTGGACCACACACTAGGCACCACTGTTTTAAAGGCGTCCAGCAGACCAAGGTGAGGAGTCAGATGTCTGGTTCTGGGACACAAAGTGCGTGTTGGGAGTGTGTGAGCTTCCTACCACAATAGTGTTTGATGCTGCTGGTCTCTGAGGCGTGCCAATCACCACTTGCTGTGTGATATTGACATTGGACTGTCCTAAGGTTTTTGGCAAAAGCTGCTTTCCAAGTGTGTTCACTGTGGACGGGTGGGCGGCTACAAGAGACACCACACCTTTCCCAGGACTAAGATTCTGGTCTATAAAGACCTTTAGTTCTCCGTTGGCTTCAATTAGACTGGCATCTTTTGCCATGTTACCATATCCAGGAAATCAAGGCTTTAACTGCGTACCCTCCACAGAAGAAACCGGACTTATCTGGCTGGCCCAGGGGCGCGGGGGGGGGGGGCGCCGGCCTGGAGGTCCGGCCCTGGTGGTCCCTGCCCTGAGCCAGTGGAGCCGGGACACGGGCTCACCCTTGATACAATATTTCAAATAATAAGACATAATTTTAAAACATCAGAAGATAAAACAGGTTATAATGTCCAAAGGTATCAAGAAAATCACAATATTTGCCTAGCACTGGACTAACATAGGACCAGAAACCATGAGTGACACTGACAACGGGTATTCTTGGCCTCGCTATAGAAACTCTCATACTCAGTGCTATTCTTCTACTCTCACTAGAAACTGGGAAAAGTCAATAGCGAAAGGAATATTCTTCATCTCTACTCTGCCCTACCAACGCATTCTTATAAAACATCAAAAACTCATAAGAATGCAGTCAGATTACTCCCTCAGTTAAAATCCTTTAAAGGCACACACACAGCACTGAGAGGTGTCAAGAAGATCAGGAGTTCAAGGTTGTCATCATTAGCTACATAACCAGTTTGAGGCCGAGCTGGTCTTAATGAAACCTCGTCTTTAAAATATACACACAAATAGGGCCAGCAAGATGGCTCAGTTAGTTAAGCTTACCAAGGTTGACCACCCGAGATCCCTAGAAGCTACATGGTAGGAAGGGGGCAAGTGACTCTGGTAAATCATCCTCTGACCTTGATATGCACCATGGCTCACATATGCGTATACATTTATAGCATAATCAAATAATTGTGAAAAAATATATCCACCAAGAAAAACTGCCAAAGAGAATGACCAAACAATAAAAAATCTTGCAAATTGCTAGGTCTGGTGGCACACGTTGTAACCCTGTGCATGGATGGCTAAGGCAGAATGAGCCTGAATTCAAGGTTACCCTGGTCTACAGCCTAAGACTCTGTTCCACAAACAAACATCATCCACGTCTTCTCATTCATCTTATCAAACTTTCCAGTTTCTTAGTGTTCAGGTGTCCTTGTTATTTTATTACAACTCTATAATCTGCATACAATTTTTGTATTCTAGCCAAATAATTATATTTATATATAAATTATGATTTGTAAATAGATCATCGTAATCTAGGCCTTTTTCATGTTTTTTTTTTCTACTTTGCACAGAATCCTGATTAAATTTTTGTCTTAATTGGTGGTTCTTAATTTATGAGTCATGACCCTTTTGGTGGATGAGCTAGCTTTTCACAAGGGTCACATATCAGATATCCTGCATATCAGATATTTACATTATGACTCATAACAGCAGAAAAATTACAGTTATAAAACAGCAACAAAATAATTTTATGGTTGAGGGCCATCACAACATGAAGAACCTTATTAAAGGGCTACAGCATTAGGAAGGTTTCGAACCACTGGCTTGGACACTGTTGAAGCCTACTTCTGACCTTCCTAATTGTAAGTCGCCATTATATGGATTGGTTAACTTTAATATCTTCACATTATACCATTATCATACTGACTTCAACATACATGTTCAGTTTGAAATACCCCTCTGTAGAGTACAAGCGCAGGCTTGCCACTCCTTCTATATTGCTGCACTGGTAGCTACAGTACAGCACCCAGTGGTACTAAACACAAGTTATATATAATAGTACTTCATCTTCTCAGGTTTAACTTCTTTCTAGCTCAGAAATAACAATGTTCTATACCTAATAATTATAAAACCTTCCCCCTTTTACTTCTTTCTATACAGTAAAGCAAAAACCAATTCAAGTTATACATTTGTATTTATTTTCCAAAAGTGGGATTTCACATATCACTTGAATAATTTTTAAAGTAGCACAATAAATGCCTAAAAGGATATATAAAGAACTATGGTATATGCATCATAATGGCATACACAAATCAGTACTATGATAATTATATATCAGAATAATAATAATTAGTTAACTATTAGCCCTAGGTAGTTAAAAATTCCTATAACAAGACAGCTGCACAAGCCTGAGGACTCCGGACCTTGGTGTAAGCTGTCACAGAAAGCCATCTGGGAAATCATCACCTGAACACTTACCAGAAACTTCAAACATATGATAAGAGACATCAATATTTTCATCAAATATTTTGAAATACAAACCTACTTCCTTTATCTCCATCTTATTTCATAAAAACACATTGAAGATTTCAGATTTCCTCTGTGTGTGTGTTGTGTGTGTGTGTCCAGTGACCACAGGGTATATGTGGTAGTTAGAGGACAGCTTGCAAGTGTTGGTTTCTTCCTCCACCATGTATATTTTTGGGATGCAACCCAGGCTGTCAGGCTTGACGGCAGGCATTTTTTTCCCAGTAAGTCATCTTAACCATCACTTAATTTCCTTATAAGATCTCACATTTTAAAATCACTTTGTAGAGATATGCATGACCACAGAATATTACCTTTAATTGTATTAACATGATTCAATAATGGTTGGCTTAAAGTTTTTCCCCGTTAAAAGAGCCTTTTAATAAAAAAAAAACAAAACCCAACATTTTTATACTGACAGCCATATTCCAAACATACATAAAGCTTATATCTATTGTATGTAATAAACTTATATAGTTCAATACTTCTCACAAGGTTTTTTAGAGGTATCTCAAAACTTCCGTATTAAACAAAAAGAAAGATTTCAGGCCAACTAACATCTCTCTGATAAAACAGTTATCAGTGTGATAATGCAAGCAAATTTGAGAATTAGAAAATATTATATTCAACAGTTTTGTTTACTGGGCATATGAAGCTATATTCTCTGATGAACTTTATATTTGGGAACAAAAACATAGTTGTTTTTAACTACTCCTGTACTGCTGATAGTGTTGGTGATTAAAATTAGTATTCCTAATAAAACCTCCAAATAGAGTAACAGGATCAGTCATTCAATGTAGGACATATAGGTTGTATACTTAGAAGTTAAGTTACCATAAAAAAGGATGGCATAAATAAACATAAAACCTATTTCTATATATATAAGTTTTAATTTTTAGATTTTTATTGGCTTGGAACTACTATTCACCCACTCATTCAACTCACTTGTTTACTTTTTTGTGTATTACATGTGTGTGCAGGTACACTCATCACCGTGGGAGCATGGAAGGCCAGATTGTTGATATGAGAGTGTCTTTTTCTGCTGTCCAGCTTTAAACTTGAGATAGCAACTCTCGCTCAACTTGGAGCTTCCTGTTTTGGATAGCCTGGCTGGCTATCAAGCTGGATCGCTTGTCTCCGTACTGCTGCAGTTGGGATTGGTAGAATACACTGACACGGCTGGCTTTTACTAGGGTTCTGTTATCTAAACTCAGATCCAAATGCTTGCTCATCTAAGACTTTAACAATGGAATTATCTCCCTAACTCTTGGAACTTTATTTTTGATAAATACAAGAACATAAGAAAAAAGTATGGTGACACTTTCTTTCACACTGGGATAACCTTTGAAAAACATAGTAGCCTTCCTAATGTTTTAAATGAACTAGAGTTAGAATCAAGTTTGCATGGGGGAAATGGCTTCCTTTTACAAGAGATTATGATGCTTAGAATCACTGGCTATGCCTTATGATTGTTAACTAGAACGGCTAACCACTGAGTGAGCTGCATCACAGTGTAGCTGGAACTGGTAGGCTTAGTTTACAACAGACACAGTACAACCCCCAAGCTCATTTTAATTTCCATACTACCCCTGCAATACACGATTCTACATTTAATGTGACTCAAATTCCAGGACTCCACTTGCTATATTAAAGTTGGATTTGGTCACATTTAAAAAAAAAAAAAAAACAAAAAATTATCTGAAAAGGATAATTTTCTGTTTAACTACAAAATTCTGTATATTAACAAATATGTCTTATTGGCAGAGTGCTTTATATTTCCTGTAATAAATGTAAAACAGCTACCTTAACTATGAATGACAATGAAAAAATACAGTGAGGTAATTTTTTTCTTCTTTTAGATTATCTATTTAATAACTGCTTCTGGTCTGTGGCATATGCATAGGGTGCACCAATGCTTACCTATATGTACTGTCAAGAAACTAACTTGTTTTGTTTTGTCCACTGTTCATATAAAAACAAAAATAAAAAAAACAAACAAAACCACCAAAACATCAGTAGGCCATACAAGCTGTAGAAATGTCACCAGATTCTCTGGAAGTTTAGAAGCCAAGCTTAAGTAATATTCCCTTGAATTACTTTACCAGTAATGGTTGCAACTTCCGCGGTGAAGGCCTGCTGATTAAGGCTGCTGGTTTCTGAATCTAAATGAAGTGTAGTTAAGCTGGCCACTTCCTGCTCCTCAGTGCTTTGATTATGGCCAGAACCTAAATCCACATCAGCAGAAGATGGGATCCCAATGTCAGTTCCAAAGCCAAAGTCTGTAGGAAGAAGAAATGCTAGTTCTATAACAACTCTAATCACACATCCATTCTCCCTAATCTACTCTTTGCATTACATTCTCACAAGTGTAAAAAGCAGTAAAACTTTGAAGACCTCAACTACAAACATTTCTAAGATTGTCACAGCTTATTATTAACTATAATTATTTAAAAACAGCATGAGATTCCATCACCACTACACTTACTACTTTTAAAGTATTTTATAAATCTGTCTCTCTCTCTCCTCTCTCTCTCTCTCTCTCTCTCTCTCTCTCTCTCTCTCTCTCTCTCTCTCTCTCTCTTTCTCTCTCTCACAAACACACATACACACACACACACACACACACACATTTTCTTCTTCTCTTCCTCCTTCTCCTCTATCTCCTCTTCTTCCACCTTCCCACCTTTTCCTCCTCCTTCTTTTCTCTTAAAATCTTATCTATCTGAGCTTTGGGTTAGCATACCACTACCACATAAATGAAGGAAAAACATAATGCTCCATGAAGAGCAATACCCTTGCTCTTCACAAACTTGATTTCCAAATTTCTGTTTCTAGTTTATTCTCTGAATATTAAAAGTAGAAAGAACTTCAGCAGCATAATGCTATAGTGGCATATGGTACAAAGTAATAATTGCTGATAATTGAACATGGAGGAACAGTCAAGGAACAGTCTGGGTAGACAACGGATGTCAAATCCAAGTCCATTAAGTAACAGCATCTCATACTCATGTTGGCCCTTTAATATTAAGACCATTCTAAATCATTTTTATTTTCACACTTTTTTGTCTTAAAAATGTAATTTATCTTATGATGGACAGTAGTTCTAGTTCCTTTAAATGCCCTTTGTTTAGCAAAATAAAATGGTCTTAACCTGAGATGAGTCCCTAAAACTTTCGTCAGTGTTTTACTAAAAAGTGAAATTAAGATATACAGTAACAACTACCTAACAAAGGAGAACAAAGTGAAAGCTACGCTATCCACACGTCAGAAAGCAATCAACAGAAAACATATACTCAAACAGTAAGAGATACTTGCTGTCAAACTTTCGTCCCTCACACTGGAAGGCACTGAAGGAATCCGAGTGACTGTCTGAGCTCATGAGGTCACTGCTCCCTGCACTGGCTGGAGACGTCCATTCGGAGGGCACCCCAGGGTCATCAACAGGACGCATCTGGTTCTGCTTGTTTAGAATATCAGGGAGGTCTTTCGGGATTTCAAGGCTGCCTGGACTACTCCCCCTTCTTGTCATAGTCTAAAACAAGAAACATTTTACATTTAAAATATTTTTAAATTAAGCACCTGAAAGCTTTAGTTTTCAAGATAATCCTCAGAATAAATTCTGATAGTTAGGACCTCAGTTGGAAAGGAAAAAGATGCTTACTGAAGTATCTAAATAGCATGTAATGACACGGCTCTGATGCCTAAGCTACTGAAGTTCTATTTACAGCAAAATCCCACATATCAGGTGAGACAGTGCTGGGTCTAAAGCTCGTGATCAGAAGAAAAATAGAGTTTACAATGGAACAACGAAGCAAACAGAAGAGAAAATAAGTACAAAGACAGCAAAGATGTCATTTTATGATTTTAAAATAATTGTTACTCAAAAAAAAAAAAAAAGGAAATAAAAGGAAAAGTAATAGTGACAGACATGTTAAAACCCAAATGGGGAATGACAGCTTTTAAACGGCAATTCTGCACCTAAGAATTAGAGATACATTAGCTTCTATTTTCATCTGGTATTTACTATTTAAGGTAAAAGGCATGGTTTAACACTGATTCCAGAGTTATCTGAATTGTTTAAGCTATCAAACTATGGGAGTTGGGCCACATGCCTTCCATTGTTCTTTCCTACTGACAGTTAGCAAGTGGTACCAACCTAGGAAAGAGAGTAAGGGAAGTACACCGGGAAGGTGATGGCTCACAGCTTTTAATAGATATTCCAGTACCTCTTCAGTTAAAGCTACAAGTCTTAGTGTTTTATACCTTTTAATTAAAAATGTTATTAAAACACACACACACATACACTGGGGATTGACCTAAGGACTTGTAGACAGGAAAGTGCTCTATAACTGAGATATAGTCAGCTTGCTTTCTACTTTTTAATAAGACTGAGTCACACTAAGTTATACAGGTTGGCTTGAAATTACATTGCACCTCAGGCAAGGCCTTGAACTAGCTATGCTCCTGCCTTAGCCTCCTGAGCAGCTAGGTAGAAGTGTGCATCACTAAGTCCAGCTTTAAAACGTTTTAAGAGCTAATAATAGTTAGGGGAAGGTGCTGATTGTAAAGGCTGATAGACAGGCAAAGGCAGAGAACTCACTTCCTTAATGTGACCTCCACATGCATGCAGTGGCACACATGTACCTTCCCATACACACATAGAAAGTAAGTAATGTTAAAATATTTTAAGAACTTTACAAATCCGAGTTAAGTTTCAGGAAAAAAATGAATTTTGGAATAAAAGTCTCCACATATACATCATACTCATCCTTTAGTTTTCTACTTTTTAAGTCTGAGCTCACCGAGGCATTGCCACTTCGAAGTCGCTCTGCGATAAACTCATCCATCAGGTCAGGAACATTGGCGCTGCTGCCACCAGTCTCACTATTAAGAGGAGGCAGTTTGGGGCTCGTGTCCTCTTTATTTACTAGAAGCAAATAAAGAACTACATATAGTGGGCAACAACTTAATTATATTTTCTAAATTTGAAACAAAAGTAATCCAAAATAAAGTACCTCTGCCATATCAAGTATGTGCCAAACATGCACTAATGAGTAATTCCCTCCTTTCAGATTTAATTTTTAAGAATTAGTAAATTGTATTTACTTTATTTAACTAAGCAGATGTTAGTCAATCTTCAGTATGACCTTAAACAGCAAGAAAGCTAGAGGTAAGCACTAGTTGAAGTCAGGTTAATATTGCCTATAAAGAAACTGGTATATTTTTCTTCCTATTCTATGCTGCTCTAGAGTCTTAAGAATTCACAATCTCCCTCTTTCCCCAGAGAATAATTGCAAGGAATATTATATCCTTTCAATTCATGCAAATCTCAGTACGACATAAACACACTTCAGTATGGATATAAATAAAAATCTCATGATTTGACATAATGGTTCTTTTTTTAGAGTTAGTCTAAAATCTAGTCTCAATGCTTGAAGAAAAAAAAAAGGTTCAATTTTCATGAGAATTAAGAACAAATAAAACCAAAATAGTTGTTTGATTTGTTTAACATTCCCACCGAAATGTAATTTTATAGTAACAAGATTACTTTCACTTGGTAAACTAACTTGTGGACCATACATTTATGTCACTATCATACTGCTGAAAAAAAAAATGTTTCTCTGTAGAATAAAACTAGCGCTGTTTCTCTTTCTACTGAATCACCAAGTATTTCAGACTGTTAAATACCATTATCTTTATATCACTGGCCAGGCTTTGCTAAGCTGTAATATACTGCCCTCAAGTGGCATTAATGGCTCAATGCAAGATGCATTATACAGCGTTGTTAATCATGCTAACAAAACCAAGTTAAAACAAATGAAACCAAAACCTACCTTACTGCTGAAAGTTCTGTTTCTGTATCAGTAAAGTTGTTTCAATTTTGGAACAAGATAAAATGGTTACTTCAATCTTGCTTCCTTTTGCTAATATGTACATTTAGGTTTCATACTGAAATAATAAGTAAATCATGAAACCTTAATGCACATTTAAAATCTCACAATAAAAATTTAAATCTCTCAGATTCAAAACTAAAAGCCTACAGCTTTTTTTCAGAAATGCCTTAAATGGAAAGTGGCTAAATCATCTTTGCAATTAAATAAAGAATTTCCTCTTCAATTATAGTTAAGTATAATGTTGGTGCTAGTTGTAGGAGTCTGATTTCTGTTAACATTTGATGTCAAAGAACTGTCTACCAAGGAAACCAACAAAGTTAGCAGTAAGAATTTGCAAATTCAATTAGATAAAGATGATGCCCTTATAGACATAAAGTAGTGGGGCAAGAAAAAGTACGGCCAACTCCTTAGAGAACTTCAAGACTCTTGGTACACACTCAGAAAAATACCTGACCTTTGAAGGTCATTACATTTTTCCCTCTTAACTTCCCCTTTCTATTTTGTTGTTCAGCAGCAAAGAGGTTTAACTAAATGCCTCAAAAGGAAAATTAGTAATTTAAATAAATATGTATGCTGGGAAAAATACAGCTGGGGAAAGGCGCATGCATAACCAAACAGAGAGAAAGCAGTGACCATCCCAAAGCTTTTTTGATTGCTTATAGCTTGCTTCAGTTGCATTAAGCCAAACTGGTGCTGTCTTTCTCCTTTTGCGCTCTGCACAGTTAGTGCTCACCTGCAGCTTTCCTTCCAAAATAGCCCATTACATGACTGTACAGATCCCTCAGTGGAGCCTCGGGTGGCATTCTGTTCTGCCTCTGTGGGGAAACATTTGCCTTCGGCTTCGAAAGAGCATGGACAACAGTTTTATAAACGCCACCCAGGGAGCCCTGCTGTAGTCCTGCTTCCTGACTCGATGACCTGAGAGTACTGCGACTACCTGACTGGTTACTTGGCATTCCTTCTTTCTGTGATGTGGCTGTGAGGATCTCTGTGGACTCCCTCACTGCTCTGCTAACTGATGCTGCACCGATCGTATCTAGAGGTCTGTACACACCAGGCTTTACAAGGTCTGTACCACTAGTTGAGCTGGTCTGTGTGTTGCTGGTAGTGCTACTGCTATTACTGCTAAAGCCACTGAGCTTCCGTAGTCTCATCTTCCAGGGAGCCTCTTTGTTTTCCAGAGGATTATAAAATTGGATAGACTCAGTAGATGGTCTAAAAGTAACATGAACACTATTTCGTTTCTTAGCAGCAATTTTCATGATTTTGGCCCTATGAGTTACTGTTTCAGACAAGCTCCTCTTAGTTGGAGAAAGCTTGCTAGTGTTTGAAACATGAGGCATTCTGCGGCTTACCGGTGTTTTTAATGCAGTTTTCTTGGCATGCATTAAATATGGTGTGATTTTTTTATTAGCCTGTACACTCTTAAGCTTTTCGGCTAGTGTCATATCTACACAGGCATCTACTTCTGTGGCTGTTTGTCTATACAGATGTTTCTTTTTTTCTTTAACACATGGGCTGTCTGAGCTAGGATCCGATGACTGTTCATCAAGACTTAGTTGCTTAGCCTTTTCAGCAGTTTGTGATCTTGGATAGCTATCTGAATGGTTAGGTGCAAGAGTACTCGTGAAGACAGCTGAACTTGGTTCTTTTTGAAATGGTGTATTTTCAGGAGTCCCAACAAAAGACATGAGATTTTCTGGTTTTATTTCCTGACCTATGTACTCTAATTTATTTAAAGATGGTATTTCATCTCTAGTTACTTCAATAATCACTTCCTGAGAAGCTGTATCTTTACCTAGCTCATTTTTACTATGATTTTCCTGGTTTTCCTTAAAGTATTCTTTCAGAGAAGAAAGAAGGTCATCATCTCCTTCAAGGTCAATGTACTGGATTTGATCGAAAGCTGCATCTGCAAGTTCTACTGGACCTATTAAATGGCAAAGATGGTCATATATGCTATCACCAACTTCCAGAGAAGACTCTCTACTATGAGTATCAGTGATGTAGCTTTCAGTGGATCTAGTTATTGACGATGCCTCTGTGGAACTCTGCAAGCTTGGAGCATGACGGGATGAACTGTCAACGACAGGAACTGCACCTTTGGCTCGCTCAACAGTGAATGGTTCCAAGATGTCAGAAGTGCTGCTACTTCGAGGCAGAGGCTGTTCCTCATTCAAAGCACCAAAAACTTCATTTCCAGTGTCTTCACTCTGTGAAAAATGTCTGACTCTGGTTGAGCGGGGAAGGATTTGAGCATCATCAATATCTGTAAGAAAACAAAAATTATACAGAGTGGAAACTATATAAATACAAAAAATTGCTTCACCCACAGCCTAAGCATATGCTTTCCAATAAAAACCTCAGGAAGTTTTTGCAAGTTCAATTAAAGAAAACCAATTAAAAATATATAACTAACTTTAAAAAACAAAAAGATGAACCCAAGGCATGTGGTGTCAATGAATTAGAACATGACCAAAATACATTTAAGATGTTAACATGCATACAAACGTGAGGTGATCAAACATTTGGAAGTGCAGTTTAAGATAGAGCTGTGCCAATAAATCAAGCAATTCAAACTTGTTAGTTTTTCCTATTCAAATAGGTTATAAGCATGGAAGGAAAATAGATCTTAACACATAAAGCTGATCTAAGCATTCTACAGAAGATATCTTAGAAATTCTCCTCTACTAGGCAGGAACAAGGCATAACCTTTTCTTCAACCATTGCTATTGGGTTGATGACATATTAGAATGGAAATCTCCCCTCTCTTCCTTAAAATTCTCATCAGGACACTACGTTCTCTTCTGTTTTACTTTATTTACTATTATCTCATTGTTTTAAGATTTATTTATTTTATTTATATGAATATACTGTAGCTATCTTCAGACAAACCAGAAGAGGGCATCAGATCCCATTACAGGTAGTGGCTGGGAATTGAACTTGGGACCTAACCGCTGAGCCATTTCTCTAGCCCTTTGCTAAAATCTTAAATTTTATTTTTTTTATCATCAAGTAAAATCAGTAAAGTAAAGCAAAATCAGTATGCAATAAAATATTTTTGTTTTTTGCAAAAATATTTAAATCTTGTAAGTACATAGAGAAATCTTATGTACCTATACGTGGTCCTTCTCATAAACAACCACTGTCCTGACTAGTTTTATGTCAACTTGACACAAGCTAGAGTCACTTGGGAAGAGGGAACCTTAAATGAGAAAATGCCCTCACCAGACTGGCCAGTGGGCAAGGCTGGTGGTGAATTTTCATGATTAATGACTGATGTGGGTGAGCCCAGCCCAACGTTGGCAGTGCCATTGCCGAGCAGGTGGCTCTGGATGCCTTAAGAAGGCAGGCTGAGCAAACCACAGGGTAACAGGCTACTAAGTGGCACTCCTCCACAGCCTCTGCAAAGTTCCTGTCTTTAGTTTACTGTCCTCATTTCCCTGGATGATGGGAACTGTAAACTGAAATTATCCATTTCTTCCATAAGCTGCCTTTGGTCATGGTGTTTTATCACAGCAATATAAACCATAACTAAGACAACCACCAGATTCTAGAAACTATAACTTCTTACATGTCTTTTTAAGGCCTACAGATTCTGAAGTCAAAATAGATTTAGAGATTACCTAATTTAATTCTCTTACAGATGGGAAAGTTAAAACCCACAGGGACTAAGTTCATTTTTCAAGTTTCAGAAGAAGTTTACAGAGTGCTAAGTATGTAAGTCCTCAAAAACATTTATGAAACCATAAATCACAAAATAAATACTGCTTATATGTGTGTATATATGTATATATATATATATATTATATGCACATATGTGTATACACATATATAAATATATAGTTCTCAAAAGTGTAATTGTGGAAGTTACCACAATACTGATAAACTCATAAAGTCTATAGGAAGGAAAAATAACATATGTCCCAACAAAATAAAAGTAGAAAGGATTTTATGAGATTATCATTGCTAAATATTACACTTGTAATGCAAATGCTAGAAATAATAGAATTAAGTCTGGCATGGTGGCTGGTACAGGGATACAATCTTAGCACTTGGGAGGCAGAGGAATGAGGATCTGAATTTGAATCTAGCCTATGCTACAAAAGTGAGACCCTGTCTCAAAAAAACAAAAGCAATAGAATTATCACTGAAACATTATAACTAAACATTTAGAAAGGAGTAAAGCTACCATTTATCCAAGAACACAAAGTAATTTATATGCAAATCCTCTACAAGGTGAGGGAAGCTTTCTTGTTTACAAAAGTTAAATTGTTATCCACTGCAATTCCAGAATTTATGACACAGCTAAAATGGTGGTCTTGCTGTGATCTAAAATAAACAAGAAAAAAAATCCTAACCACTGAATCAACATTTCATGGAAGCCTAAAATTTTATTCAAGTCTTATTTTTCTGGATTTCCTTGGTAATGTTTAGCATTAAAGCATTGCAAATTATTTTCTGTATTAAAAGGTAAAATTTTCTGAATATTATGTTTCAAAGAAAGGTTACTGGAAGGTAAATTTGTGCATTGATGTATTACTGTTAGCTTGCAGCATATAACGAAAAAAAAAAACCCTTCCATAAAATTTAGGTTTCTTGAAGATTTGAATGCTGTTCATATAACTATTCTGATTGCTTTTAAGAGCTTTATCATATAGAATGTACTTAATACAGTAGAAGGAAAGAATCAGTTACATAAAATGCTGCTCACTGGCAATGGCAGGTGACTACAGGCTAAGGAGCATACAATGCTGCTTCTCTAAAGGACCCAGGCTGGGCAGCCCACAGCAGCCCACAGCCCACAGGAGCTGTGTGCAGCTCTAGTTCCAGGAGCTCTGATTCCTTCTACAGGTTTCTTTGAACGAGCTTACACACGAATGTACACAAGTAAACAAAAGTTAAAAAACAAACAAAACCCTACTGTTTATTGTTAAAATAATCCCTCAAGAACAGAAACTCTTAAATTAGAATACTAATATTCAACTTGATTTCTAAAAAGC
Organism: Mus pahari; assembly: GCF_900095145.1. Lineage (NCBI taxonomy): Eukaryota > Metazoa > Chordata > Mammalia > Rodentia > Muridae > Mus > Mus pahari. The sequence goes on from NC_034596.1 coordinate 52,551,197, forward strand.
TAAATCTCCAAATTCTCTTTTAATGAAATTTAATTATTTTCTTAGTCAAGCACAAATAGTAGCACTTTATGGCTCTTGAATTTCAAAATGACTGATGTTAATTTATACAGAAATCAATGTCATTATGAAACTCGAGTTCTTTCTTGATAATTACTAGATAGTTTCATAACATTTTGCCTATTTTGGCAACAATATCAATGTACCTTCATGGTAAGATGTTCTATGTAGATATAGTACACCTATTTTAGCAAAACCACTATATCTTATAAAAGATGAGATGTTTCAGTGAGCAAAGTAGTGTTATATTATAGAATCATATGAAGACTTTTTGCTTTTTAAAGACTCTAATAGTCACATATACATGTTTTATGTTTATGTGTGTTCAAGCTCGTGTATGCATGTTCATATTTGTGTGTGCAGGTATGGGTACATGTTTGTTTAGAGTTATATTAGACTACAGTGTTTTGTTTACAAGCAGGCTATATATGGGTTGCTTCTTTTATTTTTTTCCTTTTCTGAAACAGGCTCTCACTTTTTAGCCCAGGATGACTCACTTATATTGCCCAAATGGTCTTCAAACTGGCAAGTTTGAGACGATCTTTCTGCCTAGGCTTCTAATTGTTGGGATTAGAGGCATAAGCTAATATGCCCACATCGACCAACTGCCCTTTTAAATTATCATCAAATTTTATTTTGAAATCATTAAGACAAATCAAATAAGAGATTTTGGAGGCCAAGATTTTGGCTCATGCCTATAATCCCCATATTCTCTAAGTAGAAGCAGGAAACAGAGGAATCCAAAAAAATCCTCTATTATACAAGTGAGTGCAGAGCCAAGACCTGAAGAGAAAATTCACAATTATGCTATAACCATCATATTATAGGTACAAAGAGCTATCAAAGATGCATATTCTATTACATACATATGACAGAAAAAAGGAAGTTTTTTCATTGCTAAAGAGGGACATACTTGTTTAATTAGAAAATTTTCATTCTTATTTGACAAAGTTTCAACAAAAAGGAGGGGAGACAGACCATCTTTCTTCTGACAGAAAACAAAATTACAAATAATAAATTGCCTCTAATGTTAAAAAGATTTTATATCCCTTTTTTCATAAAGGGATTTTTGGCAACAACAACAAATTTAATTAAAAAATGACTTCACAGGAAAGTAAGCGCTGCTAGTCATAGCAGCACACATCTACAATGTCAGCAATTGGGAGGTAGAGGCACAGGAAACCAGGAAAAACACTGCTTTTCTTTATCTAGTTCTCGTTTATTCTTGTGTGGGTTTGTAGGGTTTTATAGTTTGCTTATTTTTTAAAACAGAGCTTGGCATGCAGCCCAGGTTAGCCTCATACTCACAACTCCCTACATCAACTTCCCAAATGCTTCAACTAAGAACATGTGGGTCACTATGCCCAGTTTATGCAGGTCACTTTTTTTTTTAAAATTAATCATTGTATTTGTTTACATTTCAAACATTATCCTTCTTCCCAGTCTCCCCTCCACATCAACCATGCCCCTTGCCTCTAAAGAGGGTGCTCCCACACCCACCTATTCCCTCCCCGCCTCCAGCATCATCTTTCTATGGGGCATCAAGTCTCCACAGGACCAAGTGCCCCCCACCAACTGATGCCAGATAAGGGCAGTTCTCTGCTACACATGTAGTGGGAGCCATGGACCAGTCCATGAACACTATTTGGTTGGTGGTTTAGTCCCTCGGAGCTCTGAGGGGGCCAGTTAATTGATATTGCTGTTCTTCCTATGGGGTTGCAATCCCCTTCAGCTCCTTCAGGCCTTCCCCTAACTCTTCCATTGGGGTCCCCAGGCTCAGTCCAATAGTTGGCTTAGAGTATCTGAATCTGCCTTAGTCAGGTACTGGCTGAGCCTCTCAGAGGACAGTCATACCAGACTCATGTCTATAAGCACATCTTAGCACATAGATCGGGATTTGGTGTCTGCAGATAGAATGGATCGCTTGGTAGAGCAGTCTCTGATGGCCTTTCCTTCAGCCTCTGCTCCTTTTCTGTCCCTGCAACTCCTTTAGACAGGGACAAATCTAGATTAAAAATTTTTAGATGAGTTGGTGGCCCCATTCCTCAACTGGGGGCCATGTCTATCTACTGAGGATGATCTCTTCAGGTTCTATCTTCCTGATGTTGGGTATTTTGACTAATGTCAACTCCATGGGTCCTGTGAGTCTCTCCCATCTCTGGCATCTGAGAATTTATAATGGTTCCCCAAGTTGCTCCCCGTCCCAACAAATCTCCTTATTTCTATTTGTTCTCCTGGCCGTCTCGAATTCTTTCCTGTCTCTTTCCATACCTGGTTCTGCCCCCCACTTTTCCTTCTTCTCTCTTCTACCACCTAGATCTCTCCCTCCCTCTGCCTCCTGTGATTATTTTGTTTCCCTTTCTAAGAGGGTTTGAAGAATCCACACTTTGGCCTTCCTTCTTAAGCTTCATATAGTCTTTGAGTTGTATCTTGGGTATTCTGAACTTTGGGGCTAATAGTCACATATCAGTGAGTACATACCATGCATGTCCTTTTGGGTCTATGTTACCTTACTCAGGTAAGGATGATATTGTCTAGTTCCATCCATTTGCTTACAAAGTTCGTGAAGTCATTGTCTTTAATGGGTGAGTAGTACTCCATTGGGTAAATATACCACATTTTCTGAACCCATTCTTCCATTGATGGACATCTGGGTTGTTTCCAGTTTCTGGTTATTACAAACAAAGCTTCTATGAACATAGTGGAGCCCAAGTCTTGGTTATGTGTTTGGATCATCTTTTGGGTAGGTCCAGTAGTGGTATAGCTGGGTCTTCATGTAGAGCTATTCCCAATTTTCTGAGGAACCACCAGATTGATTCCCAAAGTGGTTGTACCAACTTGCAATCCCACCAGCAATGGAGTATTCCTCTTTCTCTACATCCTTGTCAGCATCTGTTGTGGCCTGAGGGCTTTTTTTTTTTTTAAATCTTAGACATTTTGATTGGTGTAAGGTGGAATCTCAGGGTTTTAATTTGCATTTCCCTGATGTTTAAGCATGTTGAACATTTCTTTGGTTGTTTCTTTGCCATTCAAATTTCTCAGTCAAAAATTATTTAGCTCCCCATTTTTTAATTGGGTCATTTGGTTCTCTGGAGTCTAACTTCTTGAGTTCTTTGTATATTTTGGATATTAGCCCTCTATCAGATGTAAGGTTGGTAAAGATCTTTTACAATCTGTAGGTTGCAGATTTGTCCTATTGACAGTATCCTCTGCCTTACAGAAGCTTATCAGTTTCATGAGGTCCCATTTGTCAACTGTTGATCTTAGAGTCTGAGCCATTGATGTTCTGCTCAGGAAATCTCTGTTGATGTGTTCAAGGCTCTTTCCCACTTTCTATTAGATTGAGCATGTCTGGTTTTATGGAATGGTTCACCTGGACTTGAACTTTGTACAAGGAGATAAAAATGGATCAATTTGCATTCTTCTACATGCAGACCACCAGTTAGACCAGTACCATTAGTTGAAAATATTGTCTTTTTCCCACTGGATAGTTTTGGCTTCTTTGTCAAAGATCAAGTGACCACAGGTGTGTAGATTTATTTCTAGATCTTCAATTTTATTCCATTGATCTGTCTGTACCAATACCATGTGTTATTTTGGGGATTTTTGTCACAGTAATAGAGCTTAATGTCAGGGACGGTGATTCCCCAAAAAGTTCTTTATTGTTGAGAGTTGTTTTCGCTATCCTCTGTTTTCTGTTATTCCAGATGAAGTTGGCAATTGCTCATTTTATCTCTGGGAATAATTGAGTTGGAATTTTGATGGGAAATGCATTGAACCTGTAGACTATTTTTGGTAAGATGGCCACCTTTACTATATTAATTCTACCTATCTATGAGCATGGGCAATCTTTCCATCCTCTGAGGTCTTCTGATTTCTTTCTTCAGAGACTTGAATTTTTTGCCATATAGCTCTTTCACTTGCTTGGTTAGAGTTACACCAAGGCCAAGATACTTTATATTATTTGTACTATTATGAAGGGTGTTGCTTTCTTAATTTCTTTCTCAGTCCATTTATCTTTTGTATAGAGAAAGGCTACTGATTTCTTTGAGTTAATTTTATATCCAGTCACTTTCCCGAAGTTGTTTATTAGGTGTAGGAGTTCTCTGGTAGAATTTTTGAGGTCACTTAAGTATACTATCATATCATCTGCAAATAGTGATACTTTGACTTCTTTCTTTCTGACTTGTATCCCCTCAATCTCTTTATGTTGTCTAATTGCTCTAGCTTGAACTTCAAGTACTATATTGAATAAATAGGGAGAGAGTGGGCAGTCTTGTCCCTGATTTTAGTGAGTCTGCTTCAAGTTTCTCTCCATTTAATTTGATGTTGGCTGTTGGTTTGCTGTATACTGCTTTTATTATGTTTAGGTATGTGCCTTGAATTCCTGATCTTTCCAAGATTTTTAGCATGAAGGGGTGTTATATTTTGTCAAAGGCTTTTTCAGCATCTAACGAGATGATCACGTGTGATTGTTTATATAGTAGATTTGAGTTTGTTCATATAGTGATTACATTGATGGATTTCCGTATATTGAACCACCCCTGCATCCCTGGGATGAAGCCTACTTGATCATGGTGCATGATCATTTTGATGTGTTCTTGAATTGAGTTTGTGTGAATTTTATTGAATATTTTTGCATTGATATTCAAAAGCAAAATTGGTCTGAAGTTCTTTCTTTGTTAGGTCTTTGTGTGGCTTAGGTATCAGTGTAACAGTGGCTTCATAGAATGAATAATTTCCTCTGAATTGTTATAATTAAAGACATTTATTATTACCCCCAATCTTCCACCACTCCCATCTCTGTTTCTCTGGTGTTAGAATTACGGACCTGCATCACTACTGCTGGCTTACTTATGACTTGTCTGTCCGTCAGTGTTTTTTGTTAGTTTGTTTGTTGTTTGGTTTTTAAGACATCAAACTACTCTAAAATGAAATTTACTCAAACTTTAGAAGAAACAAAAATAATTAACCAAGTGGACTGGTTGAAAATTCAAGCCGTGATTTCTACTTATTAGCTTGGCACTAATTTTACATAATTCTACCATTCAACTATCTCTTCTTTCTCCTACTCCTACCTCCACGTCTTCAATCTGCTTCCATGAGTCACAGATGGAAAAATCAAACAGTAACTCCAATTCCTACAAATATAAACTGATAAAATCATCTGATTTCATAGTGTTATGTTTTTATTTAATTTAAAGATTAATTCATGTCTTCTAAACGTGTGCTCTGTGGACCTTAATTCTATTATATATTAAACTGCCAAAAAGTGAGACAAAGTGTTTATGCTGAAATAAACATGAAAAGTATTGGATTATGAAGTTTTTATTTAAGAGACTTCTAGAGTCCTTCAATAGGTCAGCAAATATAAATTATGAGTCTTTAATTATTTCCTTTTTATTTCTTAGAAAGTATTCTAAGCCTTGAATGGGGACTTCATCTTAAGTCAGTTTTCAGGGAAATGAGGATTTGCTTGCCTCTTGTATGAGTTCTATGAGAAAAATATTTTCTAATTGAAAGGAACTTTAATTATGCTTTGACATTGTGTATGTGCATTTGCATAAAAATTGGTGGCAAAGTTATTTTATGAACAAATTGGTTTTAGAGAATTATGTGTGTTTTTAAAATACACTTTCTGAGATAATCCACACTGTCTAAAATGACATTGGGCACAAGGAGCTCATGTCTGTAATCATAATACTCAGGATGCTAAAGCAATAGTCAAGAGTTTGAGGTCAACCTGAGCTACAGACTAAGACCACGCCCAAAACCAATACATATAAATAAACATAATTCTGATAGTAAGATATATAGTGCTTGTTCTAATATGTTCTAGTACGACAATATTATCAAAATATTTAAATTTGTTATAGAAGGCATTTTATCTCAAATGAGGAAAATGAAGGCAAAAACCATAGCACTTGAGAAATCTTTTAAATACTATCTATAAATATTTAAAAAGGTCTTTTAAAAAGATAATCTTTATGACTTATTTATAACAAAACAAGAATTTTGACATAGATGCTTAAAGCAATACTTGGAAATTTTTGAAAGAAACAACCTAGTACTTGGCAGGCAGAGGCAGGAAGATCAAGGTCATTCTTCACTGCATACTTAGTTCAAGACCAGCCTGAGCTACATGAAACTGTCTCAAACAACAGGGTGGGAGTGGAGAGCAATGAGGAACACTTCATTTTCTTTTAGCTGTCACAGACATGCTACACTGCTGCTTCTGGTGCTGTTTGTGGGCTCCTTCCGGATGGACCTGGTGCCTCCTTTGTGGAACAACAGCACTTATATGGCCAACAAGAAACCCAACCCAATGAAGTAGTCCAGACTGAGAACAATGATCATATTAATTTGAAAGTGGCAGCAAACAGTGGAGTTTAAGAAGTAAATACTTCTTAGTATGCCAATGAGAGCCAATTGCAAATGGCAGGGTCTGATGTTCAAGTAAAACAACTTGTGATTTGATGGGATACCAGTGAAATGAACATACCTGCACAGGTGGCAGTGGAGAGAAAATTTATAATTGGTGTGTTCTAGCAGCAGACAGAAGGTATCTACAATCAGGGGCCCACTACTTTACTCACGAGTTGTGTTACAGACCAAGACTAGATTCTCAATTAGAAAGCAGAAATTTGGTTCCAATACATCCAGCCTATTACAGTACAGATGTCTTTGTTCTTTCGTTTCACCATTCCACTTCTTTTTTTTTTTAATTCTTTTTTTTTAAGATTTATTTATTATATGTAAGTACACTGTAGCTGTCTTCAGACATTCCAGAAGAGGGCATCAGATTTCGTTACGGATGGTTGTGAGCCACCATATAGTTGCTGGAATTTGAACTCAGAACCTTTGGAAGCGCAGTCGGTGCTCTTAACCACTGAGCCATCTCTCCAGCCCCCATCATTCCACTTCTTTACTGTACAGAAATAACTGCTGTGAATACTAGGGAGTTTTCCCTTAAGGTCAAGAATCTTCTTATTTAAATAAAATTCTTATATTTTTTAAATTAACACTAAGATAATTATTTGTCGAATTCTAAAGTTTCAGACAGGAAATTTTAGAAGTCCCAAAAGTTCTAAAAAAGAAAAAAGAAAGGCAATACTAACTGTATTGTTGGAGTAAAAAGTAATTTGTGAAGGTGGGGAATGAGTGGTTGCTGGACAATTTTAGGACAATGGAAATGCTCTGTATTTTATATGGGTGATGTTGTATGTATAATCCTTAAAACTCACTACACTGAGTCATGCAAGCCATCTTGTACTGGATCTAATCAAGCAGAAACGTTGAGCAGGTTTCTAAGTTCTTTGGGAATTGGGGCTACATGGAATAGCTTTAAAAGGAGTTCATCCTTTGAATTATAGATAGTGTTTTATCTAATATAAATCCCAAAGTAATTATTAGGTTATACGTTTTCTCTAATGACTATATACCCTTACTTAGTTCCATAAATAGAAGATGGGGAGGAAGTGATATTTAAGATTTACCATATTGTTAATTAAAACAATAAAACATCAAAGTCAACATGTCTCTTGTGAGACATTTGTGATACAAATATTTTTAATCACCTGGAAGAAAAAAAAAATCAAACATAACTTGGTAATTCACCGTAAAAAATATAAGACATTGGCACAGCACTAACTTAGCACTTCCAGAATGAACTGCAAGAATAGCATAAGAGTTCAAATAACTCAAAATGTTGATTTCTCAATTATTTTCCAATTTCCCACCCTCCTCCCAAAAGAAATGAACTTTGAAGAGTTTATTTGATTTAGCAATTTTGAAAGCAGAGGATTACAAAGTGAAAAGGGCGGTGCAGAAATTAGCAGAGGTGGCACTACCTGAAAGCTCATCAGAAAGGGGAGTGAGAACAATATCAGGCAAGAAGGGTTTGGAAGTATGGATCAGAACAGGAGCACTTTTAGCACTGCGAATATAGGCCGATGGCAGAGCACATTCACCAATGGATCGGCTTCTCATGGCTTTAAAGGAAAAGAAAGAAGTGGGGAAGGAAAAAAGAAGAGTGACTATAATGAAAGGCTGTGTCACAGAAAAAGCAGCAACAGAGAAAACTAAAAGACTCAAAGGAAGGAAACTTTAAATTAAAACATTTCAGCACAGCAAATACTGGCAAGCTGTAAGAAAAGAAACCACAACACACATTTTGAATGTAATTCTTTTGGTGTAAAGCAGGAAAATGCCTATTATTAGCAATTATAATGGAACAGCACTAAAAAAAACAGCAGACACTTTAGCACATTTTCAAAAACAAAAAAACCAAGAAATGAGAAATTTATCAAGTGGAAACCTTGAGAAATACTCAATATCATTAGTGCAAAGCAATTCTCGTACCATATTTGGTCATTTCTCTGAGCAATTCTTCTTAAGGAAGCTGAATATGACTAATAAATCATTTCTATTTTCATATTTTTATCCAAATAAAACTTCCTAATTTCTAACAGGTCCTTTTATGAACTTTGCCATATTTACTCTTGTAATTAGCAGTTGTTCCAGGTGGGAGAATACTTAAACAAATATCTCGCATTTATACTAAAGTACAGTAGTACAATTTTAAGATTTTAATTAGCAATATTTTCAGAAAACGGAATTTACAAGCATTAAGAATCATGTTTGTAAAAAAAAAAAAGAATCATGTTTGTGAGTCAGGCATGGTTACACACCTGTAATCTCAGCAGTAGGATGATCAAAGCAGGAGGATTACAAATTCAAGGTCATTTTCAACTACACAATGGGTTCTAGGCTAGCCTGGTCTATATGACATCCTGTCTTTAAAAACAAAAACAAGTATACAACACTAACAACAACAACAAACACAAAATTAGGTTCTTAAGAAAAATATATAATCTGAGTTATTTCAAATCATAAACATATAAAAATTTCAAATTATCTTTTTAAATACAAAAACTGGGCTTCTTTCCAAAACTTGTCCATTCTGCTACATTTTATAATTTCATAAAAGCATTACTAGATCACAAACAAAATTTTGTATTTTATGTAGCAATAAATAGTGACTTAAACTTCGTAATAATTTTAGCTTCAGTTTAGAGGCTACTGATTAAATGAATTTATAGGTACTGTTATGTAAGGACACATATAGTTTATGCTTAAACTATGTTGCATAATACTCTATGTAAATAATAGATGCAAAAGAAAGAAAGAAGGAAGGTAGGAAGGAAGGAAAGAGAGAGAGGAAAGAGAAAAAGAAAAGGAAAAGAAAGGAAAGGGAAGGGAAGGGAAGGAGAGAGAGAGAGAGAGAGAGAGACAGACAGACAGACAGACAGACAGACAGACACCTCCTTCCTTCTCCCTGCCCCTCTCTCCCTCCCTTTTGGCTTCAGGCTTTCACACTTTCCTGTAACCAGAATGTATTACCTATAGATCCTTGCCATGTTCTCTCGCTTGCTCAAAGCTATGTTCTTAAATCATATGATAAAGAAGTCTATCTTGATCTCCGCTTCTGCTATTCACCAATCCATTATTTTGCCTGAATTTTCTTTGTAATGTACTAGCACCTGTTAATGTTTACTGGATCTGTAAGCTCCACATTAAAACTGTAAGTGCCAGTGACCATTTTAAAATTTTGATTTGCTTAATCACTTCCCAATTTTTTCACCAAGATCATGTACGCATTAACTATATCTTTAATGTTTAGAACAGTGCTTTGATATTGAATATTTAACTTTTTTCCATTCAAATATGTAAAATCAGCCGAGGCTAATCCACGTTCAGTTAAGTACAGTACATAGGCAATGTGCTCTAGGTCTCTAAGTGTATAAATGGTCTTCAGAAGATGTATAAGAAACTGCTAAGAGGGTCTGCCTCTAGTGCAGTAAGCTGAGAGGAGGAGAAGGAGGAAGAGAAGGCTGGGAAGGCTTAACAGAATGAATGGGGGTTTTTTTAGACTCAAATTTTAAGCATATTCACTCACCTTGGTTATAAAAGAGTAATTTTAAAAATTAAGAAATTAACCAGTCATGGTAGTTCACATCAGTAATCTTAGAACTCAAGAAGCTATGACAAAATATTTTCAAGTTCAAGGTCAGTAAGTTTTTAAGGCAGTCCAGGGTTCACTCTAATAACCTGCCTCAGAGAGCAAGACACAACCTAACAAGCAAGATCTAATAATATCTTAATTTGAATTTTCAAAGAATTTTCCAACTTTACACAAGTATCTTTCTCAGCAAAACTTTTAATGCTTTAGTTTTTGTTTGGTGAACATAAAATCTGAAATGATATCAAGCAACTATTTCAGGCGGGAGAAGTATTACCACTGCCACTCCACCAATGAAGCACTTAGAACCTAGAGAGCAGACGCAGTGAGCTGCTCAAGCATCACAACCTGAATCAATCCTGGGACCTACCTGGTGCAAACAGAGACCAACTCAAACAAGTTGTCCTCCGACCTCTACATGCATAAGGTGGGAACATGCATATGTGTACATACACCCTAATTAAAAAATTAAAGTAGCCGGGCGTGGTGGCGCACGCCTTTAATCCCAGCACTTGGGAGGCAGAGGCAGGCGGATTTCTGAATTCGAGGCCAGCCTGGTCTGCAAAGTGAGTTCCAGGACAGCCAGAGCTATACAGAGAAACCCTGTCTCGAAAAACCAAAAAAAAAAAAAAAAAAAAAAATTAAAGTAAACTGTCCAAGGTTACCTACANATTTAGTGGGGAAAAAAAAAAAGAGTAAGAAAGAACTTAGGGCATAAGTCTTCGTTATATTTTTTCCAGTACTACACTCTCTACTATAGTTCAGCCAAATTACATGGCTCTGAGATGAAAATAAGACAGTTGCCAGTTCTTTAGTATGTTGTGTTGGCTTAAGCCTACAAGTGCTTCCCAAGTGTTGCTACATCCCTTTTTACATTAGAGAAATTGCTTCCCCCCGCTCAGAGCTGGGGACCGAACCCAGGGCCTTGCAAAGCACTCTACCACTAAACTAAATCCCCAACACCCCCCTCTTTAAAAAGAAAGAGCTTAGATTTCTTCTTGACCTCAGTTGCCTGCCAATAGAGGATATGAATTAATTTCCTGTTGTCCTATTGGAAGTTCCTAAGGCCAATAAGACTATGTAATTGAAATACTGAAAGTTTGCTATCATCTCCATATTTGTGAATATATTTACTTAATAAAATGTATACCATGCTTGAGTTCTGCATTTTGAATACAAGTTCTACTTTCTGAATTCTATAAGAAGACAATTTGGAAACAAAGAAATCTATAATAAACTACGTAAACACAGAGTGCATATATTAAAAGCACAAAAGCATGTTACTGGGCTATAAGGATTGCTGAGGGAGGGAGGAAGTTTTCTATAGAAGATTCTCATCTCCCAAAAGAAAGCAAGATGTACCCTGACAGCATCTATCTGTATTGCTTTACCTAGTTCCCACGGTTTTAAACTACATACCAACAGTTTTTTGCCGTACTATACTCCTGGCCTTCTCAGTTCCTGGGGAGCCAGTAGTCGTCGCACTTCTCTGTCTCATAGGTGCCTGGCCAGGCTGATCGCGACTCCATCCTCTAGAAAATGACTTGTCAACTGAAACTTTCTGAAATTCGTGTCCAACTCCTAGAAATGCAATATTAGCATGTAGTATATTGATAACCTGATGGTTACCTTTAAATTATCATGTCATTGTGGGTTCTAAGGCTTCCTCACAGTGCATTATAAAGTAATTACAAGGATTGTTTGAGTTTTGTTTTATGTAAAAATTATATTCAAAACTTAGGAAGATCTAAAATTACATTATATCACTAAGGCTAACCCATTATAATTCTCTACTATCAAGAGGTAAGAAATGAGGTGACTGGAAGTCATCTTGCAGTAACAGTTTCTAATTTCTAACTACCAATAATAGCCACTTGGGAAATAAATGATGCAGAAAACGTAGTGTAGGCATAAACTTAAGTATCATGGACAAACAGCTAAGTATGAAATAGGAATTAAATATAATTTCTAGCTAACAAACCATTCTTAAAATGCAAAATACTATATAAAGCACATGATAGTGATATAATAATTATGCTACTACTGCTTCACCTCAAATTAACATTATACAAATATTACTTCACACTTAGAGAATGTTTACTTGTAGTTTAAATTAATAAATGCTTTCAAGAGAATTTTCCAAGTAATTATCATACATTTAAAAACAGAATAAAATTAAGTCATCCTTTCAGTTATACCTAAAAACTATTTATACAAAAAGTAAATAAATTTTATAAATTCTGACTTGGGTTAATTATTTAAAATAAGTTAAGATTCTATATTGTTTAATTAAATATAAGACTGACCACAATGTATACAGAGAACATTCTTTATCTTACCAAAATTATTACTGATCTTAATAGTGTATTTCTCTATTTCATTGTTAAAGGTTTTAAACCTCCTGGATAAATGAAAGGACATTAGAGACGATGTCTTGCCCCAGCACTCTTCCTGGCCTGGTTTCCACAACTCAATTATTTAAACAAATTCCTATGCAGAATCTTTGAATAATTCTTACCTTTCCCTTTGTGCTTTTTTTGTTTCTGTTCACTGAGCTTATCCAATGGCAAATCACTGAGATCCAAACTATATAAATTTCTAGCCAAAACTTTAGTCAGTGTCTCCATGGTCAGTGACCACTCAGTGGCCAATTCTTCCCAATAGGTCAACGATGACAATACCGAAAGTAAGTCATCCCAAAGTTCTCGAGAAATGTATACATTTAGATTTGCTTTGATCCAGGCAACAATGAGAGTCTACAAAGACAAATATTCAGAAATAATAATTAGATTTATTTGGTGTGTGACTTCAAAATCAACTGTTTGATTATTTTTATCTCAAAAGTAGAAAAATTTAAATCATATAATATCCATTAATACATGTTGTATCAGTAACTCATGCAATTATTGCTACCTGATAAGAATTTCAGCTAAGTTCCTAGTACTCAAGGAATACAGACTGAACAGAAACCCTAATGCATAACTTTCATGCTGCATTGCATTACTGCTAAGTAAAAGCTATATAAAGAGATGTTTCCATATTATTTCGTGTTGAAATTGAGTTCTTAAATGAAAAACTTCACAATACATTGGAAAATGAAAGATGGAAATGACTACACACTTTGGAAGTTTGTATCCCCACTACAAAGGGAGGAGGCAGCCCTAGAAAGGAACTTAACTACAGTGTGCTCATGTAAGTAAAATAAATCATTTTAAAGATTCAACAGCAATTAAGAGCAGTTTGTAATAAATACAATAGCAATACAAAAAGCTTACTTGTAAGAGGGCAGAAACTACTGATTACCCAGCACTCTCTGAGGTTTTGTGGGCTGGTACTAAATACATACTGTTGCTGAAGAAATAAGTCAAAAATAAGTTTTCAAAACTTTTAACTTCATGAATTTTGCTAAGGAATTATAAAGTCACACATGAAATGTAAAAATAAAATTGAAGTGACTAGTAATCTTTCTCTCTCCAAATGTTCAAACTACAAAAAGTTATTTTGCAGAACAAGCTAAATTTTATCTTTCTGTAGCTCCAATCATTGGGTTAGCTATGAAAACTGGGAATTTTCTGAAAGTTTAGATAATACATACTTCTGTTTTAAAAGTTAATTTAGCATCAGCAAAGATTTTTAGGTGAGAGATTAAGAGCTGCAAAGGGCCAATGTAAACAGTTACACTTAGGGCAGAGGATCTGAAATAGCCTTTACCTCTGACATTAAGAATCATCCTAAATGGGGGCTGGAGAGATGGCTCAGAGATGGTTCAGAGCACTAACTGCTCTTCCAGAGGTCCTGAGTTCAAATCCCAGCAACCACTTAGGTGGCTCACAACCATATGTAACGGGATCCAATGTCCTCTGAGGTCAGCTACAGTGTCCTCATTATGAGTATTATGTACTCATATATATAAAATAAGTGATAAATTTTAAAAAATCATTAAAAAAGAGATTCATCCTAACTACATAATTTCATTTAATGTGTCATAAAAATATTTCCTATTTCAGGGTTTATAATAAGTTTAAAGTCAGCACATAACTTCATGTTGAAATAATATGTAATTTCTATATGGTCAAAAATATCATTGACACTTAAATTCTAGAAGGGAGAACAATAAAATCTGGTGAGGCAGCTTGGTTATGTACCACATTTGAACTACTATGGAACAAACTGAAATGTTTTTCTTAATAACCCCAGAGATTTAGAAACTGATAAAACATCCCGGCATTATTCCTAGAGTTCTGTCAGCTTTCTGAACCACAAGCATGCCACACTAGAGGTAAAATAAGCACCCTTCCTATTCATTTCAACATTTTTCTTCCATTAGATTGTGAATTTGTATGTAAAGGTATTTAGATGACTGACTTATATTAATTTAGCTCTGCTAAAACATCCTTTAACATGAACTGGCTCATGCCAGCAAGATTCTGCTGAAGGGACCCTGATATTGCAGCCTCTTGNGAGGCTATGCCAGTGCCTGGCAAACACCGAAGTGGATGGATGCTCACAGCCAGCTATTGGATGGAACACAGGGTCCCCAATGGAGGAGCTAGAGAAAGTACCCAAGGAACTGAAGGGGGCTGCAACCCTGTAGGTGGAACAACAATATGAACTAACCAGTACCCCCTGAGCTTGTGTCTCTAGCTGCATATGTAGCAGAAGATGGCCTAATCGACCATCACTGGGAAGGGAGGCCCCTTGGTCTTGCAAACTTTATATGACCCAGCACAAGGGAAGGCCTGGGCCAAGTAGTGGGAGTGGGTGGGTAGGGGAGCAGGGGCGGGGGGGGGGGTTGTATAGGGAACTTTCAGGATAGCATTTGAAATGTAAATAAAGAAAATAATAATAAAAAAAAGAAAAAGAAAAAAAAACATGAACTGGCTTGTGATTTAAAGCATTTTCTCCTACTTTAACAAGCTCAACTTTAGTGAATCTTTAAAAAAATCAAACATTTATCCATCTATTTATGTTTATTGCCTGAAAAAGTGGTCCTGCAAGTCGACCTGCCAGGGTCATGTTTTTTTTCCCCTGGAACTGCAGAAAAGCTTGTGAGGACATCTTCAGTACAGACTCCGTGACTCTGAGCAACACGAGCAGCATCTGTTCCCTTAAAGGAAGAACATCTGTTAATGTTTCCTTCTTGCTTTGGGTTAATGACCAATTTTCATATTAATTTGTTGTAAAAATAACATTATTGTTGGGATAACTCAAATACTCAACCTTTGAAAGACTATTAAGTGTTCAGAACTCTTTAAATATTAAAATTAATAACAAGTTTTTAAGCACAATACCTTCAAGTACAAATTGCTTTATGTTTTAATAACGGACGCTCAGGAAAAGAGAAAAGGTACTGCTTCTCTTTCTCCCACCCTCCATTTGTTTCTTGAGACAGGTTCTCATGACGCTAGGCTGGCCTTCCTACACAGCCAAGAATGACCTTCAACTCCTCATCCCCAATTCCTTCTACCTAGTACTAGGATTACAGAAGCCTGCCACCATGTCCTTTCCTCCCTTTCAGTTTCAGTGATTAAAAAAATTACTTATCTGTAATATATGTAAATATGCATTTATATATATGTGTATATGCATATTGTGTATCTGTGTGAGTATGTGCCATGTGTGTGCAGGCACCTGAAGAAGTCAGAACAGGGCATCAGATCCCCTGGAGCTGGAAGTACCAGCAGTTGTAGGCTGCCCAATATGAGTGCTGAGAAATGAACTCAGATCCTCTGGAAGGACATAAAGTGCTTTTAACTGCTGAGCCATCTCTCTAGCCCCATTTGAAAATTTTAAACTCTTTTGTTCTATACGTGTATCAGAAACAGAAGCAATTCTAGCATTGTCCTTACCTTAACTGTCTCTTAGATGCTTCCTACCAACAGAAGAAAACCACACCTGATATTTGAAGAACAAATTTACCAACATACCAATAAATGAGACTGATAGCTAGGCATACTGGAATGCACCTGCAGTCTTTGGGTGACTGAGGCAGGAGGGTGGTACATTTGGGACTAGCCTGGGATATCCAGTAAGACCTTGTCTCTCCCCTCAACCCCCGCAAAAAAAAAAAAAAAAAAAAAAAAAAAAAGAAAGAAAGAAAGAAAGAAAAGAAAAGAAAAGAAAAGAAAAGAAAAGAAAAGAAAAGAAAAGAAAAGAAAACAAGAAAGGAAATAAAAGAAAAAGGGAAAAGGAACCTGACAAGAGAACTTTAGTTAGTACAGAGGCAAGCTAGAGCCCAAGTTCCTATCGGTCTCCTCCTTAAAGGCCATTCTGCAGTCCCTATCTAGGTGTAGCATTAAGGATGGTCACTGTAAGAAATACGGATAAAGCAGTAATATATCCCAGATCTAGGTGGCACTTGGGTGAAGAAGTGAACACAAAATCAAATAAAGATTATCACGCAGATAAAAAAAAAATATCTTGGGGGTAGAAAGGCAGTTCAGCAGTTAAAAGTACTAGCTGCTCTTCTAGAGGATCTAGATTCAATTCCCAGTGACCAAATGACAGCTCACAACTGTCTGTAACTCCAGTTCTAGGTGATCTGACACCCTCACACATATAATGGTAGGCAAAACACCAATGTAAATATAATAAAATAAATAAATCATTTAAATAATATATCCTGAAGCTAGAGGTATAGCTCAGTAGCAGAGCACTTGCCTATAGTAGGTGAAGTACAATTAAAAACCAAATAAATAAACAAACAAACACATATAGAACAAAAGACTTAATAATTGTCGAATGGGGCTAGAGAGAGATGGCTCAGCAGTTAAGCAGTTAAGAGCACTTTATGCCCTTCCAAACGATCTGAGTTCATTTCCCAGTACACCACAAGCATATTATTATTCACAGAGTAAAAATCTTAAGTATCTTACCTTGAGCTTCTAGCTTAGCTGTATGAAATGAAAGTATATCTACATGACACGTTTATAAATAAACTTCATCTTACTACAGTCTGACTTTCACTCATATACCAGGTGACTCTCATAATTTGTAATACGAAAAGAATAACTTTAATCAATACAGAAAAAATCTCATAAAGTCACTGTAAATATGTGGGTGATTGCCTTGGGTATAATGACTTCAGCTTTAAAGGAACTTAAAAGAATTACGAGGGCCAAAGAGATAACTCAGCAGTTGAAAACATGGGCTGATCTTCCAGAGGACCCAGATTCAATACCCAGTATCCACAGGGCAACTCACATCTGCCTGTAACTCCAGTCCAAGGAGATCCAATATCTTCTTCTGGCCTCTGCCAGCACCAGGCATGCATGTGGTATACAGACATACATGCAGGTAAAATATTCATATACATAAGAATAAAATTTATATGTTTCAATTAAAAATATGGAATAAACTCTAAAAATATGTTTCATGGCAAGACTCCTAGCTCATCATTGATATAAAACTTATAGAAAGAAAAATAAAGAACCCACAAAAAAAAAAGAGAGAGAAAGAGAGAGAGAATACTTCAGTTTCATATGATTTTCTGTTTTTGTTTTCTGAGAGAGTATAGCGTATGTAGCCCAGGTGAGCCTCAAATTTGCAATCACCCTGCCTCTGCTCCCCCAGTGCTGCATTCCTCATGTATACCATTTTAAAATGAGAAAGACTATAATTCAAAATCTGCTTACCATTTATCACAGGTTGTATAAACAAAGACCAATCACTTAATAGCCTTGTTTTAACTCAAGGAGATACACATTATTAATGAATAATGTGATTAGTGTGCATGTGAAATTTTAGAAATGTTCTCAACATCATATGTCCCAAATATGTTAATAAATGTTTCTCTATATAATTTATATATACTTCTAGTAAAGGATTTTTTTTTTTTAAGCTAGGGGGTTAAGAGATGGTCCAGAGGTTAAGAGCACTGACTGCTCTTGCAAAGGAACCAGGTTCAATTCCCAGGACCTACATAAAAGCTCATAACCCACTGTAACTCCAATTCCAGGGATCTTGAGAGGAAGGTCCTCTTCTGACTTCCAAGAAACTAGGCATGCATATAGTATAGTTACATACATGGAAGCAAAATGCTCATATACATATAAATCTTTAAAGTCATTTCCTCCTAAGTAGCAAAACATAAATTAAGCACACCCTTTAACCAAATATTCCTGCTTTTATTGTTCTTTTTTATTTGTATTTTGCTGTTGTTGTGGGGGGTCTCTTTGTTTTTTGGGGTTTTTTTTGTGAGGGTTTTTTTGTGGAGCTCTGGCTGTCCTGTAACTTAAAGTCACTCTGTAGACCAGGCTGGCCTCAAACTCAGAGATCCATCTGCTTCTGTCTCTTGAGAGCTGGGATTAAAGGCGTGGCCACCACTGCTCATCTGTGTTCCCACTTTTTAAAATAACTCAAAAGAAAAAAATTAATATATGTAGGGATATTCATTATCCTCTACTCTCTCCACCCTAAAATTATATATATATACACACACACACACACACTAGTAGATGTTGGTTAGGTTAGTTCTATGCTTGAATTCCCAGCTACTAAGGAGGCAGAGGCAGGAAAACAATAAATTTAAGGCTCCTCTGAGCTACAGAGTGAGGTCAAGGCCAGGATGGACAACTTAAAGAGACCTTCTCTCAAAATCAGTAAGTTGTGGTAGCTTACAATGGTAATTCCAGCACTCAGGAGGCTACAATAGGAGAGTTAAGAGTTCCAAGCCGGGCTGGTGAGATGGCTCAGTGGGTAAGAGCACCCGACTGCTCTTCCAAAGGTCCTGAGTTCAAATCCCAGCAACCACATGGTGGCTCATAACCATCTGTAACAAGATCTGACGCCCTCCACTGGAGTGTCTGAAGACAGCTACAGTGTAATTACATATAATAAATAAAGCTTTAAAAAAACCAAAAAACAAAAAGGAGTTCCAAGCCACAGCCTGGAGAGATGGCTCAGAGAGGTTCTGGCATTGCATGGTGGCTCAAGCCTATTTATAATGAGAGCTGGTGGTGCCCTCTTCTGGCCTGCAGGCATACATATGGTACAGAACGCTGTATATATACATACATACATACATACATATACATACATACACAGATAGACATTCATGTGGTACAGAACACTCTATAAATAGATAAGTCTTCAAAAAAAAAGTTCCAGGCCAGCTTGGGCTACACTAATAGATAGCAAGACTATTTCTAAACAAACAAACAAACAAACAAACAACACCAAAGTGAACAAAAACTAAAACCTAAAAGGACCCAAGGAGCATATAGATATTGTTGAGGTTTGGTCTTTTGCTATGTATTGTAATGCTAAGTGTGGGCCCCCAAGACCAGTTTGCCCCAGAGATTAGAGAGTACCTGTAGACCTGACCTTGCCTCCAAAGTTATTTCTGATGGATGAATAATGCCAACAGCCAATAGTTGAGCAGAAAAGACAAAGGCGGGGTTTAGTGTTCCAGGGCTTAGTATGGAGGAGAACCACAAAGGAGCAAAGAAAATAACTAGAGGAAGAAGCCACCATGGGTTAGGTTAGTCATGGAATAATGGCCATGTGGGTTGGCTAATGGGAGTTAAGAACAGCTCAGATGAAACATGGCAAATTATATAATGGGATTATTGGCTGAGAAATACACAGAATAGCATAAAGGATAGATATCTGCTCAGCTCTTGCGCTGATTAATGCTTATTGTAAATAATAAAAGTGTGTCTTTTATCGAGGAACTGAATGAGCAAAGGAGAGGTAGAAACCCTGGATTGGGATTAGACATTTCTACAACAGCTACTTATTGTGTGTCAGAGAACTTCTTAGTAAGTGCAAGGCCATGATTAAATACTTAATACTGAAAAACACAATAAAATTATTCCTCATATGCTATATTATTATGCAATCATGTGCGATTTAATCAGTCAAATATTTACAAAAGGACAAACATCTCAAGAGAATAGGCTATACTTATACTTTCGTTTTATTTTTTAATTTGATTATAACTATGTATAATTCTAACATAAGCTATAGAACTGCTCTCCCTCAAAGGTCTACTTTTCAATTTAATTTATATAAAGTGCAAGTATATAAAGTGTATAATGTATTATACCAAGTAAAGTAAGCAATACAAAATTAAGACAACTTTTTTTATTCTTGGTGGTTCAGTTATTCAGTTATTATTCAGGCTCCAATTCAATAGCCATTAATACAAATAATTTAGGAATAGAGACGACTTTGAGAAGAACTATATAGGAGTACCCATTTAATATAAAAGGAAATAAAGAAAATATATATAGAAAGGAAATATTGAAAGAGTAAGGTGGAAGTTTAACCTTCTACTCAAAGGAATACTACTAGCTTGTGTTAGAATAATACATAATTATAATCAAATTAAAAAAAACAAAAAATTATAAGTTATAAGTATAGCCCATTCTCTTGTGGTGTTTGTCCTTTTTTAACATCTGACTTATTAAATCACACATGCAATGTCATAATAATGTAGCTTTGGTGACCACAGAAAAGGATAGCAGATATTCTAAAGCATAACTCAGAATATACTCAGGAAAAAGCAAGCTAACAATGCTGGGAAGCACTGCTCCAAGGTAAAGGTTAGATTTAAGAGGTGAAAGTGGACAGGGAAGTAGGAATGGGCCTGCTAGCAGGGCTTGCCAAAGGAGAGAAACAGGCTTTAAAAGTGCAGTCAGTCATCTAGTAACATCGCCAATCATCCATACAAGCAAAAACTAATTTCTGTGTATATATTCATTACTGGGAGAAAAGGTGACAATTATGCACACTTTAGACAGTCTGAGGGGTCTTACAGAAGCTTGATCAAGGATGTTTGATATAAAATGAGACAGTCTACTATAAGCATGATTACTATATAAATTATCTGTATTCATTCAAAAATAGCAGCACTCTAATACTGTAACACACCCTATTTATAGACACTATTCCTTGAAAATTACTATACTTATGCAGAAAACAATAACCAAAAAGATATAGAATTGTTACCAGGTCTTTCTGTCCATTGACACTTGCACAACCATGTGCCGATAAATGTTAAGAACACGTTTACACATATCTGTGTGCTCATCCAGGAGGCTTTTTATTTCATTTGCAGGTTCAAGAAGAAATATGTTCGATGAGTTTATAATAAACACCTATAATAGGAGAAATCATTAATTATTCATAACAAAATTTCAATGGAAAATTCCTTTTTTTTTTTTTTTCCTTAGAGACAGGATCTCACTCTGTAGCCCTGACTGGCCTGAAATCCACTATGTAGACCAGGAGGATACGCTGGATTCTGTTAAAATTCTGTTGTTGTTGCCTCTCAAGTGCTAGGACTGTAAGTATGAGTGACTGTATTGGGGTCAATTTCTTATTTAATGAAAAAAAAAAAAGTCTGCCATGTTGATGCCTGTAATCCCAGCACTCAGAAGGCTAACATGGGGGAGGCTCCAAGTGTGAGGCCACCCTAGAATAAAGAGTGAGACTCTATCTGTGTGTATGTCTCTCCTCTCTCTCTCTCTCTCTCTCTCTCTCTCTCTCTCTCTCTCTCTCTCTCTCTCTCTCTCTCTCTCTCTCTCTCTCTCTCTCTCTCTCTCTCTGCCACACACACACACACAGTAAGACAGAGACAGAAATAAACACTGAACACTGGGTGATCAAGCATAAATTTAAAATCACCATGGATTTATTAATACTCATATTTCTACTACTATTTTACCGTCTGCTATTTAAATTTGTTAACACTCAAACACTTTATATATGGTTTTTATATATAAAAACAGCATTTCTAAGGTAAGAACCTTCTAAGTATAACCATGAACAACAGAAAGTACAAAAAACTTACAGTAAGAGATAACAACTAAATCAGGAAATATTTCTGTAAGTTGTACACCTTATTTATTTCCATTTGTGTCCATCTGTTCTTGTAATAACAGCTTACATAAATGCAATTTACGACAATCAATTAGTGTTTATCATTAAACTTTATCACTTACTCAGTGTAAGCTGTTGATTCCCTTCTGAATGATGCTATAAAGACAAATCTAATGCAACAGCTATATACAGAGAATATCAACAACACTTTGTTTTGCTTCATTTCTGTTATGTTTTCTTTTACTTTTTAGATGGGATCTTATGTAGATAAGACTGGCCTCTAATTTGCCATGTACCCAAGGCTAATCTCAGACAAACTAGAAGATCTGAAGATTCCACCTATAAATTCTGTCCATTTATCATTTCTATTCACATCTGCTTTCTTCTAGAAGTACTATGTTGCCACATGAAAAGTACAGTTAATTGGAAAAAAATTAAGCACATATTTAAAAGTGAAAGCAGCAGATTCTGGAAACCTAGCCTAGCAGGCATAAACCAACAAAAGTGATTCAGTGAAACACTGCATGACAATAAAGTTAAACGCAATGTGGGAGTTTGAATTAAAACGGCCTCCTTAGGTCCACAGGGAGTGCTACTAATGGGGGGGGGGGTAGCCTTGTGGGAGGAAGTGTGTCTCTTTCCCCAAAGCCTGCAGATCCAGATGTAGAACTCCTTCTCCAGCACCATGCCTGGCTGCCCACTACCATGTTTCCCCACCATGATGAGAACTAAGCCTCTGAACCTGTAAGCCAGCCCCAATTAAAATTCTTCCTTTATAAGAGTGAGTTGCTGTGGTCATGGTGTCTCTTCACAGCGGTAGAAACCCCAACTAAGACAAAAGTTGGTACCAGGGACTTGGGCACTGCTGTGACAGCCTGACCATGGTTGTGTTTGAAGGAATGTGGACTTTGGGACTTTGGATGGGAAAAGCAATTGAATGCTTTAAGCACAGCCTAATGGGCCATACTAGTAGGATCACAGACAACAGTGGTATGGCAGGTAATTTGAACTGTTGGGGGCCAGCTCAAGAGGTTTCAGAAGAGAAGAATGCTAGTATGTGGCCTAGAGATTGCTCTTCTGATATTTTGGTCAAGAATGTAGGTGCTTTCTGCCTTTGTCCAGAAAATCTGTCTGGTACTAAATTGAAGAGTTTTGGATTAGCACTGGCAGAGAAAATTTCAAAACATCTTAGTATTGACTCTGTTGTACAGTTATTAATGTTTATTCTTATGAAGATCTATAATAAAAAGGAGCAAACTGAGCAAGAAAAAATACAAAATGTACATTTCAATGAGAAAAGGAGCACTAGGAAGAAGAATAGAGCTAAATCCCAGGTTTAAGGAGATGAACAGATAAAAGAAAGGCTTGTTGTTAGATGGAATAAAGGGAGTGGTGACCTCAGGGCAACATCCCCAGCCAGATGAACTTCCAACTTGTGAAAAGGAATTTTAAAAGAGCTTAGAGCTGGTGTAGTAGGCTTTTAATTCCAGTTTTACAGAAGCAGGTAGATCTCTGAGTTTAAGGCCAGTCTGGTGTACAGAGCAAGTTACAAGACAGCCAAGCTTCTGCAATGAAGGAAACCATCCAAACCAGAAAGGTGGTGAAGACATAACTGAATGAGAGGGCTGGGCCTTATTCTAGCCCCAGCAAACAATAGAATTTAGCAGCTTTGGCCACGTGGTTCCGGTTTTAGAGTCAGGGATAGAAGAAAGGGATTATGGGAGCTCCCTCCACAGCTAAGAATCGCTGCAGACGCCAGGCATGTGTCAGGGTGTCCCTGAGTGGAGCTCCACTAAAGCCACTGTGTGAAGCTGGGAAGGTGAGACTTAAGATTCCCTTGTAGTCTCCAAGATGTTAGTCGAGCCCTGAGATTCCTGTCAAGGAAAGCTGTTTACAGGGAGTGGAATAAGCCAAAGAGAAAGAAGCGTGTTACAGTCAACAAAGCTGAAAGGAGTTGGAGATCTGAAAAGGGCTTTGACATCAGACATGGAGATGCCGAGTTTGAAGTTTGTCCAGCGGGTTTTTGGACTTGGTTTGGTCCAGTATTTTCTATGTTCCTTTTCTACCCTTTTGGAATGATAATGTATATCCTGGGCAATTATATGTTGGAAGTACGTGCTCTGATTTTTGATTTTGATTTTTAAAGGAGAATGCAGTTAAGAGATTGCATGAGAGACTTTGAACTTTGAACTTTTAAAAGGTATTGATACTCTGTCATGGGACATCTAGGTTGTTTCCAGATTCTGGCTATCACAAATAAAGCCACTATGAACATAGTGGAACACATGCCCCTGTGGCATGGTGGGGCACCTTTTGGGTATATTCCCAAGAGTGGTATAGCTGGGTCTTCGGGTAGATATATTTCCAATTTTCTGAGGGACCTCCAGATTGATTTCCAGAGTGGTTGTACCAGTTTGCAATCCCACCAGCAATGGAGGAGTGTTCCTCTTTCTCCACATCCTCTCCAACATGTGTTGTCACCTGAGGTTTTTGATCTTAACCATTCTGACTGGTGTAAGGTGGAATCTCAGGGTCGTTTTGATTTGCATTTCTTTGATCATTAAGGACTTTGAACATTTCTTTAGGTGCTTACCAGTCATTCGAGATTCCTCAGGTGTGAATTCTTGGTTTAGTTCTATACCCCATTTTTTTATTGGGTTGTTTGTGTTTTAGGTGATTAACGTCTTGAGTTCTTTATATATTTTGGATATTAGCCCTCTATTGGATATGGGGTTAGTAAAGATTTTTTTTCCCAATCTGTAAGTTGCCAATTTGTCTTACTATGTCCTTTGCCTTACAGAAGCTCTCCAGTTTTATGAGGTCCCATTTATCAATTCTTGATCTTAGAGCGTGAGCCACTGGAGTTCTGTTTAGGAAACTTCCCCCTGTGCCAATGAGTTCAAGGCTCTTTCCCACTTTCTCTTCTATTAGATTCAGTGCATCTGGTTTTATGTTGAGGTCCTTGATCCATGTGGACTTGAGCTTTGTACAAGGTGACAAATATGGGTCTATTTTTATTCTTCTACACACAGACAGCCAGTTAAGCCAGCACCATTTATGGAAGATGCTTTCTTTTTTCCATTGTATATTTTTGGCACATTTGTCAAAAATGAAGTGATGGTAAGTGTGTGGTTTTATTTCAGGGTCTTCAATTCTATTCCATTGATCAACATGTCTGTCTCTATACCAATACCATGCAGTTTTATCACTATTGCTCTGTAGTAAAGACTGAGGTCAGGGATGATAATTCTGGTTCATTTACACAATGGAATACTACTCAGCTATTAAGAATGAGGACATCCTGACTTCTGCAGGCAAATGGATAGAACTAGAAAATATCATCCTGAGTGAGGTAACTCTGACGAATGAACTGTGGTGGATTATATAAAATGGTCCCTATAGGTCCACAGGAAATAGTACTAGGAGGTGTGGCCTTGTTGGAGGAAGTGTATCTCTTCATTTCTGCTGCCTACAGATCAAGATGTAGAGCTCTCAGTTCCTTCTCCAGCACCACGCCTGTCTGCTCTGCTTCCTGCCATGATGATAATGGACAAAGCCTCTGAAACTGCAAGCCAGCCCCAATTAAATGCTTTCTTGTATAACAGTTACCATGGTCATGGTGTCTCTTCACAGCAATAGAAACCCTAACTAAGACATAGACTATTTTAGAAAAAACAAACAAACAAACCACACGTTGCCAAAACTGACTTAAGAAAACTGAAAGGATGCATATATGAAGATCATGAAAGAAACTGAGGGGGGAGTAACTGGGATCAGTGGGACCCAGGAACTCCACCTGACCAGTGGCACCAGTTACTTCCAGTCTGCACCAGTACCCTAAGCAGACCTCAGGCGCTAACTCAGCAGCCAGTCCCACAACACCCAGAGAAAGTTACACTCCCAGGCGCTTTAATGCACCCAGGATCCCAGGTGATCACATCAGGATCTCAGGGTTCCAAGAGCTTGGTCACACCAGGATCTCAGGGTCCCAGAGGAAGCTTGACTTCCAGGAGCTCTGACACACCCAGGATCTCAGGATCCCAGGATTCCAGAATCACAAGATCACAGAGACAGCTGAACTCTGAGGAGATCTGACACAATCAGGATCACAGGAAGGACAGGCTCCAGTCAGATAAAGAGATGGCTGATAGCACTAGAGGTAATCAGATGGCAGGAGGCAAGTGCAAGAACAAAATCAACAAAAACCAAGGTTACTTGCATCATCAGAACCCCATTCTCCCAACATAGCAAGTCCTGGATACCCCATCACACCAGAAAAGCAAGATTCAGATCTAAAATCACTTCATGATGGTGATAGAGGACTTTAAGAATTTAAGAAGGACATAAATAACTCCCTTAAAGAAATACAGGAGAACACAGGTAAAGAGCTACAAACCCTTAAAGAGGAAACACAAAAATCTCTTAAAGAATTGCAGGAAAACACAACCAAACAGGCAAAGGAAAGGAACAAAATCATCCAAGGTCTAAAAATGGAAATAGAAACAATAAAAAAAATCACAAAGGGAGACAACCCTGGAGTTAGAAAACCTAGGAGAGAGATCAGAAGTCATAGATGCAAACATCACCATCAGAATACAAGAGATAGAAGAGAGAATCTCAGGTGCAGAAGATACCATAGAAAACATTGACACAACAGTCAAAGAAAATGCAAACAGCTAAAAGCTCCTAACCTAAAACATCCAGGAAATCCAGGACATAATGAAAAGACCAAACCTAAGGATAATAGGTATAGAAGAGAGTGAAGATTCCCACCTGAAAGGGACAGTAAATTTCTTCAACAAAATTATAGAAGAAAACTTCCCTAACCTAAAGAAACAGATGCCCATGAACATACAAGAAGCCTACAGAACTCCAAATAGACTGGACCAGAAAAGAAGTTCCTCCCATCATATAATAATCAAGACATCAAATACACAAAAAAAGAAAGAATATTAAAAGCAGTAAGGGAAAATGGTCAAGTAATATATAAAGGCAGACCTATAAATATTACACCAGACTTCTCACCAGAGACTATGAAAGCCAGAAGATCCTGAGCAGATTCCATACAGACCCTAAGAGAACACAAATGCCAGCCCAGGCTACTATACTCAGCAAAACTCTCAAAACCAAATTTACACAATATCTTTCCACGAATCCAGCCCTACAAAGGATAATAGGTGGAAACCACCAACACAGAGAGGGAAGTTACACCCTAGAAAAAGCAAGAAAGTAATCTTTCAACAAACCCAAAAGAAGATAGCCACACAAACATAATTCCACCTCTAACAACAAAAATAACAGCAAGTAACAACCACTTTTCCTTAATATCTCTTAACATTAATGGACTCAATTCCCCCCAAAAGACACAGACTAACAAACTGGATACATAAACAGGACCCAGTATTTTGCATTCAGGAAATGCACCTCAGTGACAAAGACAGACACTACCTCAGAGTAAAGGGCTGGAAAACAATTTTTCAAGCAAATGGTCCCAAGAAACAAGCTGAAGTAGCCATTCTAATATCGAATAAAGTTGACTTTCAACCAAAAGTTATCAAAAGTATAACAATTGTGCCTGCCTGCTTGCTTGCTTGCTTGCTTGCTTTCTTTCTTTCTTTTCTTTCTTTTTTTATTATTTAAATGCATTTTATACATCAAACATATTAATAATGAGTATTTTGAGAATCGAATAATACATAAAAATTTGTTCAACTTTTATATTCATATCCTTTCATACCCTAAAATATCATTTAGGACAATTCATTGATGAGAACAATTCATTCTCATCAAAGGAAAGATGTACCAAGAAGACCTCTTGATTCTGACCATCTATGCTCCAAATGCAAGGCTACTCACATTCATAAAAGAAACTTTACTAAAGCTTAAAGCACACATTGCACCCCACATAATAACTGTGGGAGACTTCAACACCCCACGCTCTGCAATGGACAGATCATGGAAACAGAAACTAAACAGAGGCACAGTGAAAGTAACAGAAATTATGTACCAAATGGTATAGAGCACTTCATATTAAGCAAAAGAATATACCTTCTCAGCACCCCATGGTACCTTCTCCAAAATTGACCATATAATTAGTCACAAAATAGGCTTCAACAGATACAAGATTGAAATAATCCCATGCAACCTACCGGATCACCACAGACTAAGGCTGGTCTTAAATACCAACAAATACAACAGAAAGCACACATACACATGGAAGTTGAACAATACTCTACTCAATGATAATTTGGTCAAGGAAAAAATAAAGAAAGAAATTAAAGGCTTCTTAGAATTTAATGAAAATGAAGCCACAACATACCAAAACTTATGGGATACAATGAAGGCAGTGGAAGAGGAAACTCATAGCTCTGAGTGCCTCCAAAAAGAAACAGAGGAGAGCTTACACTAGCAGCTTGACAGCACACCTGAAAGCTCTAGAACAAAAAGAAGCAATTACACCCAAGAAGAGTAGACAGCAGAAAATAATCTAACTCAGGGCTGAAATCAACCAAATAGAAAAAAAAAAAAAAACTACACAAAGAATCAACAAAACCAGGAGCTGGTTCTTTGAGAAAATCAACAAGATAGATAAACCCTTAGCCAGACTAACCAGAGGCCCAGAGACAGTATCCAAATTAACAAAATCAAAAATGAAAAGAGAGACATAACAACAAAATATACCTTAAAATAAGTATTCTGTTTGCTGAATATTAACAGTTGAAAAGATTAAAATCATGTTCTACAAACATCATGGAAATATTAGTGATAATTTTCCTCATTGTGCCTGAAATTAGCATTTTCTTAGTGTTTAACTTCAGAGTTTTTGCTATTTTGAAATTTTTAAAATATAATTACTGATAAAATAATTTCTCTCCTAAAACACTGATCTTTTTTAAGTAAACTGATTGTTAGACAATGTACACAGATATTTAATGCGTTTTAAATACTCTCTCACTACATCAGGTGGTATCATATAAGGAGTTTTGAAAATATTTCTTAATGAATCATTTTTAATATTTTATGCTCTTTTACTATGTTTAACTCCTAAAGAGTATTTTGTATGTTTTGAAACAATTTAGCATTCAACATTAGATACAGGATCCTCAGTTATGGATAGTATTAAATATTCATTAATGATATTTTAGGGTATGAAAGGATATGAATATAAAAGTTGAACAAATTTTTATGTATTATTTGATTCTCAAAATACTCATTATTAATATGTTTGATGTATAAAATGCATTTAAATAATAAAAATAGAAAGAAAAGAAAGAAAGAAAGAAAGAAAGAAAGAAAGAAAGAAAGAAAGAAAGAAAGAAAGCAAGCAAGCAAGCAGGCACTGAGATAGTAATACAGGCCTCTCTAATCCATCCTCCAAACTGCAAACAGGTCTAGAAAACTATCTCTGAGCAGCCTTGCTTCAGCTTCATGGGAGATGATCCTTATGTCTGTTCAGAGGCAAGAAGGAACAAACCACCCAATTTACTAAATAAAAACATAATGTTGTTAGTAAGAACTACATTTTAAAGAACTAAATAAAAAGCTAATGTCTAAATTGTGGACATAACAGATTAAAATCTTAAAATATAGCCGGGCGTGGTGGCGCATGCCTTTAATCCCAGCACTTGGGAGGCAGAGACAGGAGGATTTCCTAGTTTGAGGTCAGCCTGGTCTACAAAGTGAGTTCCAGGACAGCCAGGGCTAAACAGAGAAACCCTGTCTCGAAAAACAAAACAAAACAAAACAAATCTTAAAATATTAACAAATCAAACAAAACAAAATACTGTATTTTATCATGAAGTAGAGTTTACTCCAGAAATGTAAGGATGCCTTAGCATAGAAAAATCTAGTACTATAACTTCTATCAATAAATTAAGATAGAGAACAAATATGTTTGTTTTAATTTATTCAGGAAAAGAACTCAGCATTTAATTCATTACTGTAAAAGAGTTAAACTAAGAAAAAACAGAAAATACCAAACTCTAAAAACAAGCATTTACAAAAAAATCTAACAATTTTATACACACAGCAAGAGCACTTGAGAAGCACCAACAAAAGACAAGAATAATGGTGTGCTCTTTCCTAAAAGAAGAGGCATGAATCTGAAAGAGCCACATTGTGCATATAGGAAAGCTTGGAAGGAGAAAAGGGAAATGGAAAATGATGTAACTATATTATAATCTCAAACAACAACAACAACAAAAACTCACTTTTTAAAAGATAAGAACAAAGATGCTTCCTGTCACTTCAATGTCCCGGGAGTCAAATAAGCATAAAAGGAGGGGGGAATAAAAACGGAGTTATGTAGCCATCTGAGAAAAAGATTCAGAAAAGTAAAAGCAAGTTCAAACGCCATAAGGTGAGGGCTTGCCTTGTATTCTTGAGGAGTGATAACAAGTACAGAATGAAGTGAGTCAGAGGAAAAGCAACAGGAGATTTTGTTTAAAAGAAGGAGAGAAGAAGAGAAAGAAAGAAAGAAAGAAAGAAAGAAAGAAAGAAAGAAAGAAAGAAAGAAAGAAAGAAAGAAAGAAAGAAAGAAAAGGCATGAAAAACAGAACTCTTCCCATCATCAACAGGGAGAACAGGTGCCCCTTTACCTTTTGTAGATCAACCCCACCATAAAGCACAGTTTTTTCAATAAGAATAGGAAAAAAAAGGATATATATCTCAAATCCAAACTTTTAAAGAGAATTAAATGGCTTAACTTTAACATCCTTGTTTTTGCAATTACCCTGTGGGCCAGGGTGTGAAGCACTCTCGAGAGCAATGGTGCAAAGGTTATAGACTGTTAACAGAGAACTGAAAAGCCACAGGAAGGCGTTCAACAGAGAAGCTTATGATCTGACTTATGTGTACAGATTCCTGCTGCCTGGCATTGAGAACATATTAGGGGCTAAGAGAAGAAACAGACTAGGCCTATGCTCTTAAGGTTTCCTGTGAAGGCAAGCTGTAGGAGAGTCTACAGATTCTCAAGACAGAGCTAAGGAATTCACAATATACATGAAAGACAAGAAACAATATACCCGGGAATTTAGAAAACAGAGAAGCCGTGAAATGATACAAAGAATCCTAGTATATACAAAGACTCTGCTTCCAAAAACCAAAACCAAAACCAAACAAAGGAAAGACTTCATTTTAGATTTAACAAGACAGAGGTTAAAGGTAACTTTGACAATGAAACAGAATGGAAAAGAATACAACTTGATGGCAGGAGGCTGAAGTAGAATGTCTGGGGCCTGGGTTCTGTCTCAAGCACCATCAACAGAAAAGCAGAGCAGGAAGGGGAAGGAAAAGGAGAAAAGAAACCTGGGAACTCCTGCAAATCTTTTCAAAGGATAGGCAGTCAGAGGATACATAGAGATGGAGACTCAGAAGTGTTTGTGAATTCCTTCTTCTGTACATCTCCCCAGTACATGAGTTATAAGATCATAATTTTTCACTGTCTACAAGAGATGTGAGATGTTTTTAAAACTTTTGAGGCCAGTGCCATGGTTTAGACAGTAAAGGCCCTCGACCTCAAGCCTGATGACTTAAGTAGGAGAGAATATACTTTAACAAGTTGTCTGCTGACCTCCACATGACAAGCATACACCTGCTCCCCCATATAAACACTAAATGTAAAAACAAAATCAAGTACATTTTCCTAATTCAATTTATTTTTCCTTCATCAGTCTTGAATTGGAGCATCTTTTCTCATCTGAACTGCAATGTTTCAGTATATATTTTATGAAAATAAATGTTTTAATTGCAACTCATAGATATGTAAATATATATATGTATATATATGAATTTATTATGTTTACATTTGAGCATCTCTTCTCATGTGTAAACTAACTGCAATGTTTTTCATGGCAGTTTCATAAAATGTATTTTATAAAAAAAACAAATGTGGTATGGTGACAACCACTCATAGATATGAGTAGTAAACATATATATATATGTGTATATATATACACAAATATATATACACACACAGACACACACACACACACATATACACACACACACACACAAACACATGCACATGTATTTTGTATGTAAGTATGGGCATTTGAAATATTTGATGACTTTTTCTTTTTCTTTTTAACAGTAACACACTGGTAGAGAACTTGTCTTGCCACTGGGCCCAGGGTTCAATTCTAGGAACTATAAGCACACACACAAACAAACAGAAGTATAAAGCCACCCACCTGCAAGACAGCCTGAGTACCAGCTTGAATATTTTGTTCTGTGGCTTCTTCAGAGACATGAAAAGCTTCTTGATAGGAACCATTTTTTGTCCAGCTAGAATTTCGACCATGTTCAGAAGTATTGGTCCCATTTTCCTGAAGCAAAATATCAAGCTTTTAATATTTCATCAATGAGAATGCTGCAATAAGTCAGTAAACATAAAGAGTCTCTAAGATTATTAGGCCACACTACTAAACTGTTTCTTTCCCTCAAAAGATTATTTTAGGAGCCTGGAAAGATAACTCAGTGGTTAAGTGCACCTGATGCTCTTCCAGAGAACCTGAGTTCAGTCCCTAGCACCCACACTGGCTAGATTACAACTGCTAGAACTCTAGCTCTACAGGACTCCAGTGCCCCCGAAAGTACTCATGAGCAGATACAAAGACCTACAGATAACTAAAAACAATAAAGATAAATCTTAAAAAAATAAATCAAGGGGCTGGTGAGATGGCTCAGTGGGTAAGAGCACCCGACTGCTCTTCTGAAGGTCCGGAGTTCGAATCCCAGCAACCACATGGTGGCTCACAACCATCCATAACAAGATCTGACTCCCTCTTCTGGAGTGTCTGAAGACAGCTACAGTGTACTTACATATAATAAATAAACAAATCTTTAAAAAATAAATAAATAAATAAAGATATAAATATTTTAACTCATTACACAAGTAATATATATATTCACTGTAAAAGTTCTTACTAAAAAAAGCAAAGTAAAAAATTATGACTAGCCAATTAAAAATCAATTCATATGTAGTAATTTTTCTGTGTATAGTCTCATATATTCTACAATCATTTTATACTATTCACAGCTTTGTAAAAGATGAATTCCGTTCTATATTAAATGTCAGAATTTATATAACTTAGAAACAGATTCTTAACAGTAAAATTCTTACAACAAAAATTTAAAAATAACAAAAACACTACTTAAAACAATTACTACTGAAGTTTTCTCACTGAGTTTTGATGCTGTTTGGTATTACAGACTACAAGTTACACCACATAAAAGCCTGTTTTGTTGTGTTGTAGGCTGTGCATACAAGTTGTATACATGTGTGTGAACAAGTGTATACAGGTATTTATACCCATGTGTGGCTGTATGGATATTTGATCCACTGAGCCATCTCCCAGTGACTGCTGCTTTTGAAAATTCATTAATAATATCTTCCTTTCTCCTTCCCTCCCTGACAGGTTCTCATTCTATAGCCCAATTTGGCCTTGAATTATCAACCATCTCTCTGCTTCAGTCTCCCAATGGCTAGAATTACAGGTATGAGCCATTTGCCTGCTCCTGCCCCTTTGTGATTCTAGTGATCCAACTCAGGGCCTTGCATATGCTATGCAAGCAGTCTACACCAGTGACAGTCCCAGCCCTTTGTCATCAATATTTTCAAAGCGCTGCCTTTTTATAGCTTATACAGAGTTATACCTACAACATACAGGTAGTATTGTTCAATAATCTGTCATAACTAGAAACTGGACCAGGAACTGAGCTCTGTGAAAAGCCAATACAACACTCTATGTTCTAGCCCAGACTTTCTCTCAGGCTATCTCTACAACATGTCTTCTACAGTTTTCCAAAATGATATATAAACTATAAAGATAAGATTCTTATCCACAAACTCCACTTTCTCCCTCCTCCAGCCACATTTGTCACCATCAACAAATCTGCACTTTTCAGTTTCCATCTTTCCATGAGTGGCTAATGCTAATGATTAATATTGATGTGAGTAACCGACATAAGATTAACCCATCAAGGCATCTGTATGAGCAACTCATCTTCCCCACTCCAGTCATTGCTTCTTTCTAATATTAGTTTTTGTTTGTGCGTTAGTTTTGTTTGTGGTTTTGCTTGGTTGTTTTGTTGTTGTTGAGACAGAGTCTCCCTATGTAGCTTAATTCCCCTGAAACTATGTAGACCACACTGGTCTCAAACTCAGAGATCCATCTGCCTTTGCCTCATGAGGGCTGGAATTAAAGGCATACACCACCATGTCTGGCCTCTGTTTGTAATTCTCTATATAGTTTATTCTATTTCTAAATAAATGATGCAGGGTAGGGTGAGTGTACACAAGAACAGTATGTGTCTATCCTGATTGAACTCCTCTTGATGAGGTTAAATTAACCACTAAAATAAACAAATACTACCCAAATGTTCCTCTTCTGGTTCATTGGACATTGTACAGTAGAAAAGAAAATCAGACAAATACAGACAGTCTTATACTTTTTAAATGTATTCATATTAACACATTATTAAAATTTTGAAAAATGATCTACTGAACTTACATTAGAACATATATATCGACAACTCCACATGTACAATCTCTCTCTTGTAAATGTGAACATAGTCTCTTTCTCTCTCTTTCACATACAAAACACACACACAAACACAAAATCAAATAAAAACCTTTAATGACATATAAAAAAGAACACAGACATCTGATGACTTTACCTCTTCTCTTTTTTCTCCATCTTCTATTGCACTTTCATGATCGGTGACAGTTTCACTGCAGGGTATATCTGAACAGGTGACCACAGTGTCCTCGGGCTCTTGCATAAACAAAGGTTTTTCCTCTTGTTGAATCCATTCTTGATACACTTTCACCACTTTTCTCATAGCTGCTGCTTCACAAATTGGTAATAAAAATGCCTAGTAAATTAAAAAGAGAAAAAATAATACTTTTTCTTTTGCCACAAATATATTAATATATTTTCATTTTACACAATAGAAAATAAAAACAATTTCACAAACTTAATCAACTCATTAACTATTCATCAATTCAGAGAAAGCCTTTTATTGCCAAATATTTTGTAAATACCTTAAAAGAGAAATACAGTAGATAGACATTGAAGCAGAAGGAAAAAAGATTTGTTTTAATTGTATTACTAATAGTGATATTCTTTGTTTCATGAAACTTTACTCTTAGAAAATCAAATATAAATATAACTTCTTATAATAAGCCACATTTATAACTTACATTGTTGCTGTTTTAAGGATTATTGTCATTAAAATGCTTCCATAAAAAAACTTAGCCACAGATGCAAAATAGAGACAGCTGACTAAACAAGAATGGTGATGTGGGGTATGAGAGAAGAATCCAACAAGATGGCACCTAATAGTAGTCAGTATGAATTCTAGAAACAAAAAACAGTACATCACATTAAAAGTTCTGTGCAAAGTCTCACTAACAGAATAGATGAAAGACGGAAAAAATTATCTGATTGAAAACAAAATGGAGGAACTGGAACAACCCAGCAAAGGCAAAATTAAGGCAGAGAATTCCAAAATACATGTGACATTATGAAAAGACCAAGTCTAAAGGCCACAAACATAGGAGGAATAAAATTTATTTTAAAAATACAGAAAACATTTCAAAAGAATTATAACAAAAAATGTCCTAGAGTTAGGAAAGAGGTGCCTATCCGTAGAAAGAAGGGATGTTTGGTTCACAACACCAAACAATAAGGCAAGAAAGAACATCCCCTTGAATTTTAACTAAAACACTAAATACACAGAATGAAGAATGCATACTGATAATGGCAGAGAGAAACATCAAGTTACACATAAAAGCAGGCCTATCATAAAAAAAGGGCAGATTTGTACTTTGAAACATTATGCAGTAGAAGATCCCATAAAGATAGATTTCAAGTTCTGAAAGCCAACTGCTAAACCACAAATACAGTCATGGCCAGCTGGGCTGTCCTGTAACAGGAGGAGGAAAGTAAAAATCCCATGATTAAAACAGGCTCACAGAATTCATGACCACTGACTAAGCCACCTCTTTATAGAAGATGCTTTAAAGGACTGTCCTAAACTAAAAAGAAAAATTCCATCCTCAGTCCATAGGAAATAAATCATATTAGAATAATAGTTAAGAAGGAGAAAAAAAAAAAAAGAAACAAACCCTACAAGAATCAACAAAATGAAAGAAATCAGTACACAGCATTCAATAAACGCTCAGAATAGTTATGGTTTCAATTTCCCAAGAAAAGATATAGACTAGAACAAAAGTAGGAACCACCTCTTTGTTCTAAGGAACATACTTTACCACAAAAAAACAGACACTACCTTAGGACAACAGGAGCTGAAGAAATGAACCATCAAGAGAATAGTAAAAGTCTTAACATATATGCCAAGCACAGGCACATCCATTTCATAAAGCAAATACTCACAAGCCACACAGTAACCAGAACCACAACAAAAGGTGACTTCAATATCCTACTCTTACCTAATGACAAATCATCTAGATAAAAACAATCAGACTTATTACTAATCAATTAATTAGTGAGTTATTAAGTTAATCTCCATCAAATAATATCATATATCAAATGAATTTAACAGACATCTACAGACTTCCATCCAAACACTGAAAAATATAAATTTTTCTCAGAAGCCCCAGGAATGTTCTAAAGAGGTTATACATTAGCACACAAAGCAAGTCTCACAAACACAGGAAAACTGGCCTATTTTCTTGGATACTATCGGATCACAATGGAGTAAAACTATAATCAACAACATATATTCATGGAGACTAAACAACACTATTGGGTGATGAATGGGACCTTGAAGAAATTAAGAAATTTCCAGAATTGAATGAAAACAAAAACACATACGGACCTATTGAGAGGCAATAAAAGCTGTCCTAAAGAAAAGTATAGAGCTCTAATTTCCTACATTGAAAAATCAGAGAGATCTAAGTAAATAACTTAGGGTTCTGAGGAAGGAACAAGCCAACTCCCAAAGCTACTAGAGGAAAGAACTCACTAAGAACACAACAGAAATTAATGCAATGAAATCAGTAACAACAATGAAACAAGGAGCTATTTTCTTTGAAAAGATACACAAAATTGGTAAAACTTTAGCCAAAGAAAAAGTCCCCAATTAATAAAATTTGAGATGAAAAGGGAGCCATAACAACAGATACCACTGAGATTCAAAAAATAATTAGATTTTACCTTAAAATCATATTCTACTTAGTTGGAAAAGCTAAAAGAAATGGACGAATTTCTAAGTGCTTATAATTTACCAAAATTAAACCAAGATGTAATTAAACAATTAAAAGGGATCTATAAGTTAGATTAAAACTAGAAAGACATAAAAAAATAAAATTACACACTAGTCACCCTGATAAATATACATGCAGAAGTTCCCAAGAAAATGCTTTAAAAAACAAATTTAAAATCACATCAGAAGATCATTAATCGGGCTGGTGAGATGGCTAAGTGGGTAAGAGCACCCGACTGCTCTTCCAAAGGTCTGGAGTTCAAATCCCAGCAACCACATGGTGGCTCATAACCATCCGTAACAAGATCTGATGCCCTCTTCTGGAGGGAGACAGCTACAGTGTACTTACATATAATAAATAAATAAATCTTTAAAAAAAAAAATCATTAATCATGATCAAATTGACTTTATTCTTAGATATGCTATATATCTAAGTCAATAAATGCTATAAGTTTCAAAAATGGGTAGAAATCACATAATCCTCTTGATAAATATACTTTTGAAAAATTTAATATCCACTCATGATAGAAGTGCAGAAAAAACTAGGAGTTGAAGGAATATATCTCAACATAATAAAGGCTATATATTACAAACCTATAGTCAAGAAAATATTAAATTGTAAACAGCTTAGATACATTTCTAAGACAAGAAATAAGATGTCTGATGCTCTCTAGCCATGCCTATTCAATACAAAATTTGAAGATTAGTTAGATTATTAAGACAAAAGAAAATAAAAGGGATACAAATAGAAAAGGATGAAGTAAAGATAATGTATCCTTATTTGTATTTGACATGATTCTGTATGTAACAGGGCTCCAGACCTTAGTCTAGCCCTAGACTTTAGCACAACTGACTCCATGATGGAGATATCATTCAGGCTATGAAACTCAGCGCAGCACCTCCAGCCAAAATTAAAAAAAACACAGACTGATCCATCAAAATCCATAGTTCTGGTCAAGTCTCTAAATATACTATTCTTACTTTTTGGCTTCTGTGGTTCCTCTTCTGGCTGACTGTTCTCATTAACTGAAGTATGTCAATCCAGAACATGTTTTTGTGCTGGAAGGCTGATCCTGAGAAAGGCTGAGTGATACTCTGGGATCTTGAACACTCAATGTAGCTGCTGACCAGCTAATGAAGACTGCCTGAGCAATCTTCTCTGGTGGATACCTCACTACACATAAGACCTGAAAGACTTCACCACAAAAACTCTTCAGAGCTAATGAACATTTTAAACAACATGCAAAGACTCAAATTTAACACACAAAAAAAATCAGTAGCTTCCCTATATACCAATGATAAACACACTGGTAATGAATCTGAAAAACAACCCCATTCACAATAGCCTCAAAACACAGACACACAGACACACACACACACACACACACACACACACACGAACAAATAAATCTAACCAAGGAAAGGATAGGTCTTTTATAATTGGTTTTTATTACATGTTTTGTATATGTGCACATGGTGCACCCGTGAAGATCAGAGGCTAACTTTTGGGAGTCTGTTCTCTCTTTCCAACATGTGGATCCCAGAGATCAAACTCAAGTCGTTAGGCTTAGTGACAAGAACCTTCATCCACTGAGCTATCTCGCCAGACCATGGAATCTTTTCAATGAAAATTTAAAATACTGAAGGAAACTGAAGAAGTCACTAAAATGGAAAGATCTTCCATGCTCACAGATTAAAAGAATTAAATTGTGAAAATGATCATCCTACCAAAAGCAATCTATAGATTCTTATATTCCCCATCAAAATTCTACAGTCATCCTTTATAGAAATAGAAAACTTTAAAATTCATATGGAAGCACAAAAGACCACAGATAGCTAAAGCAATCCTGAGCTAAAGAATAATGCTAAAGGTATCATCATGTGTAATTACTAATATATACTACAATCATAAAAACAGCTTGGAAGTGGTGGGAAAACAAACTAGCAGCTAGAGTGGGAGGAAACAGTGGGACTCATATATTAGCTCACACAGCGGCCATCATGTTGCTTTTCAGGAAGATATCAAAAACAAACATCTTTCTTCTACAAGTAGTGTTAGGATGTCCACATCTGAATGAAAGTAAAACATTATATGTCATCCTGCACAAAAATCAACTCAAGAAGGATCTTCATGAATGTTTTTTTTAAAAGTATTTCTTTATTGCAAAGGAAATATTGAGTGAATAGACAGCTTACAGTATGAAAGAAAATTACTACCAGCTATATATCTGACAGAGGATTAATATCCTGAATATAGAAAGTGCTTTTATGAACTAAACTAAATAAAAACCTAAACTATAAAGAAAGAAACAAACCAACCAAAAATGTCCTATAAATACTTTTAATAGTGCTCAACATCCTTGGTCACCAAGGAAACACAAATTAAAAATACTCTGAGGTTACATCTCATCCCAGTTAGAATGGCTACTGTCAGGAAATGTAAGAGGTGCTAGAGATGGCTCAGCACTTAAGAACACTTGTTCTTGCAGAGGACATGGGCTCAATTTGCAGCACCCATATGATGGCTCAAACTGTCCATAACTCCAGTTCCAGGGAATCTGATACCCTCTTTTGACCACTGTGGGCACCTGGCATGCACATGATACACAGAAATACATGCAAAAAATGCCTCGTATACATAAAATAAATCTTTTTTAAAAAAACAAAGAAAAAACAAAAACAACAGTGCTAGCAAGGATGGGAAGAAAGCAAGTTTCACTCGTTGTAGTGGGCATGGAAACTGGTTTAGCTACTATGGAAATCAGTAAAGGTTCTCAAAATGCCACAGCGATACCACATCTAGGCATTTTCCCAGAGAACTCTATATATACCACAGAGATAACTGCACATCCATGGCCATGACTGCTCTACTCACAAGAGCAAGGAAATGAAATCAGCCTACATGTCCATCAAATGAAGAAATACAAATGTGGCATATACACAATGGATTTTATGTGGCCATAAAGAAAAATGAAAAATAAGTAGAGTAACTCAGGCTAAGGCAAAAATTATATATTCGCCAGGCAGTGGTGGCACATGCCTTTAATCCCAGCACTTGGGAGGCAGAGGCAGGAGCATTTCTAAGTTCAAGGCCAGCCTGGTCTAGAATTCCAGGACAGCCAGGGCTACTCAGAGAAATCCTGTCTCAAAAAACAAAAACAAAAACAAACAAACAAAACAAAAGCCAACCTATGTGTTCTCTCTCACATACAGTTACAGTGCTAGCTTGCACTTTCATATGTAGGCATGTGCAGAGCCTCAGAAAGTAGAAAGGAAGCCGGGCGTGGTGGCGCACGCCTTTAATCCCAGCACTCGGGAGGCAGAGGCAGGCGGATTTCTGAGTTCGAGGCCAGCCTGGTCTACAAAGTGAGTTCCAGGACAGCCAGGACTACACAGAGAAACCCTGTCTCGAAAAAAAAAAAAAAAAAAAGAAAGTAGAAAGGAGCACATGAGATAGATAAAAGAATGTTAAAGGGGTGGTGAGGGGACCTGGGGTAGTAGAACGCTTGTGATGTCAAAATGCAAAATGAAAGGAAGAATATTGAGAACTGGGTAACAAGATGGGGCTGAGAAGGAGGTATATACTAATAATGTATAGAAAAGACATGAGAAAATCTGATATAATAGGCTAACTTTTTAAAAGACAGCCAGGCAGAGCTGGAGAGTTGGTTCAGTGGTTAAGAGCACTGACTACTCTTCCAGAGGTTCTAAATTCAGTTCCCAGCAACCACATGGTGGCTCACAACCATCTGTAATGGAATCTGATGCCCTCTTTTGGTGTGTCTGAAGACAGCTACAGTGTTAATTAAAAAAAAAAAAAAAAAGCCAGCCAGGAACAAAAGTGAAAACAAAAACTACCCAGACATGCGAGATAAACCAACCTATGCAGTAGTGGAGAGTCTGTTGTGGGTAAACACTGCTTTCTAACTGAAGCTGATGGTTGCTCCACAAGAGAAAATTTACGCCTGGCATTGTAATCCATTCAAATGCCTAGGTTAGGAAAATCACCAGTCGGGAGGGAAGCTATGGCTGTCATTTTGCTAAGTAGATGTGTCTAGCAAACTATCTTTTGTTTCTTCACCCCCAACCCCTGGTTTTGAGACAGGGTCTCACTAGACCAGGCTGGTATCAGACAGAGTGATCCTCCTGCTGCTGGGTTTCCAGCAGAAGCCTCTGCCTTCTGAGTTCTGTGATTAAGGCATAAACCACCACACCTGGTCCTCAAATTATTCCTTAAATAACTATGCCTATACCCATAGATTAATGCTATTGTAAGGGTTAGTCAGAAACACTTCTTTGTGCAGAGGTCAGCAAAGATTCATAACTAGCACAGAGAATAAGATGATTGACAGGGTACAATGGGAATCCATAACACACCTTCCAAAACCGCCCAGGAAGAGGGCAGGAATGTAGGAGGGAAGCAGGCTGCAGAGAGCTGTGGAACCCTGACTTGCCATGGTTGTCAGACTCCTGAACCCTCAACAGCTCTGATCACCTGTTCAAGATCTAAACGAGATTGGGCTGGTCTAAGTCCTGACAGGGAAAGGTACAGGGGCCCCAACCACTCTGAAGATTTATACATAATAAAGGGTTAATGGGGGAGGGAGAGACATTTTCCTCAGTGGTCTAGCCACTGGTAAGGTACCCATGCTCCTTTAAACAAGTAACCCTCATGAAACTCATTCAGTCATGGGGGGAGGAGAGCTAGTTGGGAAGAGTAAGAGGGGCTAGCAGAAGTATGACTGAAATGTCTATGTACATGTATGAAAATGTCATATTTGAAAATGTCATAGCTTTTTTTTTTTTTTAAGATTTATATATTTATTATAAGTAAGTACACTGTAGCTGTCCTCAGACACTCCAGAAGAGGGAGTCAGATCTTGTTAAGGATGGTTGTGAGCCACCATGTGGTTGCTGGGATTTGAACTCTGCACCTTTGGAAGAGCAGTTAGGTGCTCTTACCCGCTGAGCCATCTCACCAGCCCCAATGTCATAGCTTTTACTTTAGTTTACTACTCCAGGTTATAATCCATTATTGCTAAGGAGGTCACATCATCTCCACAGTCAGAGGCAGAGAGAACAGAACGCATGTACCACCCTTCTGGGACTTAGTTCACTTTCTGCACTCGTATATGGTTTAGTATACCAAGCCCAAAGAATCATGCTGTCCATGTTTGGCTGCTTGTTCCCATATCATTTAATTATAAACAAAACAATTTCCCATGTCCACAGACCATCCCGATCTAGATTGTTCCTCAAAAGTCCAGGTTGTGTCATATTGACACTTAAACTAACTGTCACAGTGTGCTGACCTGTTTTGTGCTGACACACACCAACGTCATTTGGGAAGAAGGAACCTCAATTGAGAAAATATCTGTACAAAATCAGCCTGTGACTAAAGACAGTGTTGCATTTTTTGGTTGA
This sequence comes from Mus pahari, assembly GCF_900095145.1. Classification (NCBI taxonomy): domain Eukaryota; kingdom Metazoa; phylum Chordata; class Mammalia; order Rodentia; family Muridae; genus Mus; species Mus pahari. The sequence continues at coordinate 52,593,756 of NC_034596.1, forward strand.
TAATTGATGTGGGAGGGCACAGCTCAAGTGGGCAGTGCCATCCTTGGGTGTAATAAGCAAGCAGGTTGAGCACAAGCGAGGAGGAGCAAGTCAGTAGGCAGCACCCCTCCAGAGACTCCAGTTCGAGTCCTGCTTTGAGCTTCAGCCCTGACTTATCTGGATGATGAGTCCAACAAGCTTAACAAGGTTAACTTTGGTGTCATGGTGTTTTATCTCAGCAACAGAAACCCTAACTAAGAAACACAGTGAACAAGTATAAACTGTTTTGATAACATAAGGAATATGAAGGGAGAAAAAGGAAAGAAAGAGGGTGTAAGTCCAGTAGAGCATGTGTTTAGCATGCACAAAGCTTCGTTTGGAGAGAAAAACACCAACCAGGTAACAGGAGGAAGCATGGAAAATGTTAAAGGGTTTTTATATAAGTTTACAAAACTTAAAATTAACTTTAGAAATCTTCATAAAGAATCAATTTTAAATGGCTAAAAATCAATATATGCAATAATTTCATTACAATCTAAAAATGTTGACAGTATTTTACCTGACGAAATATCTCTGTGACAAAGTTTACATTGCTTCTCTTAGATGAAAACACTCTGCGAACAATTTCGATGTCTGTGAGGTGTTCCTCATCGATGCTGCAGAGACTGGAGGAGCTAGGCTCTCGCTCTGTGAGAGTACTTGTGTTGGAATGAGACTGCTCAGGCTCTGCAGACTTGTCGGCTTTATCAACAGTATCATTTTTGCTTTCTTCTCTGGATACCAAACTAGCAGCTGCTCTCTAAAATGAAAACAAAAGTCAAAGGATATCATTTATCATTCAAATTAATAGTGTTTTTAGCAAATATTAGTAGACCCCAAGGCCACTTCAACACTGCTTAAAAGCCAGATAACCAACTACACTTAGAAGCCATTCTGAATAATTAAGCAGAATGAAAATAACATCTAAGTGACACAAAGAAACTCAAATGTGTAGTACCAAGTCATCTATGCACCTGTAATTAAACTGAAGCAATTCAATAGTTACCTAGTAAGCCTATATGAAAAACCTCCAACACATAGACATAGAGGCCGCTCAGCTTTTCAAGAATGAGTAATAACACAAGGAAACAGCATCAGGCTAGTTACTTCATAATGCTAAAGATGTAAAACTTTCTGAAGCAAAAGCAGAACAAGAGAAGAAGCAGAGAAAGGAGGAGAAGGAAACAAAATTCAAGACAGCAAACAAAGATAAAACTAAGAGAAAATCTTAGGATTTTTGAGGAAATGCTATACACTGTAATAACAGAATATTTGTCAAGACTGAAGACCACGCCTAAATGTGGCCAAATCAAATCAACCTCTTCTGAGGGACACAAAGATAGTTCTATATATGCAAATAAACAAACATAATTCAATACAAAAATACTAAAAAACAAAACCATGTGATTGTCCTATGAAAAAAGGCCTGTTACAAAATCCAATATTACTTCATAATTAAAGTCTTGGAGAGGCTAAGGAATACAAGGAGCATACCTCAACATAATAAAGGTAATTTAGAGCAGGCTCACAGCCAACATCAACCTAAATGGGAGAAACCCAAAGCATTTCCACTAAAATCAGGAACAAGATGTTTACTCTCTCCATGCCTATTTGATAGCTAGAGCATCAAAACAACTGGAGGAGACCAAGGGGATGCTAATAGAAAAAGGAAAAGACCAACTGTCTTTATTTGCAGATGATAGGACTTTTATACATAAAAGGCCCTAAGAAATTTACCAGGAAACTTCTACAGCTGCTAAACACTTTCAGCAAAGTAGCAGGATACAAAATTCACACACACACACACACACACACACACACACACACACACACACACTATTAGTCTCCCCATACATAAATTAGAAATACACTGAACAAGAAATAAGGGAAATAGTATCTTTTACAGCAGTCTCAAAAAATATACATTGGAATAACTAACCAAGCAAGTGAAAGACTTCTATACTAAAAATGTTAAGACAATGAAGAAACTGAAGATGCCAGAGATGGAAATGTATCCCATATTCATGGAGCCATGGGATTGATAATGTGAAAATGGCCATCCTACCAAAAGTAATTTATAGATGCAATGGAATCTTCATCAAAATTCAACACAATTCTTCACGGAAATTAAAACTGCACAAGGAAACACACACACACACACACACACACACACACAAATACAGGATACATAAAACAATTATGCAAACAAAAGAACTGGTAGAAGTACCACTATCTCAAATGTCAAGTTGTACTGCAGAGCTACAGTAATAGACCCAGCAAGGTACTGCATAAAAACATACACACTGATCAATGAAATCGAACTGAAGGCCCAGACAAACCAACACACCTATGGACACCTGATTTTGACAAAGCCAAAAATACACAATGGATGGCTAAATGTCAAACTGAGTTCAAATAGATCCCTATCTATCAACCTGCACATAACTCAACTCCAGATTGATCAATGATATCAACATAAGACCAGATACCCTGAATCTGACAGAGACAAAGTGTGGAATATGTTCAAGCTCATTGGCACAGGAAAGGACTTTCTCAGCAAGATACTGATAGCATTAAGATCAACAAGTAAAGAACAGGACCTCAAGGAAAAGCTTCATGTATGGCAAAACACACCATCATTTCAGCAAAATGGCAGCTAGAGAACAGGAAAATATCTGAGGATTAGTATCTAAATATATATATAGAACTTGAAAAACTAAACAAAAAACAAGTAACAAAAGATGAAACACAAATGGCTGAGAAACACTTAAAGAAATTATCAACACCCTTAACCATCAGAGAAATGCAAATCAAAACTGCTTTAAGATTTCACCTTTCATCAGTAAGAATGGCCAAGATAAATAAAACAAATCAGATCACATGCTGGTGCAGATAAGGGGAAAGGAGAACACTTATTGTCAGTGAGAGTGCAAACTGGTACAAGCACTATTGAAATCAGTGTAGTAGACTTCAGAAAGCTGGAAATCTACCTTTATCAAGATCCAGCTATACCAGTCTTGGGCATAAGTCTTTTGGGTACAAAGGGTTCTATATCCTACTATAGAGATGCTTGCTCAACCATGCCCATTGCTGCTTTATGCATAATAGCCGGAAATTAGAAAAAGTCTAAATGTACATCAACTAATGAATGGACAATGAAAACATAGTACATCTTACATAATGGAATCCAGCTGTTAGAAAGAAAGAAAGAAAGAAAGAAAGAAAGAAAGAAAGAAAGAAAGAAAGAAAGAAAGAAAGAAAGAAAGAAAGTCAAAGGTGAATTGATGGAATTAAAAAAAAAAAATCATCCTGAGTGAGGTAACTCAGACCAAAAAAGAAAAATGTTGGCTCCTCCCTCTAAGCCTTGTGTTCCGCCTCTTGCAGACAGGTTGGGAGTTTCTTCCTGGAACCCTGGATCTGGACAGCGTCCT